>NC_133769.1:281478420-281553797 GCF_003597395.2 Chelonoidis abingdonii | reverse complement strand
CTGTGTAGAGTGCTGTACAAACACAGAACAAAAGAATGGCTCTGAATAATATAAAGCAGAAAACAGGCCAACAACCAATAGGGCGTTAGGAATTGTGAGGTCCGTTTCTCCTTGCGCTCCCATTTCGTCTCATGTTGCTTTCCCTGTTCAGTCCCTTTCTAACCCTTGTGTTTGCTGTTTCCCCCCCCCACACTTTTTTTCCGCTGCAGTCTGTTTTTCGCTCTTACTCTTTCGATATTGCTTTTTCTTCCTCATTTTTTAGTTTATTTATTTTGAATTCTGGACCTATTTAAATTTAAAAAACTTCTCCCTTAAGTCTCTCTAGGTCCAACGACTAAAATAGAATTGACCTAGTATTGTGTAACTAGCCCCACCTGCAAAGTGCTTAAGAAACATGATAGAAGCCCAATAACGCATGGAACTACATCCAAAATGTTTACAAGTAAGGATTGCATAAGCAGCACAGACAGGACCCAAAGTCCATTTCCATGCCACTGCTACATGTATAAAAGCTTCTCACGCGCACACTGTTCACTGGCTCAATGACCAAGTGCATCTGGGAGAGATGACAATGACCACAGAGCACCTCAAAGATATTTAAGATGGAAAATCTAAATACACCTATGGTACCGGTGAATACTTCCAGTTTAATCCAATATTCTCCCACCACATAAGACAAAGTCCACATCCCCCAACCACAAATTCCTTCTTACGTCCAGTCCAACCCGTAAGCGCAGATCTCATGTCCCCTAACCTCTCAAACTGTTAAACTTTTCGCTAGCTACACGATCTGCTGCCTGATACACGAGAAGATGAGAAGCCGCACATTGTAATGAATAGGAGTAAGCCTCTCGGGATGCCATAGTACTCCTTCAGACAGCCAAGGAACTGATGTAAAATAAGTGTTACGGAGCTTAGATATATAGCATGCAGGCAGCAACTGAAAGAAAATATAGCTAAATAGAGAAAGAGTGTGTACTTTTAATCTTAAATTTTGAAACAGGTGTGGCTAAATGAAGGAGAAAACTCAAGTGAATAGGGCAACGCGCCCTCCTTTAGCAAAATGACCCTCCTCAAAGAAGCAGGGATGAGACATAACTGAAGCTGAAATCTGGTTGTCTACATAGCAGCAGGGTGTTACCATGCACGAAATCTTCTCAGGTTCTTAAACTTGCTGTTGTGATTTCAGGTGTGTTGGTAAACTGTGACTCCAAGAGAAACAGGGAGGATTTGTGACCCAGCACGCAAGAAAAGGTCACTCGGCTCCATGCGGAGCTTACTGCCCGCAACGACAGCCTTCCTTGCTTGTAATAACAGTTTTTTCTCAAGATCTTTGCCAGCACTGACACATGGTTGGGACCAAGAGCTGGTACAACTCAGTGAACTTCCGCTGAAATAATGGGAGACACATTTATAACGATTTTGTCCACTTACCACTAAATCTTCTTGTCCAACCAAGAAAAGATGAAGCTGACACTGGCTCATTCTCCTCAATCAATCCGTCTATGCCATCTCTCTGTAAAAAATCAGACAGGAGAAATTAATAGAAGAGGAAAAGAAGCCAAAGAAGAGCAAAAAAATAGAGGTTATGGGAAAAGGGAAAGAGACAAAGAAACCAACAACAAAGAAGAAGGAGAAAAGAGGAAAATGCGAGTGTCATTGCCGTTTCCCAACTAGAGAAGAAATGCTTGAGCTATTAGCGCCTCTGGAATACACACTACCATCCTGCAAATAGTTCTTGTAGCCAACCTGCCCCTTAGAATGGTAAGCCAACAATGATGCAGAAGCCCCTAGAGAAGGCAATGCAAAGTGCCACCCTAATCCATCCACACAAGGGAATGTCCAAAAGTAAGGGTGCACACAGCCCAAGATAAAGGAATAAGAGCAAGAAACAGAAAGAGAAGAAAGCAAGAGGGAGAATGAAAAAGAGAAGGTTGAAGCAGAGAAGAAGAAAGAGAGTGAAGGAATATGAGAAGAAAACTCCACTGGGGAAAGAAACACTCAGCACATAATGGAAAAGATCACGATGAAGCTGGGCCTGATCTATTCAACATCAAAAGTGACACCTGTGAAAGCCATTGATTTTAGGTGGATGTTTATCTTTGAGGTAACCAAATGTTAAGGGAAAGAAAAATTAGGCCCCCAGACGCAACCGCCTAAGCAGAGACACTATTAATAAAAAAGATATTGGACATAGTGCAGGCACTGCATACCGTATGACTGCTCGGGCAACGTATCCTCCAAGTATCCCATTCCGCCCTACAGCCAACATTCTGCTTTAAATCTAAGGAGCAAGAACTTTTTATCAGAATCATCACAACGACAGTACTGAAGTAAGCAAAGCCATTGGTAAGTAGAAAGCCTAGGAAATGATAAATATTGAACACTAATATCAAGGATACAGGCGAAATCATCCTTCGATTGTCGTCTTAGTAAGATACCTACACATAAAATCGGGCATGAATTTAATCCAGTCAGTTGTATGCTGGAAACCTTAACAAAATCTCAAAGACTTGGCCAGGAACTACTTTGTGGCCAAAGCTGATATCAAGCCGAGATCAAACCTGTTATAAAACGCAATAAAACAGCACAGAAAAAAATTAAAGAGACAGTGGAATTAGAAATCTAAGGGTCAACTCAGCTCCTGAAGCGTACAGTGAGAGCACAAAAATTAATTGGAACCGACTGTGAAGGCTTTCACTTACTCACCCTCTGCCCTCTGTAAACAAAATCAATCACTGAACTTTCCTACCGCTGTGCCCATCTGGCAGAAAGAAAAAGAAGAAAATTTCAGGTCAATCAAAACCCCAATGAACCTGAGCAAACACACTAATGAAGCAACAACGGTAACAGTGAGAAAAATGGATACCAGAGAAAAGTGTACCATCTGAAGATGTACCCATTAAGACGTTAGACATCCTGAAATGTAAAGCACGTTATTTTAATGAAGGCATTTTTAAGCTGGTCATGTGCTATTCCAGAACAGACAGATAGCCTTGGGGAAAGTCATTAGGCCCAATCCACAAAGGGTCTACGGTGGCAATGCTGAGCATTGCAAGCAACCTAACTTTTAAGGTGTGCAAAAGAATCACAGTACACCATATGAGCCACAGAACGTGTTAGGTGTCCTAGGCTTCCCTGTACTATCCCTCCCCACGACTTGTAAAAAAAAGTGACCCTATTGGTAAACACCTATCCACAGTGAAAAAAGTCACTGGGGGAACGAGACATAGAGATGCGTAGCCCAGTGTAAAGCAACCACGGAAGGAGTGGGACACCCAGCCCAGTCCCCCTGCTTCCAATCACACTTTAATTATTATCCAAGCTAGAAAGCCCAGCAGGAGAGACAAGAGCTCCAAAAGTCAGGCTAGAGCACGCTCCAAGAGGTAGGAACCCCGTTCAAATCCTCTCCTCTGCCCAGCACAGTCCAGGCAATGTGTACAACCATTAGGCTAACAGTATTATAAGTGGAAAAGCCACTACTCCTCCTCAACAAATGTTGAATGGGACCCGATAACAGTACGTGTCCTCACAAGCCTAGTGATGGGCCCTGCACATGATAGGAACGACAAAACCACCTAGCTGCCCCGGGTATAGAGTAGTCGAGGGTAAATGCTACATGGCACTTTACAGCGCTGCAACTTTCGACTCAGGGTGTAAAAAACACCCCCCGAGCGCTGCAAGAAGACAGCGCTATAAAGCCTCAGGTAATCAGTACCGCAAGCGCGGGAGCGCGCTCCCAGCACGGCCAAGCTACAACCGTAGAGGATGTGGTACATGCAGGCACTGGAGAGCCCAGTGCGGCCTCCAACCACAACCACAACGCAAGAAGCGCTGGCAACGGCAGCGCTTGAAATTTCAAGTGTTAGCCATAACCGAAGGTATAGCAGACGAAGGCATCAGACACTTAGAAGAGAGTAGAAAGTGTGCATGAACAGAGGCAAAAACTAAGTGCGAGGACCTCACCCTAAAACTGTAGAGCCAAGTGAGTTAGCATCTAACAGGATCTGGCAAGAACTTGTGACACATGGAGACAAAACTGGCATCTGAAATGAAATGTAAGCGCCTAAGTCTGCGTTTGTGGACTGGGCCTTAGTCTGATCCTACGCCACTAGGAGCTTGCCACTGACATCCGGTGGGTGCAGGAGCAAAGCATGAAATCTCATAAAACCAAATGTGTTCATTTACATGCATGACCCACTGAAGGCAACAAAGTGGGACAGAGTACCAGGAAACAGAATTGCTGCTCAGGGCTTCATGCAAATCTACAGAAACGAGGAAAAAGAATAACCGCAGCTAACAAAATCAGAACATGTACTAAAAGTGAGTTGTGGTGTACTAATAAAAGCTTCAAAAGACAAGGAACCCAACCAGTAGGTTTATACTGAAAGCAAATTCTCAGTGTCCAAGGCACAGCAGTGTTTCTCACACAGCACTATGGTGTGAATATAAACCAGAGGTTGTGATACACAAACCTGTAGCAATCAAAAGTTCTGTCAGAAACTGAAGCATGCAAGAAAGAAAACAGCTGGGTACTATAATTCCAACTCACATCGGAGATTAAATGCCACCCAGCTATCAAAACCGTTCAATTAAAATCCACTAACAATGGGCCTTGTAGTCTCGGTCAAAAATATCTTTTACAAAACCTGCCAATGACAAAAAAGTAAATGGAGAAAGCGAACAGCATCGTGTTTTAAATTTTCAAATCAGTGGCTCATATGTGCAAGGTGGTTAAGAGGGAGGAGTGAAATAACTGATCAGAAGTGTATTCAGGTCACATTGTTTTTCAGAAAATATGTACCAAATCAGATGAGAAACAAAATTGATAATGAAGAGGGTAGTTACTCTGAGAAAGCAAAGTAAATGAAAACAAAAAGGGAAAACTAAGTGGCTTTAGTTTTGCAGCTGAGAATGAGCCTGCCTAGCCGACTAGCAGACTTGTGCTAGCAGGGCTTGGACTAAGCATGCTAAGAATAGCATGGATGTTGGCCCCACAGAGACTTGGGCTAGCTACCCAGGCGCAGTCAGAGTCTGGGACGCAGAGCCTGTGGTTGCCTCCCAAACCTGCAACGTCACATGCTATTGAGCAACTCAAAGTGAGTCTTCAACCTGCCCTGAGCTCCAGTTGATAATGAGACAACTCTAACAAGACCCAGACTGGAAAAAATCAAATAAACACTTTGACATTCAAAGAAATTAAAACCATGACTTATTTAGAAGGAAATCTATAGGCGCAAATATAGATGAATATGATCACGTAAGTAGAGAAAAAAATAATTATCCAAACAAGTATAAGAAGCCATCCAGAATCTACTTCTTACCAAATACGGAGGAACGACTGAAATGTGAGGCGAGTAAGGAAGCTAAAAGTGATTAAACAACACTAGAATTCCAACCTGAATAATGGAACTGTTCATCACATCATCAAAGTATAGAACCTGGCTGAAGTATTCCGGAAGAGCAAAATAATGCTTGGTAGTCACGTCCGGGACTCTGCGGAGGTGAGAAAAAGGAGTTGAAATGGGGGTCACCGCCGTCTCAAGGAGAGGCCTACTCTGAAGCTCGTTACGGGTCCAGTGAATAGGCAAGATCTTAAAACATGTAAGGAACAATGCCTCCAAATAAACGAGACTAGGCCACCAAGCCATCCAAAAGAAAATGAGAAAGCCCCAATATTTGGATCAGTAAAATGAGACGGTCCAAAATACTTGGAGAATATACCAACGAGGGAATACTACACGCCAAAAAGGATGCTCAAGATCTAACAGGGATTCTATGAATGCTGTAGTGAAATTTTAAGTGCACAGGTAGGTTGCTGGTGTCCTTCAAATTTAATGCCCACCAAAACCACCTGAGACAGCAATGTGGGCACGTGTCAGCAGAGGATAATTAAAAATACTTAATATTGTTATTATGATTTAATAGAAACGGAAATAGTCCTTAAACTACCAGGAGCAAATCATCCTGAAAAACAGAACCAGTAAAGGAACAGAGAGTCCAGCAGCAGAGAATGCCGATAGCCAGTAAAACAAGCAAACCCAAATCTGCGAAGAATAGTGCCATACCCTGTTTGATGAGGCTGGTTTCCAACATAGAGGGCTCCTACCAACCGAACTTTGGGATATTTTAGCCTGAACAAATATTTGTTATATAATACTGTTAAAACAGGGCAAGGTCTACACGAAGACCAAGTCAATATAGATTAGCCTGCGAAAGGGTGTGAAAAAGACCCCCCTGAGGACGCAAGTTTGGTGCGTCCATACGGGCTATGTCATGGAGAATGCTCTCGCCGCCAACATAGCTTCTTCTCGCAACAAGGTAAGTAAAGGGCCGACAGAAAGGACCCCTCATCGCATATGCAATCTCACCAACACGCTGCCATGTGCTGATGTAGAGCTCTGTAGGAGATTGCCCTAAATCAATATCTTACTACAGATGGCTGTAGGCTCCATCGCAAAGTTGTTAAACTGCACAGGCAGAGGGTAATGCTTTCGCAAGAATGTGGTGAAGCGGAAAAGTCGCCAGCTTAAATCAAACGCGAGACCAAAAGCCTGAAATTGCAATTAGTGTTTATCTAAAGTATAGAAGGAGACCTGAATTATAATGCAAAAAGAACTGAATACTGTGAACAGAGAGAAATCAGTGGTGCCTCTACATGTAAACAGTTTTTTTCTAGATGTATCTGTGGGGCAGAACCGCTCCTTACAAAGAATGTTTACGTAGTTGTGTGTGCAGTGTGAGCATTGCACATAATGGCGACAGAGAATCTGTGTAGGGTGTGCATGTGAAATGTGAGGCCTCATCCCTGCGCACTGAAATCAATAGCAAGAAGTCAGTAAACGTGAATGGCACAAGCACGGTCTATGGACCGAACAAGAAAAATACCTCTGATAATGACTAATCTACCAAGAGATTATCTCTGAGAAAACACAGCATTTATGCCAAAAGATTCCGACGAGGAATAGTATTAACCTGAGGCGGCTTCAAATAATCCCTTTGCCGGATCTTCCCACAAGGAAGCACAGATGGCTTAATGACCAAGTTGTACCTTAAAATTATAATTTATACCTTTAGAAGCATGGGGGGTAAGCGCGGACTGTATTTGAGGAAACCAACCCGAAGAAATAGGCTCTGTGTGATGCTACAGTAATACCTTAGTATAGATTTAATAGTCATACGACTTGAAAAAGAGAAACCAAAATCTTATTAACAAATAATCAGTGAATCACGGCTCCACAAAATCTGACCCCTGAAATTATAACTGTGATGATAGAAACTGATGAAATCAGCTAGCATAAAGGCAAAGGCGAATCAAAAAAAGAATAAAAACGGTGAGATATGTGACTTCCATTAACTCTAGGAGAAACAAAAATACTCGGGGGCTCACACACTGATGGAACATGAACTGAGACCAAATATGGTCCACCATCACTGACTGCTCACACTATCTTGTGCATCACAAAGAAAAATATCCACAATAACCTAATATAAGAAAGGAAAAATTAAACAACTGTTCAGGACATAAATAGTGCTCTTGTTGCACAATAATTGGGTCAAACCATCACTGCACAAAAGCAGCATAAGAATGTCTATCAGCCACCAATTGAAAAGAGAGACTTTAATTATAGAGCAAAAAAAAATCGCCCGTTTTAGCCAGTGCACGGAGGCGCCAATAAATGAAAGGGGAGTGCGATAAGTCCTTGTAAGAGCAATACAGTCTGGGTTCCGATGAGAAGAATATTTCTGTTCAGAAGAGAAATATTTGCCAGCATGCTGAAGATTCAGAAATAAAACCCGCTATCCTTGCAAAGATGAAGCAAAGAAAAAACTGCAATACAGGCCATAGTAGCCAATTATACCTCAGTTTTAAGAACTCCCATAAGAATGAATGAGGAGTTCGCTTAAAAGATGGCTAAGCTCAATAATTACAAGTTTTGTCCTTTAAGAGAGTAAACTACATTTGAGTACTCAAAAATACAGTGAGCATCCCTTAAGATTTCAACAGGACAACCCCCACCAAAAAAGAGAAATATTAATTATGACATACGTTGCCCATGAGCGTTCTCAAATTTATTTGAAACTATTAGATACGTTGAATAGGGAGGATCTCTCTCACAGCTCAACGCCGAATGACTCAGCAAGAAATCATAAGGCTGATGTGAGTTACATCATACCATTTCACCTAAAGAACAAGTAAAAAGAAACTCTAGGGAGAGAGACATTTAAAAAACAAATCAAAAAGCATTATGAAGCATAAAGAAGGAAAATGATTGCTTGCTTACCAACTATATTCTTCCCCAGAATAAGTCCACTTAAGGAGGAAGGAAAAAATCGCAGTTTCATGAAAGATAAGTTTGAAAGTTCACAGCCAATTCTAGGTAACCCATGTATCTGATAAGGCCACTCCACATTTACACCAAAGTGAAAATGAAAACAAAAGTTGCCCAAAGATTGTATAAATATTGTGTCATCCAATAAGATGGTATCAACTGAGATGAGGAGCAGCAAAGGCTGCACTACCCTATCCCTACGCTAATTGAATTTTGTTGTCCTGCGGGTGCAACAGGATAAACAACTCCACACTGTGGTAAACGTCTGTCCCAAAATCCTTAACCTTAGTGTCCACAATCTGGAGCTTACAAATGAACTCCCCAAGCCACACCAGCTGTTGGATCTTATCCGCGCAACCAGCCGAAGTTCCAGGTTTCGGCCCCTCGGTTCCCCACACCTGTCCTTGGGGACCCCTCAGACCCAAGCCCCGGGTCTCCTTAGTCTCATCACCCACTTCCCCCCTTTCCTGGGTTAGCCGTGCGTGCTGTCCTAATGCCTTTGAATACACCAAGAGGCAAATCTAATCTTCCCCAAGGCAGCATATCAAACCTAGTCAGCCCACACAAGAGATTCACCACTCCCTTTGTCCATACCTTTTCCCGCTGGGAACAAAAGGAGTAAGACACAGAGCTGGGCTTTTTCCCTCCCCCACAAGCCTGTCACAGATGTAAAAGAAACCCGGGCACAGAATTTCTCCACCCTTTGCCTCACTAGAAAAAGAAACTCCCCACAAGTTTAAAAAGAAAGCTCGTTTTCTTGTGTGGCTTTTGGATGCTTCCTCTGGTTTATGGCGGGTGGGGCGGTGTCTCGGTGAACTTTATATAAAAAAAGAGAACTTACATATACACACTAGTGCTTAAGAAACGGAATACAGGATAATGGCTTATAAGATGATAGGAATAAACAGTCTGTTTAAAAGAGAGCCCAATTAAACCAGTCCAGCAAATCAATACCCATTAAAATACAACTCAAAGCAGCATCACAAGCCGATTACTTGGTTCCCTTGTAACTCCACACTTTAAGTAGCACATTTGAAAGAAGATGGAGTTAAAGAAAAGCTTGTACTCACAGCCGAGGAAAGACAAACAACCCCGAGTTCCAGGTCCCTCCAGACTTTAAAAAAATCCAGTCTCTGTCAAGGTTGTTTGTGCCCCTTGTTCACCCTTTACAGTAAAAAAAATAACCCTACCGATCTACTAATGACACGTCCCCCAAAGCACAGACCCAGTGAAAATGCACTGGAGGTGATCACCTAGAACTTAAAACTAAACAGAAGTATACAACACATGACCTTTAAATTTACTAGTAAGCAGGGAACGTACAAGACTGCTACATTTAAAGGAAAAGTTAACCAGTGTAAAAAAAAAAAGAAGTTTCTGTGTTCCCTTGACTGTATAAGCCAACGTTAGGCAGCAATGGTCAGTTGGTAGGCTGGAAACCGCCGTCCCCAACACATATGGCGATAGCTTTCCAGGCGCATAACACCAATGGCAATAGCATTCCTTTCACTGACGACGCAGTGACTTCCCTCTCAACCCCAGGTTTCTCCAATCTTTCTGAAACAGTCTCTCATTTGCAAAATAGTAAGTACTAGCTAGAAAAGGCAGATTAGTCTTATGTTTGTTTTCTTAATTTGTGAATATGTATTTTGCTGGAAGGATTTTACCTCTATTTGCTGTAACTTGAATCTCAGGCTGGGTGGGGGAAGTCCCTCTAGTCTATATGAGCTGAATACCCTGTAAATATTTTCCATCCTGATTTTACAGAGATAATTTTTACTTTTTCTTTCTCTTATTAAAAGCTTTCTTTTTTAAGAACCTGATTGATTTTTTTTTCTTGCCTAAGACCCAAGGGGATTGGGTCTGAACTCACCAGGGACTGGTGGCGGGGAAAGGAAAGGGTATGAAGGTTAATTCCTGTCTGTTTTAAGTTCCAAGGCATTTGGATCAGTGTAATCTCTCAGGGTAACCCAGGGAGGGGAAAGTCTGGGAGGGGGAAAGGAGGGGGGATGGTTTATTTCTCCTGGTTTTAAGACCCAAAGGGTTTGGGTCTTGGGTTCCCCAGGGAAGGTTTTAGGGGAACAGAAAGTGTGCCAAACACTATATTTTGGCTGGTGGCAGCGCTATCAGATGTAAGCTAGGAATTAAACTTTGAAGTGTCCATGCAGGTCCCCACTTTTGGACGCTAAAGTTCAAACTAAGGAAAAAATACCTTGACACCATCACAACCCCCAAGACCAGCATGGATACCTCTGAGGAGTTGGAGTCTTTGGCCACTGCAGACAACACTGAGGAGGAGGTCTTGCATTGAGGAACAGGAGGAGGAGAATGGGAGCCAGAGATCCATTTTCCCAGAGAGTCAGTAGCTGTTTGTAACTCTGGAGCAGTCCAACCTGTTGCAGCACAGCAACATGGCTGAGTGTGATCCCGAGGAAGGAAACTCTAGTGAGCATGAAATTCCAAGTAATATTTTGGGGTCACATATTCTTATTTTTTATTGAAAAAACAAAACAAAAACAGTTGAGGAATAGTGACAATCTCCTTTCCAGTGGCTGCACCAGCTACGCAGAGGATTCCCTGTGCATAAGATTGTATATGAACACAGGGATGTCTGAGGAATCCTCCATAAATATCACCAGGAAACATTCATGGACGTACTCTGAAATCTGTTACAGAAAGTTTCTAGGAAAGTTTCTAGTATCTTCCACCATGGTAGGATACTTTCCCATGCCACTCCATTATTAATTCTGCTGACATCATTGCAGTACCCAGCACAGCAGCATAAAGACCTGGCAGCATCTGTTCCCTTGTCGCTTCTGTTACGCTCAGGAGCATTATATCAGCTAGGGTCACCAAGGGGGTAGTTTTCATTTCAATTGCTTGAACTGAAAACAGTAGTGCCTATGACCCCCTTTCCCACCTTGTGATTTTCTGCCCCTCCTCCCTACACTTCCCAAAATATGGCCATTGACCTCAGAAATTGCAAGCCTTGGGCTTTGGAGAGCAGCAGTGGCAATGGGTGATTGGAGGGAGGTCAAGAATAATGTTGTGGTAGCCACATGCCACTGCAAGCACCCCTCAGCACCACTTCTGCAAAGTTTTGCAGTTTGGAAGAAGGAATGGTCCCTGACTGCCAGACAATGTCCTTGTTACAAAGGAGATGTGACATGGCCCCCTGGTCACTTCCGGTTCTTCTGTGGGTTGCCCACCCAATGCTGCAGATCTGGGCTGCACTCATCATGGCTGGGACAAAATGAACCACATTTCTCCATGAGCACATTGCATGAGCTTTCGTGGGTGAATACTCACTTCATCAGATGCATGTCTGACCCAGTGGGGCTGTTCTGATATTCTTATCTGTTCTAACAGTTATTCCATGTTTTCACTGGTCAGGAGGGGTCTGTTTTTCACATTCAACAGATCTTGGACTTCATTGAACAGATCTGCTATTTTTGTTAGGGTGGTATTGCCAAGTGATTAATGCATTTCTGCTATGATTTGGTCATCTTCTACCACTTTGTTGTTTTTTCAGCTTCTTGACTGGAGCCTGTACTTCCGACATATCTATTGGACCAATGTTGATATCAGCTTGATCAGGTTTGTATGCTTCTGGTGTCAAGGTAGAGCTGTTGAGGACTTTGAAATGCTCCACACATCTGCTTGTCTATTCTATCTCAGTTGGAAGCATTTTTTTCCATCTTTCATTTTTATTGATCCATTTCCTTTTTTCAAATTTTCATGTAGGGTATTGGTCTCTTGGTAAAAAACTTAGTGGTTTCCTGTCATAGCAGCAGCTTCTGCTTCAGTTGATAAGTCTCCAAAATATCTCCATTTATCTTTCCTTGTGTTGCTGTTGCTTTTCACTACAGTCTACTTTCTGGTACTCCTTTGGATTTCTCCCCTGCCCCTCCATGTTTCCTGATTTTACAATTCAGAAGTTTTCCTTTCATTTCTTTCCGTTCTTCAGTTAGACACTACGTCTCTTGCTTATCCAATTCTTGCCTTCCATATCCTGACATTCAGCTGCAACTGCTACAGTTTTAATCATATTGTCTCTGAACACTGCCCAGTTTCTTTCTAGTCCAGTCAGTGTCTTGCCTTCCTCTGCCTCTTGGCAGTGCGGAAAATCTGTTCCTTAGCTGAAGTTGGATTTTCTTGTAGTACTCTTTTGTTTCCAATTTTGTTAATTTTCTTTGCCGCTTTCTGTTTGAAGTTGATCTTTCTCAGATTTAATTTCAGTGTAGTAGCTGCTAATATCTTCTATTTGATATTCCCTTGCGTCTTGGTCAGATGACGTGAATCTTGAGCTGATGCAGATGTGATTGATATGTGTGGGATTTTTTTGTATTTTGCCACCTGCTGAATTTCATGTTTTTAAATGTAGGACTTTAATGAGGAACAGGGTGCTTGCAAGAACGTGGTTGGATACCAAGCATAATTCAATGAGTCTCTTCCCATTTTGGTTAATGATTCTCAACCCATGATTTCCCATTGCTCTTTTCACTCCTTGGTTATCACATCCTACATTAGTTATAAAATCACCCTTCACAGGAATTAAGTATTTTTAGTTTTAGTATTCTATCAGTCATATTTTGGAGGCAATTATAGAACTTATATTTATCCTCATCACTATGATCCTCTGTCTGAGCATAACACTATATGACTGAAATCTTTAGGAATCTCTTTTGGAATCTGGCATATATGATGCATTGGTTGACAGAACATATTATAAGAAGGGCTATAGTGTCAGGGGTGGCTCCAGCACAGTAAGGCTGCCTTTGTTGGCATGCCTGCAGGAGGTCTGCCGTTCCTGCAGTTTCAGTGGCAATTTGGCAGCGGGTATGCTGAAGGTGCGGGACCGGAGGACCTCCCACAGGTATGCCACCAAAAGCCTCCTGTCTGCCATGCTTGGGATGGCAAAATAGATAGAGCCTCCCTTGTATAGTGTCTGAGTGTACATTGTAACTATGATTTAAATAGATGAAATGTTTCTTTTCTTGCTTCAAACACTTCTTATCTGCATCTGTCAGTCTGCTCTCACTGATATCAAGAATTTGCAGTCCACAGCTAACCATCTTCCTCATGATCTGCAAGATCATTGATATTTCAAAGGTTGTCTTCATGTTCCAATAACTGACTTGGAAATATTTTCTTGTTGCCAGTATCAAACATTTTCTTGGGTCCCAAGACACTGGCTCTCACTAGGAACAATCGTGCAGCACAAGGTATTGACAGTGTTCTCTTCTTTTTTACTAGAATGGTAACTTAGTTCCATTTCTATAACCAATGAGGGTTTTTTGTTTGTTTTGTTTTGTGTTTTTTTAATGATGCTAAGTAGTTATCCTTGTGGTCAACCCATCCCACTTTATGCAAACTTGGGACCAGCAGCCAAATCAAAGTTCAGGAGGTAAGGCTATTCTGGGATATACCAGGCTTGAAACAGAATATTCCTTACCTATCTCCACCAGAAAATGACTATATAGAGAGTGTTGGAAGCTAGGAAGTCCAGTTTCTTCAACTGACTAATCTCAGCAATTCTGAATTTCTCAAGCCTTATTTAGTGACTGCTTACTGTCCATCTTATAGAAAGTAGGTAAACATCTCTGCTTCCATTTTATAGATGGAGACTGTGAGGAATACAGTGGTAAAGAAACCCAAATTTTCAAAAATGCAAATTGATTTTGAGGTGCTTTAATATTTGGATAGCTGATATAAGACATCTGGTTCTGATTTTCAGATGTTTTGAGCACTTACAAGTCCTATATCCCTTACACTTTTATATAGTCTCTAGTTTTTTGATCAGACATTATTTTTCAAATAAGATAATATAACATACATATTTTCCTTCTTAACCCAAATCTGGTCATCACTCATATTGCTATAAATTCAGGGGACAAAAGAAAAAAAAACAATTTTCATGGTTCCCTTAAGACCCCAAGAATCATCGCAATAGGAGAGATAATGACCTGTTCCAGCTAACAGTGATAATAACAGTAAATCCGCTTAGATTCATGGGGTACAAATAATATATAGCTGTCAGTTTCAAAATGTTCATTTCCTGCAAATCTTTCTTATTTTGCAAGCATCAAACCAACATCTCTCTTACTTTCTTATCTATTTAATTTATGGAAATCCAACAATATCAGAGCCTCTGCTGCATTGTTTTCCATGTCAGCTATGTTTGAATGATGTGACAGTACACCTTGGGGGTCACCAAAAAAGAGTACAGTATAAAGAAGTAAAAAGTAGGACACTGCCAAGTGTTCCATGTAGTAGTAAAATACTGTGGCTTCTACCTATGAAGATTTATACTGTGTTGTGTAATTTTTTTTTTCCGTTTAACTCTTTAAGAAAGACCTCTTCTTCCAGGGACAAATGATTCAATGAAGCTGGCTTGTCTGAAAGCAGCAGAGACAATAGCCAATTTGATTTTTGACATTTAAGGAGTGGAGAGAAAGAAAATAACTGAGGTCTAGAAATTGGATAATGTTAAAATAATGTGACTGGAGCCAACTGTCTTAGAAAAAAACATTTATGTCAGGGAAGACAAGATCTTTCCTTTAAGTAACAAGGAATAAATAAATTTTATAGATGCTAACAACATCTTTGGTAGACAAAATACTTTCTGCCTAGCAATATTTTAGCTATAAGGTCAGTTCTTATCACTTGTATCTTTCTCTTGAAAGATTTAGGATTACACAAACAAAGCTTTGCCACTAAATTGAGTATGGGGGAAGAAACTCCAATAGGATAAGCCTTGGCTTTCAGAGGCTATTGTTTTAATATTGCTGCTAAACTTAGTGATGTAGTAAGGAAAAATCAGAGTTAACTCCTTGTTTAAGTGCAAGTACATTACAGTGCTTTATAATATTTTCTTTTTAGTTTTCACAGAGCAGCTTTATAATGTTGAATTCATTTCTTGAATGTGCAAAGATCACTACTCATTTGTTGCAAGCATTTTCACTGCACTGTAGTCTGAATTTCATCCTGAATTTCACCTATATGGGAGTATTCCGCTGATCTCAGTGAGACTAATTTCCTGAGTAAGGGTTGCTGGATTGGTCCCTTCATTTTAAAACAATAAATGTCTTTTCTCATCTTTAAAAATATGAATTATTAGAAGACACTGACAAACTTTACTCTTCTCCTTATTCAAATGCCATTCATATGCTAGTTATGTGATATTATTATTATTGTGATGAGAAAATGAAAAAAGAAAAAGGAAGAGCTGGCTTAAGCTTCAAGAGAAAACTGATGTTAAATATTATGAAAAAAAAATCTTGTAATGATAAGAATAGTTGACTAATGGGAAAAGCTGACAAGTGTAGTCGTGGAATCATCCTCAGTGGACACATTCAAAGCTAAAGTTTACCCCAGTCTATGAATAATGGTTTAGAAATATAATAAAATCAATTTTCCTTTAATGTAGGGGACTGAATAGATGGCCCAGCAGGGGCCTCTTCCATCCCAAATACTTGTTTGAAAAAAAACAACTATGCTCACAAGAGCAATATAATTTGTAACTCCTTACTAAAGAAAATAGAAATCTCTGTACATAGAGACTTTGTGCATAGAGATTCACTGGGACCATTGGCTACCTAAAGAGTAAGGTGGCAGTAATAACAAGCATAGTCAGTGTATATGGTATATTTATCAGTATTGTGTAAAAAAAAAGTCATTATGTTTCTTCTCAGTTTCTCAAAATCTGCAGAACTTTCTCTAGTATGAAACAGCTTGAGCTGATCAAGCTTTTGAGCCATCTACATATAATTTTGTGATGATTTATTCTCTATAGCTTGTCCTACATTTTACTTTGAATACAATTCTTCAAGGGCATACTTCAATTATGTTCTCATATAATTCATTGTCTTAGATACACTTTTAAATAATTATATTACAGGAAGATTTGTTTTATTGAACTTCAGTTGCATCTGTGGCACATATTCTTGCATAATATTACAAAATCAGCTACAGCCTGCTGCAAAATCCATAAAGCCTATGGTATCCTTCTACTGGCTTCAATGGACACTGGGTCAAGACCTGGCAGCCATGTGTATTGGTGCAATGTACTGTGCTGTATGTTTTACACAGGGGTAAAAATGCATGAGTATTGTCTACATTACTTCGTCCACTGTTGCTGCAACCAGTGGTGAATTATGTATCTGACTTTTTTCTAGCATAGTTGGGATCAAAAGTTAAGGTTATCAGAAAGACTGAGGCTTATCATTCACAGTACATAGATCTATTGCACCCTTTATGGTAGAAAATAATATTTTAAGTCATCTTTTGTCTGAAAGTGTCTTGAAGAGTAAGGACCCCATTCAGTTCAGCATAAGTTGTGATATTTTGTGGAATCATTCCTTAGAACTTTTTCTCTTTTCTTTGGTAGTTGTTTCTGGACATATCATGACTGAGGCCCTTGAGATAAATATCCCTATTGTCCAAATTGCTACAAAATGGGTGCTAGATCCACACAAGGATTTAGGTGTTGCAATAGATAACTTTAGGTGGTGGGGTATATTGAGGACTGGGTTGAAATCACATGCTATTGGGGCTTTAAGTGTGGGAGGCTTTCCATGTCTTACTTGAAAGCTAGAGGGGTGTGCAGCTAAGCTTGAGAGTCTGAAAAGTGCCAGCTGTAAGCAAGATGGGGTGAGTTGTGCATCTTCTTTGACTTCTAGGGAGCAGCCTGTTTTGTTTCCCTCTGATTTTGTGTTCTTGTGTATTCTCTGCACTGGGGCAATTAATGATGAGTAGAGCAAAGTATAATTTTTCAGCCAAAACTTTTTTTCCCAAAGAATGCAGATTTGATTTAACAGGAATATTTCATAAATTTATGACAAATTCACTGAGTTGGTTAAAAAAAATTTATAAAGCATCCATTTAAAAATGTTTGGCATTTTCAAAATGAAATGTTTCAATTTATTTGTTTGTTTATTTGTTTTGGAGTTTATTTCAATGTTATTAAGGTAAAAAGTGTGAAAATCTCCAAAAATCAAGTCAGGTCAAACGAATAATTTTGTTCAATCAAAAAAACCTTGATTTTTAAATTTGCTGAAAATTAAAACAAAAAATGTATGGTCAACCCAAATGATCTTTTTTTCTGAATTCATCAGAACTTCAATAAAATTGAAAGATCATTTATTTTTACAACTCTACTGATGGATGCTTCACATAGAGACTTGAATATGACTTTGAAAGAGTCAGAACCAAGAGTTGGCAATAATACAAGGTTTATATAAGACGGAAAAACTAAAATATTCCATAGAAAGCTAGTGGAAGCCACTTTAACTGTGGAAAAACCTGAAAAGTACTGAGTTTTGTTATACCATTAACCTTTTTACTAGTGGAAGAAAGTTTGGTTCAACTGAGAGTGGCGTACATGTCCTACACTACTCCTATCTTTGGGTGGGAAAGGCATGATAAGCTTTCACCTTATCATCTTTAAATTCAGCAACCATGTAGATCAAGCTTAACTAAAGAAAATATTCCAGGGGTCATCAACATTACTTTTATAAAGTTATTGATATTTCTAAACAAAGCCAAGGGCATGCTGTACCTACCTCTTAATCATTCATCACTAATATGACTTTAAAAAAAAGCTAATGAGAACAGAAAAAATGTGTAAGCCTTTAACTGGGATCTAACATTTTACAAAGGGAAAAGTGTATTTTTTTCACACAGAGTGAAATAACTGAACGGATTCTCCTCCAACTTTTAATGTTAAAATTAGGTGTCTCAAGCGATTAAAAAAATTAATCGCACTGTTAAACAATAATAGAATACCATTTATTTAAATATTTTTGGATGTTTTCTACATTTTCAAATATATTGATTTCAATTACAACACAGGTTACAAAGTGTACAGAGCACGGTTTATATTTATTTTTATTACAAATATTTGCACTGAAAAGCAAAAGAAATAGTGTTTTTCAATTCACCTAATACAAGAACTGTAGTGCAATCTCTTTATCACAAAAGTTGAACTTACAAATGTAGAATTATGAAAAAAAAAAATAACTGCACTCAAAACCAAAACAATGTAACACTTTAGAGCCTACAAGTCCATGCAATCCTACTTCTTGTTCAGCCAATAGATCAAACAAGTTTGTTTACACTTGCAGAAGATTATGCTACCTGCTTCTTGTTCACAGTGTCACCTGCAAGTAAGAACAGGAGTTTGCGTGGCACTGTTGCATCCGGCATTGCAAGATATTTAAATGCCAGATGCGCTAAAAATTCATATGTCCCTTCATGCTTCAATTACCATTCCAAAGGACATGCATTCATGATGTTAACAGGTTCTGCACAATATCAGTCCAAAGCAGTGCGACTGACACATGTTCATTTTCATAATCCAAGTCAGATGCCACCAGCAGAAGGTTGATTTTCTTTTTTGGTAGTTGGCATTCTGTAGTTTCTGCATTGGACTGTTTCTCTTTTAAGATTTCTGAAAGCATTTTCCACATCCTCCTCAGATTTTGGAAGGCATTTCAGAATCTTAAACTTTGGGCTGAGTGCTAGAGCTATCTTTAAAAATCTCAAATTCGTATCTTTGCGTTTTCTCAAAAATACAGTGAAAGTGTTCTTAAAATGAACAACATCTGCTGAGTCATCACCTGAGACTACTATAACATGAAATATTTGTCAGAAAGCAGGTAAAACAGAGCCAGAGACATATAATTGTTCCCGAAGGAGGTCAGTCACAAATTTAATTAACATATTATATTTTTTAATGAGTGCCATCAGCATGGGAGCATGTCCTCTGTAATGGTGGCCAAAGTATGAAGAGACATATGAATATTTACCACATCTGGCACATAAATACCTTGCAATGCTGGTTATAAAAGTCCCATGTGAATGCCTGCTCTCACTTTCTAGTGACATTGTAAATAAGAAGTGGGCAGTATTATCTCCTGTAAATATAAAAAAAATGTGTTTGTGTTAGCAAATGACTGAACAAGAAATAGGACTGAGTGGACTTGTAGGTTCTAAAGTTTTGCATTGTTTTGTTTTTGAGTGCAGATATATAAACAAAAAATCCTGCATTTGTAAGTTGCATTTGCACGATAAAGAGATTGTACTACAGTACTTGTATGAAGTGAACTGAAAAATACTATTTCTTTTATCATTTTTACAGTGTGAATTTTGTAATAAAAATAATAATATAAAGTGGGCACTGTACACTTTATATTCTGTGTTGTAGTTGAAGTCAATTTATTTGACAATGTAGAAAAACATCCAAACATATTTAAAAAGTTTAAATTGGGATTCTATTGTTTGTTTGATTAAAACTGTGATTAACCGTGATTATTTTTAATCGTGATTAATGTTTTTGAGTTAATTGCATGAGTTAACTGTGATTAATCAACAGCCCTAGTTAAATAGATTTTGGGCTGAGGCCTAGAATTGAAAAGTGAGACACAAGCACATTATTTCTGGAAAAAAATGATACAGAAAATATGCGTGCCATATTTTCTAATTGTACATTGAATTTTGCACTTTGGATAAAACTCTAGTTCATAATATACTCTAGGAATCAAAGACTGATCTCACTGATCTAGTTTAAATCTGTAATAACTCTGTTGAAGTCAATGGAGGGACTCCAGATTCACACCAGCACAATCGAGCTCAGAATCTGACTCCAAGAGTACATTGTGAATGGGGTAGGATTTTCTGAAGCGCTCAGCATTGGCCTAATTCTCCCTCCATTCATGTTAATTGCAGTTTTTCCATTGTCTTCAATGAGAGTAGAGCTAAGCCAATGCAAAGCAGTTTTGAAAATCCCACCCTAAAGATTTAGCCAAAGGGCTAAATGCTTTAACAAAAAACTGCTGCTTTAATTAAAGCACATAAACATATTGCATGTGACTATTATAGTCAATGGGAGAAAGCTGCTGAACTCACAGGTACTATGACCTTAAGAGAGAACTGCTCTCTTCCTTCTGGAGAAGGGAATACGGTATTCAAGTGAATTATATGATTCCTGAGTGTATGTCTTTTGCAATGACTTAAGAACTGTTTCTTTAAATAAATAGCTGGGAAATGGAGAAGAAATGTAAAAGGCTGATGAGAAAGATTTAAGTCTCTGCAGAGAAACAATCTGAAAGAAGGGGGCAGAGCTATTATTTTTCACTTAGGTGCAATCTTATTTTGTACAGTGGAAACATGAAAAATTTAGGTTCCACTTCTAGATATAAACATAGGCTATGTTAGTTAGAAAAAGACTATTGTGCTGTAATTGTGTCAGTTAGCTTCTTCATAAAGCACTCTAGGGATGCTCGCATTCTCAAGAAGTAGATGAAAAGAATACAAGGGTATTGTTCCAGTTTTCTGTACATTTTACCACATTTCAAGGGAAAAGGGTATAGAAGGAAGAAAAAAATAGAGATGAATTTCAGTTCACTCCCATATCAGAAAAGGGACAATGAAATTAATCAAAAAGGAAAAAAGAACAAATAAATTTAATATGGTGGCTATGCACCACCATTTTCTTAATTACAAATATTCAGAAAATGGAAATACAAGTTAATCTAGTATTATATAGGTCTGAGTTATATTTAGGTTAGCTGTAATTGTGAGTACCATTTATAAGAATAAACAGCAATAGATGTAATTTAAATGTGATTTCTTTATTGTACACATCAATAGCAGCACAATCTCTTTTCTTATTAAATTGGGATAGCTAAATTATCATTGTAAAAGAGTACTGGCTACATCCAACGAATTATATGCCTATAATTTAATTATATTGTCTCTTATTAATGTCCAATAATAGTTCTGTAATCCCTTTACAGGCAAATATTTTGGGGGGGGCAGAGGAGGGGGAGATTTGATTGTGCAAGGACTGCAGGATCAAGAGCTGCTTCTGCTATTTTTAATACCATTACTACAATCAAGTATAGAACCCTATCTAGGTCAGAACCCTAATGAGTTAGGTGTTGTAAACACTTCTAAATAAGGAGCACTACCCTTTTGAACAAAGATTGCATGGCTGAACCCTACGTGTTTTTATGTTTCATTCTAAAATGTTTATAAAAGAGTTAATAGAGCAGCACGTCAGAACAAATTCTTGCAAAAATCAGATAGTAATCACAGACGACTCCAAAGCCAGTCTAATATTTTGTAGAGATTTCTTAATCTCATCAAATGCCTCTTGAAACACAACCATAAAGCAAAAAGGTCTGCCAGTGATTGCTTAACTGGATTGAACACTTTAGCACATCCCATTTTTCAAAATAAATGAAAGGAAAAAAAATAGATACTTGCCATATTTGACAACAATTCGAGACTCTCAACATTGATGATCTAAGGAAAGAATTACCAGAAAGGTTGCTTATCTGAAATAGGTACCTGTTCTGCAACACTTTCAACAGCGTTCACTGTTCCCAAAATCAATGTTAAGCACCTGACACTTAATGGGGATTCAGAATGCAATGATGATAACGATTGACTTACATAACACACCAGAACATTTTGTGTGATGTTTGAAGATCTTGTCATTAGCAAGCGTTAGTTAGATGACTTCAATGGAAGTTTTGCCTGAGTAGTAACAGAAGGATAAACTCAGATAGACAATATGACCACCTTGGCAGAAGCCCACACAAGGCCCTCTGCACAGTTAAAGCGTCATGCTATCCCAGAATGAATGGAAAGACATGTAAACAGAAAGTCTGTACAGAGAGCATTTGCTTTCCTTGTATTCTGACTAGGGGGGATCCAGGCCATCTCTGAATAGGAATGTGAAGAGGAGCACTAGGATTTGTTTATAGAGGGCACACTGTCCATGCTTATGTGGACCCAATAGCTGACACCATTGCTAGCCATGGGCTGGAGAAATGGCTCTCTATAGCCATGGAGAATTCTGACCTGTGTTTGGTTTGGGGGAAAGGATTACATTCTTCATCACTCCCTGTGTAGTTCCCAGTTACACAGCAGTGCAGGTGATATTGTTACCCCGGGGTTCTTTCAACTCAAAGCTCTTGATAACTTGTACTCTGTGCAAAGTGGTGTTAGGACATAAATCAGGGGAGACATGGTCATTTGACCGATAGATGGCTGGCACAAACAGGACAACACAAGAGTGCTTTCACTTAAAGCTGCACTTTACTTAGTCTCAAGCACTTAACGTCTGCAACAGATTAGTAAAACACTCCAAACCCTTGATAATTACCAAAGCTGAGTGTGGCTTTCAAGTGACACAGCAGAAGGTTTCTAGTGGCCAAATCTTCCGTCTGCCGGTGGGGACCCCAAGATGTATCCAGAGGGAGAGTCCAAAAAGAATCCCCAAACAAGTTCAACTATCTCAAGCTTTTCCCCCTTATTTATATATTAGTAATAGAATGACATGTCCGTTAAAGAAAACTTGTTAAGCAAGCAGTTCCAATGCGCAAGCAAGAGGCTCCTTCTGATTATTGATTAACCAGGTGTTGGTTTTTCCAGAATTTGCAACCTTGAGACCCCAACAGACATTCCTGAGGCACATCCTGCTCTTTTAAAATGCGTGTATCAGCAACTTCAACACAATTCTTATCAGGAAGGATGCGGGGTCAATCTGACCTTTCTCTGGCACCCCAAAACTCCCCCTGCCCCACCTTTAACAATAAGCCATAGTGGTTTCAGGCACTTTACTGGTTTGCCAAAGTCTCCCCGTACAATATTATGGGACTTATTAAAAGCTATAAAAATGATTACTGCTTATACTTAATGTCCGAATATCTCAAATACAATTTCCAGGTGAGTGACAAAATTAATTTCACATTCGGCAGGAAATAGTCAATGGCCCTTTCCTGTCCAGCTAAAGTCAGAGGGAGTCACAAATGGTCTCTTATATTTAGTTAACACTAGAACTGGAATATAAAGTTCAGATCCAGATACAGATTTGAATTTCTCTTACATTTGTATTTGGGAGGGATAAATCTAGAGGCCCATCTCCATTGAACACATTATTATAATATTAATAATAAATATATTGTTTTATCCATCTATATTTGTAAAATTCTTGGTACACCTGATATATTTTTATAAGGGAATAAAATTGACTGAGAACCAAAATGAAGGAAAGATTAGTAAGTAATCCAAGTTATATCATATCAGTCTTAGAATTCTATAAAATTATGTCTTATACTCCCACTGTGATTAATTATTCCCAGGGATGGTATTTGTGATTTGAGAGTCACCTACAAAAAAAAAAAGTAGAAAAATAACTTTTTGAAACCTACTATTTATCAAAATCATTCTGACAGATTCAGGCTATCTGCAGACTCACTACACCTGGAAAGCATGGATATAGCACATACACCTTTTGAAATTCAAATATATAATCAACCATCATGTTTTAAAGAGACAGAACATAATCATACTCACTTGCAAGTATATTATAGTATATATAAGGTATATTACACCAAGGTATGCCTGTACTGTGCCAGGCTAGAGGGATCTGATTTAACTTTTAAACATAACAATCCTTTTGGCATTTAAAAAAAAAAAACACTTAAAAAAAAGTATTTTGTTGTGTTATCTTGAAAGTTCATGTTCTGGAAAATTGTGAAACAAGATTTATTGTCAGAATTGTGCTTTTTAAAAGGTTAAGTGTTATGTTTAAGATTAAACATGTCAGTTTAATCTATTTAAAGGGAAGCTGTTAGATTCTTTTTTATGTTTATAATCAATCAGTTACGTCAATCATTAATATTGCTGCTTTTTAATAAGAACTACTTAAAAACTGATTAAATGCCTAAAGCCTCCGTCCAGTCATGTTAGTCCATACAATTGGAATCCTTCTGGAATGAGGCCTAGTAAACTGCTTTATATTATTTTCAGCCAAATATCTTAATTTACAGTGTTAACATTAAGTAGCACCTTATAACATTCCAGTCCTTTGGGATTGGATATTGATTATTTCTTCTTTTATGCTAGGAATCCATATATAATTACAGAAACAGCTCAAGGAAGATTGCTGTGAGTTGGTAACCTGTCATCACTGGTAAAAGCACCTTCTGAACCTGAACCTTCTGAGTATTCCATGATGCAGTAAAAAATGTTCTGTGTCACTTCTGTAGGGGAAAGGACCACCACCCAGTTGATTTGGATCAGATGGCCCGAGGCACCTTTATTGTTATAACAAGAGTTCAAGTGTGCACGCAGGGAGAGACAGCAGAAATCCCATGCAAGGGATAAGCTGCTCTGTCCCTTACAAATTTTACCAAGCTTATGAAGGTTAAAACCGCAAAACGTCATAAAGATTACACTGATTACACTACCATTTTTGGTAATACAATTTTGCAAATCAGCAGGTTATTTACTGTAAGTACAGTTTGGGATTTTGCAAATGACTGTCTTATGACCCCTTGATTGCAAATACATATTGCAAAAGTCATTAAAATAGTGCATATCAGCAAGCTAGTTGAACATATTTCACGTGTTCTGGCAGTGATTGAGCTGGTTATTTTGATAACCCCTCCTTGGAGTTTCCCTTAAGCAAGCATTATCTATTATATTGCATATACTGCATAAAGCAAAGCTGGCACTTGAGGGGACCCCTTGTCCGTTCTTCTAGTTCCTCTTTTGTCAGTGTTTCATACCCCATTTCCTTATATTTAGTTTCTTTACACCCAGTGCCTGATATGTTGCTAAGCAAGTCTATTTGAGAACTGAAACCATGGCTTTTACTTAACAATTATTTGGCCTTTATTAAGTTTAGCTAAAATCTAGGACCTGAATATATGAACCTATAAACTAATAAAGCTGAAGCATTACTTGTTACCATATTATATTATGTTAGAATTTAAATGCCCGTATCAATGGCAGGGACCGGCACCGACGTATTGTTTGTATTCCATTTCAACCAGTACCCCGATGGTGTATCCATGACAGTGACAGCAACTCTTATAGGCAGCAGAAAAATCAGGCCCTATATGGAGGATGACAAAGCTTCCTACAAAAGAGTTTGTGGAGGGGGGAGTTATAGGCCCTCACACTTCTTTGACAAATACATCTTAGTAGCATGCCAGCTTCTTTAGTACAGTTGACAGAAATTACTTTCTCTGTTAAAGTAAGAGAAATGTATTTCAAGTTGGGAGAAGGATGAGATACTATAGGTTTTTCTGCTTCATTACATTTAATTCAAAATGCTCATAATGCAATAAAACTCAGTTTCTTTTAATCAAATATGATTTTCCACACAAATATTTGATGTACATTTAAAGTGATAATAATGTATATGTCGACAGTGATAAATAGGGTTATGGAGATTTCTTCAGATAGAGAAGACACTAACAGGATGTGCTTAAGGCATCTGTATCTATATATTTACATACTACCAAACAAGAGAAACTATCACATTGTCCGGCTGTTACAGAATCAGCCAATGCAGTGCAAACTCTAACAGTCAATAAAAGAAAATGAATACATGGCAAACAGACTAGAAGTGAAGAAAGCACAATGGATAAATACATTTCCTGTTTGAGCCTATTTTACAATTAAACTAATTTCCTCTCCTAATGAAACCTAATTATTCAAATACAAAGGTGGCTCAGAGTATTATGTAGGGCCTAAGTTAAAAAACAGCAGTGTTAGATTAGCTTCCTATTTCAATGTTACTTCTGAACAATCACTTATTTTGTTTTTTGTATTTTCATATAAACAACTGCACTTTGTAAGACAGCATTCTAAAATAAGCTCAATGAAAAATGATTGGATAATTCAATTTATTTGTTATTAAAAGTGTTTATTCAGTCTAGTTTTGCTGAACAAATTAGGGTCTGATTCTTCTCACATTGAAATCAGCAGAAAACTCCTTTTTACTTCTATAGAAGCAGAACAGGACTCAAAATGTCTTTGTTTTCCTTTTAGATAGTTTCAGCAATGGTGATAGGTTAAAAAGCATAGGGTGGGATTTTCAAAAGTTTTTAAGAGATTTAGTAGCATATTGACTTTCATGGGACTTGTACTCCTAGATCACTTACAGTTAGATTTACACAGGGGACTAATGTGTTGCAGTGCTTAACTATTAGGACCCCTACAACCGAGTGAAATTCACAATCCTGAATGATATAATGCCTGGAGAGGGTTAGGGGCCTAACAAAGGATTCTCACAAGCCAGCACACTGACTGGGGAGCCAAGTAAGCTAGTCAGTATTCTCATTGGGCCAGAGAGAAGAAGTGAGAATGACTCACCGGCCTGGTGATTAGCCTAGGAAGGAGAAGACTGAAATCCCTGTTCCCAGAAATGGTTAATTATTTATAGAAAGTGAAACAGCTTCAACAGGAGCTGCTGAGAATACCGTATAGTTCAGTGGTTAGGGCACTCACTCAGGACACCTGGCTTCAGATCTCTGCTCCACATCAGGCAAAGGAGGGAATGGGACCAAGTTATTCCCCAATCCTTGGTGACTGTTTTAACCTCTGGGCTATTGTATAAAAGAGGGAGAAGCAAAAATTCCTCTTGTGGACATACTTTATGGGGGATTAGGTGTGCTCTGAGCACACCTAACAGTTCAGGGTTGGATACAGGTGAGTGAAGTTTTGTGAATGTTAGTGATGCTTTCATGTTTACTTTAGGCACCTAAACAGGCAGTTAGAGTAGAAAAAGTGTTTAGCTTTAAAGCATATAGGCCTTTTCCCTCCTAGATCTGTTAATCGGTAGTTAAAGGCTCTACCCAGGAGATACCAGCAAAAGGAATGGATTAAAAAAAAGATTTTACTCCAGGCATCTGTATCTATGTGTCTGTGAATGCATATATGATTGCATTCAAGGAAAGAAGTCAAAAAAAGATTGAACAATTATTTGGATAACCGGATAAGTCTGAGTGTTCATGGTAGATCTTGTTCACATGCAGAGGGTTGGAATGACCACCAGATTTCCCTTCTATGTACATTGATTTGGGTCTTGCTTAATCCTATAAAGCATTAGCAAGGTGTATACCATCAATCAGCCTTGGGGGCCACATAGGTGGCTTTTCCCCATCTTCTCTTTATATGTTTCCAAAATGTCAAAATTAAAATGTCCATCATTGTCAAAAGTTTGGTGGCTGTAGTTGGTAGCAGCACAGAGATTTTATGTGCCAAGGATTCAGATTTTGGAGTAGACTCAAAGCACTTGATCACCCACTTCACTGAGCAGCTCGCTCTTCAAGGTTGCCCTCTCCCTAAGATAAGAGAAACAATTCTGGTATTTATTTTTGAAGTAGAAGGGTAAAAGGTTTATAGACAATAGTCACTGGGAAACAGGGCATCAAATGAAAAATAAATAAATAAAGGGTAAGCCAGTGGCACAGAAAGGAAAGGAGGCCCCAAAGTCATTAGGCAATGTGGCACTGAAAAAGCACAACCTGATATGTTGCCTCCTAGTACACAGAAAATGTAACAGTATGAGTAGATTGTTTCACCATAGGAATGGGTCAAATGATAACATGTCAAAGATGGCAAACTCTATACCTAAGAAGAGCTACTATCTTTGAGATCAAGGATGGGTGAGGTTCTGTGGCCTGCAATGTGCAGGATGTCAAACTAGATGATCATGAGGGTCTCTTCTGGCCTTAAAGTCTATGGGTATGTCTACACTGCAGTTAAAAACCCACTGCTGGCCCATGCCAGCTCACTCAGGGTTGCAGGGCTCAGATACAGAAGCTGTTTAATTACAATGGAGATATAACCTAGGAGTCTATGACAGAAGACACAAGGCTGTTACAGTTATGAAATATTGGCAAACTCAAAATTCAATCAAATCTCAAGGCTACTATACTGGGAAGGTGTGAACTCACCTTCATGATATGATTAATTTTCATGATTCACACTTTGTGGGAGTATTATCCCCACTGACAACAAGTTAAGGCCTCAGGAAAAAAAATACCAAAACATTAAAGAGAATGTATAACAAGCTAATTTCGCTTTTCTTAATCCAGGAGGTCACATTGCTGTAACCTGTCAAACACAGAGACAAGTACCTGTACATTCCGATACAGCTGAACACGCAGATCACTTTGAGGAACACTATGAATTATATTAAGGAATCTGTGATATGTAAAATACATGCTTAAGTGAAGAAGTGATTTTTAAAAATAATTTATCAAATAATTCTCATCTTCATAACCTGTGTGGTAAAGCTAGCAACCTGAATAATCCTGAAAATGAAAAACTGGTTCATCTCTGGGCGCATCAGGCTGCTCATCTGAGCATCTCATGGACTTTGCTGGAATATTTTAATGTACTTTCCTCTTTAATGAAGTCTACTGTTCAGAGGAATACATTTACAAGCATGAAGCTACTGTCTTTCTGTTCTTTGTAGTTCAATGACTGCTGCAAGCCCAGTTCACATAAGATACTGTTGGCAGGGTAAATATAGAAATGTATGGGGTATTGCTAAAGCCAGAGCCTATATTCAGAGCATTAACAGCTGTAAATCACTCTTTGAAAAATGAAATTAAAAGTCCACCTTGAACAGAGTTCTTTTTTTTCCTTCTTCACAAATTAATTTACTAGTAACACTGCACTCTTAAAAAGATCTGGGTAGGTACCTTTCTATCTTCAATGAAGGTTACCTGGGTTTGGAACACAAAGGACATCACAGGGCCCATGGACAAAATAAAATACAATAAAAACTTACTTTGCATATCAAAGGTCCTTTGCTTTTAGCAGTAGTGAGCCCCTGCAGGATTTCCATCTCCCTCCCCCTCCCCCATCAGTCACAGAACAAGGTCTACCGGCAGAAGGAATACTTTACCCTGCCAGGAGAACAGCAAAGACAGCCTACTCCTGCTGTGCCTTGTACTTTAGGTTTTCTTTTTTGATGTCGTATTAACAAGACAAGAAAAAAAATTATCAAGTGCAATTTAAAAGCAAGAAAGGGGTGGGGGGGATGCTGTTCAGACATAAATAATGGAAGGAAGCTCGGTGTTTACATTATCCAAAAAAATGTCTTTCATTTTTCCCTCTAAAATCAATTTGGAGGAAATTTTCCCCAAGTGGCCTCATATTACAGGAAAAATGCAATAATTTCACTTATTATACTTATTCATGAATGGTGATATAAGCTTCTTAAAAATCTTTGATCCTACAGCTAGTGAATGTGTGAACATATGTGTGTGTGTGTATGGGAGGGTAGGTGGGCACTCATAGAAAAAAGAAAGACGATGGCCAAGTTTTCTTATAAATGGATGTCCATACTTAGGCAATTAAATTATGTGACCTGATTTGGAGAGCTGATTAGGAAATTATTTGTTTTCCTACAAAAAATTGTGACAAAAGCATTTCTGTTTCTTTTTTTGTTTTTGTCAAGAAATATTCTTCACACGATCTCAGGTTTCAGTGAAAAATTAAAATCTCAAACAAACCTCCAAAACAGCAAACCCTCAACATGTTTCACAGGAACATTTTTCAAGAAAAGACTCCATTTTGTCTGAAAAGCCATTTTCCATTGAAAAACTGTTCAGTTAGAAAAATGTCAACCAAGTTCACACATTTTCAAAACTGTGGGGCACCCACAAATTCCATTTAAGTCAATGGGAGCTGCTGTGGGTACCCAATAATTTTGAAAATCAGGCCAGTAATGTGGGTACTTAAATGTGGATTTAGGAACCTAAATTAACCTCATTTTTACAAATTGTGTTTTGAGAATTTTAAAATATGATTCTGCTTCTACCACAAAGGATGAGGAAGTTCCCTTGAAACTATTTTGTTTTCAGCCTAAAATATTGAATTAAAAGATTTAAATTTAACAGTTCAGAATTATGTATTATCAAGTTCAGGCCTGCAAGTTTGTATTATTGCTCAGTTTCACTGAGGCTACTAGAATGAGTATCCACTATCATAAAGCAGCTTTTCAGTAGCTTACTTGAAAAGTAGTCTGTGTATGCATATTCTGAGCAACCAGACATAACAAAACTTTGTTAAGTGTTTAGAGAGGTTAGCTTTTGAGAAGTCAAACCGTAGTGAACAAGTTGTACTTCATCATCCAAATTAGTTGAATTAAAAAGTATATTCACTCTTCCCTTCAGAACTATTCTGTTTATAACACAGCTTTTCAAATGTCAAAATATTACCAGTGCTTTATACTAGAGCCTGAACAGACTGAAATGTTACATGAACGGTTCCAGATATTCTGTGGAAGAAACAGGAAGGAACATTTATCTTGATAGGATACAACCATTTAAGGAAGCCTAATCAAGTAAGGTTCCCAAACATAGGAACCAAATTACACTGAGAATTTTAAGCATAGGCCTAAATTTAAGCACATGCATAAATCCCAATGACATCAATGGGACTACTTAAAGTTAAATCCATTCTTAAGGGCTTTGCTGAATCAAGGTCACAAGGAATATATTAATTAGGTATAATGTACTTCACATTTGAGGAACCTACTTTACATTTTATGTATAGTTTATGTATGGTTATCATGGGATAAAGCAAATATATCTAATAGACTTATGATGTATTTCCACATAATAGTGGTGACATATTGCCTATGAGTCATGTAGCAAGAAAGGGCCAAGAGCAATTTACGAAAGGTCATTATCAATGAAAAGAAATAAAGAAAGGACCAAATACATTGCTGGTATAATTCTACTACAATCAAAGGAGTTACTTCAGAGATGAATCGGGGCAAATGGGTCTATCTTCAATGAGGTCAAGTAACCTTTTGCTTCTGCAATATACATTTTTGATTATTTGCTGTAGGTTATTTTTAGAGCTGGTTGAAATTCAGAATTTCCATTCTCTGGGAAATTCAGACATTTAAAACAAACAAGCAAGCAAGCAAACAAACAAAAGAATGAACAAAGAAGCAAACAAACCCTACTGTGATTCAGAACAAAAAGCAGGCATTACAAAATTCCCCACAAAATGGATATTAAAAAAACAAAAAAAGAATAATGATTCATTTAGGGAAATAATTGAAAAATTAACACTTTAGTTTTGAAAATGCATCCAGGGCTTCCAGTATCCCTGGTTACATAGCAGCCTTCCAGGCTTTCATTTTGATTTTCCTGATGGAAATATGTTGATCTTGCAGAAACTGTATTTTCCATCACAAAATAATTCCTATGGAAATTTATTATTTGTATTATGCTTGTTCTATAACTGTTTATTTACCTACCCGTCGAACAAATGTTTTACTGTCCTTCAAAAAGGACAAATGCAAAGAATTCCACTTAGAAAAGAACAATCAGTTGCACGTATACAAAATGGAAAAAGACTGCCTAGGAAGGACTACTACAGAAAGGGATCTAAGGGTCATAGTGGATCATGAGCTAAACATGAGTCAACAGTGTACCACTGTTTCAAAAAAGCAATCATTCTGGAATGTATTAGCAGGAGTGTTGTAAACAAAACAAAAGAAGTAATTATTTCACTCTATTCAGCACTGACTAGGACTCAGCCGGAGTATTCTGACCAGTTCTGGGTACCACATTTTGGAAAAGATGTGAACAAATTGGGAAAGTCCAGAGAAAATCAACAAAAATGATTAAAGGTCTAGAAAATATGACCTATGAGGGAAGATAGAAAAAAAACGGGTTTGGTTAGTCTGGAGAAGAGGAGACCGAGAGGGGACATGATAACAGTTTTCAAGTACAGAAAAGGTTGTTACAATGAGGAGGGAGAAAAATTGTTCTCCTTAATTTCTGATGATTGGACAAGAAGCAATGGGCTTAAATTGAAACAAGGAAGGTTTAGATTGGACATAAGGAAAAACTTCCTAATTGTCAGGGTGGTTAAGGACTGGAATAAATTACCTAGGAAGGTTGTGGAATTTCCATCATTGGAGATTTTTAAGACAAACACCTGTCAGGGATGGTCTGGATAATACTTAGTCCACAGATCAGCAACCTTTGGCCCCCGACCCGCCAGGGTAAACCTCCTGGAAGGTCGGGCCAGTTTGCTTACCTGCCGCATCCGCAGGTTCGGCCAATCGTAGCTCCCTCTGGCTGGGGTTCGCCATTCCAAGCCAATGAAATTGGCAGGAAGTGGCAGCCAGCACATCCCTTAGCCTGTGCTGCTTCCTGCACTCCCCATTGGCCTGGGACGGTGAACCGCGGTCAGTAGGAGCCACGATCAGCCGAACCTGCAGACGCGGCAGGTAAACAAATTGGCCCAGACTGCCAGGGGATTTACTCTGGCAGGCCATGTGCCAAAGGTCGCTGATCCCTGACTTAGTCCTACCATGAGTGCAGGGGATTGGACAAGATGACTGCCTGAGGTCCCTTCCAGTCCTACAATTATATGATTATATGGGTCTATGATTCCTTGCTTCTGTAAACACACTTTTCTCCATTGGCTTACTTGTTCTTGTGATCCATTCAAACTGGGTTATGCAGAATTTAGAGGTAAATGAACTATTTACTGAAATTTAAACATAAGTAAGGATTTGGCCCCAAATACCCAGATTAAAAAAATAAAAATAAAATTAACAGGAGATAAATAACATTTGTAATTTAATTTAATCTAATTTTGCTTTAAACATGATAGTTTTCTGAAGATTTCTTTTTATTGTACAATAATTTACATGGGTGCAGAATCAGATCTTTAAAAAAAATTCTTATCTAAGTTGCACATTTTACAGCAGGGGTAGGCAACCTATGGCATGGATGCCAAAGGCGGCACATGAGCTGATTTTCAGCGGCACTCACACTGCCCGGATCCTGGGCACCGGTCCGGGAGCTCTGCATTTTAATTTAATTTTAAATGAAGCTTCTTAAACATTTTAAAAACTTTATTTACTTTACATACAACAATAGTTTAGTTAAATATTATAGACTTATAGAAAAAGATCTTCTAAAAATGTTATAATTATTACTGGCACGCAAAACCTTAAATCAGAGTAAATAAATGAAGACTCGGCACAGCACTTCTAAAAGGTTGCTGACCCCTGTTTTAGAGTATTTAAATTGTATTTTGAAATACAATTTGTTTGTTTACTTTTTTGCATTTCCCTCTGTTTGAACTATGATAATTGCCAAATCAGTTTCACTGTGTTTATAGCCAGTTTCTAGTCCATTGTTTCTCAAACTGGGGTCACCGCTTGTGTAGGAAAAGCCCCTGGCGGGCTGGGCCAGTTTGTTTACCTGCCCCGTCTGCAGGTCCAGCTGATCATGGCTCCCACTGGCCACGATTCACCGCTGCAGACCAATGGGGGCTGCTGGAAGCAGCAGCCAGTAAGTCCCTCGGCCCACAACTCTTCCAGCAGCTCCCATTGTCCTGGAGAAGGGAACCGCAGTCAGTGGGAGCCACGATCGGACGGACCTGTGGATGGGGCAGGTAAACAAAGCGGCCCGGCCCACCAGGGGCTTTCCCTACACAAGCGGAGACCTCAGTTTGAGAAACACTGTTCTAGAACAAAAAAATTAGCAATATTCAGTATTGCAATAAAAAGGAGATATTTTGGTTACAAACAGTGCAGGGGAATATTTAATTCCCAATAACAAACATATTTACTTAGATTTTTTTTAAGAAGGAAATATTTCTGTTGATCTAATGTTTTGTAAATACCATTTCCCCATTAAAATAGGAATTTAGAAACAACAGAGCACTGGGATAAAGAATAATTAATTTGCTGTTTGCCATTAGGCAGGCTCAATTCTCCTACATTATAGTGAAATTCAGAGCCTAAATGGATTTAAGGGGTAAATTGGCCTTGTGTTGGTCCTCTTCCCAGCATTGAATTTCAGCCCCTTGTAAATGTTCAGTGAAGTATTACCAGAAGAATACACTCAGCATGCCAGAGAGTCATACATGATTGGAAGCCAGCATTTACAGGAAGGAATAAGAAGGAAATATAGTTCTTCAAGTACTTGAAAAAGGAGAAATCTAAAATTTAACTTAAAATGAATTATGTGCCCTCTCACACTATCCTGAAGATATTTATCCAAATCCTTTATTAACTAATATTTGTTATTGTTGTTATTTAAACATTTGAATAGTTATATGCACCTTTGTTGTTTTCAACTATTTATAAAGTAATGGTTGCAACATTCTTTATTATATCTACTGTACAATGTATCTTTTATATTTGCTATAGTTCAGCTAATTCATTATTGCTATTATTATTGTACTTCAGACATTCACACCTATTAAAAAACATGAAGTTATTCAAATCCCCTTAACAAAGCAAGTGGAATTGCAAGCTATGAGTCTTAATTTCAAGGGTGTTATTATTCCTAGCATGAACCCATGAATTAGTAAAAAAAAATCTGATTAATCCTAATAGTCTTGATTTCTTCACATGATTTTAATATCAAGTGGCAAATCTGTTCTATTACCTCATCACAGTTAGAAGTGCCATGGATTGATTTCCACAGAGGGCTTTTAAGTATCCCGTGCTGCAAAATTGACACAGTACATTGGTCCAAAAAAATTAACCTGAAAAATGCTTTTCCCCTGATCTAGTCATATAGATTTCATAGGCATTGTTTTCATTTTCATTGATGTCATTGCTTCGAATCACAAAATGAAACCCATCTTGTATAGGTTATGCCAGTGTCATAAACAGATGGTTAAGGGTTAATGCCTCTTTCACCTGTAAAGGGTTAAAAAGTTCGCCTAGCCTAGCTAACACCTGACCAGAGGAACCAATGGAGGAACAAGATGTTTCAAAAGGAAGGAGGGAAGTTTTTCTTTGTTTACAGTTTCAGTTTCAGTCAGAGTGAAAAAGTTCAAGGAACCAGCCTCTTATCAGAGTTGTAAGTTTTAGAAAGGGATAAATAGGTTTATGTTTATTTCTTTGTAACCTGTCTTATGCAATTAGACGTAGAATCAAATTGGGTATTTTTTTGTGTAACTAAAATTTGTGCAGGGGACCATTCCTCTGTCTTTGATTGCTGTCTGTGACAGTAGCTGGTATGCTTAATCTCTCCAGAGGGTTTCTTTTGCCTTTCTTTTCTTTAATTAAAGCCTTTTTCTTAATACTGATTGATTTTTCTCTGTTTTAGATCCAAAGAATTGGATCTGGACTCACAGGGATTAGTGGGAGAAAGGAGGGGGGATGGTTAATTTCTCCTTGTTTTAAGATCCAAGGGATTGGATCTGGACTTACCAGGGAATTGGTGAAGGAGTCTCTCAAGGCTACCCAGGGAGGGGAAGATTTTGGGGGGAAAGGGAGTGATCCAGAAACTGAAAGTTCTGGATGGTGGCAGTGATACCAAATCTAAGCTAGTAATTAAGCTTAGAAGTGTCCATGCAGGTCCCCACATCTGAACCCTAAATTTCAGAGTGGAGAAGGAACCTTGACAACCAGGGATCAGCAATGTTTGGCATGCGGGGTCCTGCCTGTTTGTTTACTTGCCGTGTCCTCAGGTTTGGCCGATCGCAGCTCCCACTTGCCACAGTTCTCTGTCTCAGGCCAATAGGGGCTGCAGGAAGCAGTGGCCAGCACATCCCTTGGTCTGCGTTGCTTCCTGCAGCCCCCATTGGCCTATAGTGGGAAACCGTGGCCAGTGGGAGCCATGATTGGCCGAACCTGCGGACGCGGCAGATAAACAAACCGGCCCGGCCCACCAGGGTGCTTACCCTGGCGGGCCACATGCCAAACATTGCCGATCTCTGGGTTATGCCATCAAATGTCCCGTTTGTCTATTTTTTATATTGGATCTTCATGAAAACTAATGCTATGTTACCTGTATTATTTTTACTTATCTATTTTTATAATAACGTAATGGCAGGCATTTAAAATATATATATCCTTGAAACTAAATAACACACTAAATGCAGATGAAGTCTTGGGAAAATTCAAATGAAGAAGAGTGCTAACTTCAAAGTAAAGTCCATTTTGTGGACAGTGGGGGCTCATAGTCCTCACTCGCCATCATCAAAAGAAATGCCCACATGGATAGTGTGACTATTGGCTGGTTGTCTGTAAAAGAGCTATAAAATGGATGTCCAGGAATGATTCTGCATCTCTGGATTGTTTGGATTCCAACAGGGTGGAAATGGTGAGCCAGTGGACAAAGATCCACAGAGTTATTCTGTGTAAATCTAACAGACTTTTCGAGACTGGCAGATTGCTAACATTTGTACCTACAACTTTGATTTACCTGTCAATGCATTTTACCTGTGTTGACTTCTCAATAGCTCTCATTTCTTTTTCATAGCAAATAAATCTTTATTTAGTTTACTATAGAATTGGCTACCAGCTTTGTTTCTGGGGTAAGATCTGGAGTGACAATTGATTTGGGTAAGTGACTGATCCTTTGGGATTGGGAGTATCCTGATGTGGTATGATTTTTGGTTTATATGATCTTTTATCACAAAGTTCGGTTTGTCTAGGTGGCAAGGCACACCGGCAGGATCCATGGTAAGACTGACATAGTGATCCAGGAGTTCACATTTGTTACTTGGTGAAATCTATCTAGAGATTATACCACCAGTTTAAAGACAGATTCCAGGCTGAGTTTCTAGGTCCAGCCCAGAAGAGAGGAATGGTATGGTTTGTAGATCTCGTGGATCATGGTAGTTGTAGGCAATGAGGCAAGGTATGCTGGAAGACAGAGTGCTGGATACAAGGAGCTCCATCTACTCAGAAAATGGTGAGACTTAGAGGGGCAGGAGCTCTGCATTTCTGTTGTAAAAGGGCCCTGCCAGATCCTTTTAGAGAGTAGACCTGAGAAGAAATAGAACCTAGAGGTAGTTTCTCCAGATAGTGTCTTGGAAGTAGCAGGCATGGTGGTGGCATCTGTGGCTGCTGAAGAAGCTGAGTAGGAGGTTGTATGGGTGGAGAAGAAAGACTGAAAAGGGAAGTTTGGTACTTGAGACTGTTTCTTAGGGAAGTCTGGAAAGTATGGAGAATACTATGAGCTAGTGAGGGAAGTGGATTTAAGCAAGTCAGAATCTAGAAGCTTGTAGTGTGACTCAGGCCCTCTTCCTTTTTTAAAAGCATAGCTTCTGGTGGAGGGTAGCTAGAAGCATCAAGGGGAAAGGCTAAAAACTTGCACAGACCCTGCGTGTATGTAACCCAGAGAGAAAGACAGACTATGTGAAGAAATGGTTTGATTTGGACTCTTGTTAGACTGCAGAGAAGTGCAGTTCTTATTTAGTAGGACTACTGAACACAAAACAAGGGCAAAGGTCCTTTAAATCTATGGGAAGAATGAGAGCTGACGAAGCTGCACAGCATGTCAGATAACAATAAGGTAGGATTCCTGTTTCCACTTGGTCACACTCAGTGATGAGAATACTCCGTGCAAATCCTCTGCATATTAATGCAAACAAAGCTTCCTGTGTGTTTCATATGTGTATGTAAAGCTGGTGTCCTTTATCTGATTTGTATTACAGATGTTGATCTTCCACAGTGCAATGGCTCTCACCAATTCAATGAAATGATACACTAAGGGTACGTCTACACTACGGGATTATTCTGATTTTACATAAACCGGTTTTATAAAACAGATTGTATAAAGTCGAGTACATGCTGCCACACTAAGCACATTAATTTGGTGTGTGGTCCATGGCTGAGGTAACATCGATTTCCCGGAAGCATTTGACTGTGGGTAGCTATTCCATAGCTATCCTAGTTCGCGTTCAGCCCTTAGAATTCTGGGTTGAAAGCCCGAGTGGCTGATGGGGCACAAATCATTGTCGCAGGGTGTTCTTCTGGTAAGTTGTCGTCAGTCATTCTTTCTCCGGGAAAGCACAGCAACATCATTGCATGGTGTTTTTGGCTGGATTACCTTGCAGATGCCATAGCATCGGCATATGGAGCCGTCACTTTTCTTTTTTTTACAGTCCGTATGCGTACTGGATGCGCGGACAGAGCGATACTCCAGCGTACACAGCAGAGCATTTGTTTGCTTTTGCTGATATGCAGAGACGGTTATAGTCGTCTGTACTATTGCTGCGGGAAATTGGCAATGAGATGAGGTTATTGTCTGCTGTATGTCTGCTGCTATAATGTGGCCCTGGCTGGATTGGCGCGGGGGCGCAAAAGCAAAAGTGGGAATGACTCCCAAGTCAATCCTCTTTAGGTTTCTAAACATAGAGTCGTCTGCTAGAATATGGGCAAGTGGTATAGAGACAGTGGTAATCAGAGAGCACAGTGCTTTGTGTCAGATCTGCAGAAATGGCTAACATGCATTCAGGGGGTGCCGCACACCTACCGTTGCTTCCTCCTCCCTAGTTCAGACTACGCGGGCAGTGGTCCCCCTCTGTGTCATGAAGTAATAAAGAATGCAGGAGATAAGAAACAGACTTGTTAGTCTGAGATAAATGAGGGGAGGATGTTTAAGATTAGAGCATGGCAGTGTTCTGAGTATGATTTCTTGATCATTTACAGTTAAGTACTGAACAGTAGTGAGGAATAATCTAATATCATATGCAATATTATGCTGTGATCTGTAATTACCAAAGAATCACTCAGAAGCAGCTTTGGGTGAAATTCACTCCCACACAGGTGTCAACACAACTTACATTTCTCTCAGTCTATTTGAATTGTTTCAGTAGTGTAGGGCCTTCTGTTTGCCTTGCATCAGGCCTGAATTTCAACCGTGTTGCATAATATAATTATCTGTCATAATTAAAATAATAGTAAGAATTATGAGGTGTGCTTAATCAGGTTAACTCGTGATTAACAAAAAATCATGTAAAAATTAGTTGTGATTAATCAGTTTTATACACTGTTAAACATAGAAACCAATTGAAATGGTATTAAATATTTTGGATGTTTTTCTACATTTTTCAAATATATTGATTTCAATTACAACACAGGATACAAAGTGTGCAGTGCTCACTTTATATTATTATTTTTATTACAAACATTTGCACTGTAAAAGTGATAAACAAATAAATAGTATTTTTCAATTAATCTTTTAGAAGTACTGAGGTGCAATCTCCTTGTTGTGAAAGTGCAATTTACAAATGTAGTTTGTATTTTTTTACCTAACTGCACTCAGAAACAAAACTGTAAAAGTTGAGCCTAAAATTCCAAAAATTCCAGTTCCAAGTCCTACTTCTTGTTCAGCCAACTACTAAGACAAACAAGTTTCTTTACATTTACAGGAGATAATGCTGCCCACTTCTTATTTACAAAGTCACATGAAACTGAGAATAGGCATTCTCATGGCACTTATGAAGTTGGCATTGTAAGGTATTTACGTGACAGATTTGTATGCCCCTTCATGATTCAGCCACCATTCCAGAGGACATGCTTCCATGCTGATGGTGCTTGTTAAAAAAATAATGTGTTAATTATGTTTGTGACTGGGGGGAGAACTGTATTCCTCCTGCTCTGTTTTACCCACATTCTGCCATATATTTCATGTTATAACAGTCTCGGATGATAACCCAACTCACGTTGTTCATCTTAAGAACACTTTCACTGCAGATTTGACAAAATGCAAAGAAGGTACCAATGTGAGATTTCTAAGGATAGCTATAGAACTTGATCCAAGGGTTAAGAATCTGAAGTGCCTTCCAAAATCTGAGAGGGAGAAGGTGTGGAGCGTGCTTTGAGAAGTCTTAAAAGAGCAACACTCTGATGCGGAAACTACAGAACCCAAACCATCAAAAAATAAAATCAACTTTCTACTGGAGGCATTTGACTCAGATGAGGAAAACGAACATGCATTGGTCTGCATTGTTTTGAATCGTTATTGAGCAGAACCTGTCAGCAGCATGGGCGCATGCCGTCTGGAATGGTAGTGGAAGCTAGGGTGACCAGATGTCCTGATTTTATAGGGACAGTCCCGATTTTTGCGTCTTTTTCTTATATAGGCTTCTATTACCCTCCACTCCCTGTTCTGATTTTTCACATTTGCTGTCTGGTCACCCTAGTGGAAGCATGAAGGGACATATAAATCTTTAGCACGTAATATCTAGCGCATAATATCTTGCAATACTGGCTACAACAGTGCCATGCAAACACCTGTTCTCAGTTTCAGATGACATTGTAAACAAGAAGTGGCCAGCATTAACTCCTGCAAATGTGAATAAACATGTTTGTCTGAGTGACTGGCTGAATAAGAAGTAGGACTGAGTGGACTTGTAGGCTCTAAAGTTTTGCACAGTTTTATTGTTGAATGCAGTTTTTTTTGTACGTAATTCTACATTTTTTAAATTAAACTTTCTTAATAAAGAGTTTGGCTACAGAATGTGTAATGGGAGAATTGAAAAATACAATTTTTTTTAGAGTGCAAATATTTGTAATAAAAATAACTGTAAAGTCAGAACATTAAGGTTAAACACTCTATGTTTGCCCACTCAGACATAGTTTACCCATCTTATACATATGTATTATAATACAGTCTTTAATTACATGATTACACACTATTTTTTTCTGGATGACCTCTATCCCATTCAGTGTACAGGGCTGAGTCAGGGTTGTGCCTGTATGACTCCACCATCATCTGCTGCAGACTTTGGAAAGTGTGTAATGAATGAGACAAGGACTGCACTATAAAAAAGTAGTCTCATAGTTGCCAAGCCTGATCCTATTCCCTTCCACACCCCCTGCTAGTCTCACCTCTGCATTCCAGTCACACACTTTCATCCTCTTGCTGCCTGGAAGCCAGTAGCAGGGCCACTGAGAGCACACCCTGCTCTTATTTGTGGTTTGCAGTGCCACAGAGCCTCCTGGCAGCAAGGAGGAGCAATTGCAGAAAAAAAAGTCCATCTCAGTCCTGGGCTGTATTTTTTCCAAACAGTTCTATCCTTGGCTCCTTACGGGGCTTGTGATCAGGGTTGCTTCAGTGGGCAGGCCCTTCACCATCCTCTTTTAGATTGAGATTGGATCAGATTTTAGATTGAGTTGGGGTAGAGAAGAGGGTATTTAACCTACATCACAAATCATCATGTCAGGTGTGGACAGGTAGATTTGTGAGTCATTGGCAAAAAATGGTAGCTGAAGTCATGGGAATATATTTGGTCTCTCAGGCAAAAGATGTAGAATGAAACAAGGAGGGAGCAACTGAGTGCTGTGCCTACTTCATAGCAAATGGCTGAGCGGACCCATGAGACAGCTGATGAGTGAAAGATGTTGAAGGAGAAACCAGCAAGATCAGAGGAGACTGGATAGAGGAGAGATATGTGAAAGCCAAAGGAGGTGAAGATATCAAGGGCATGATTGCCCATTTCAAAAAGCAGACAAAAGAGCAAAGATTATAAAGAAGGCGGCTCTGGCCAGGAGACATCATCTTTTTCAGTGGAAAGGGCAGTATTCTGTAGCATGAGGAGAGAAATCAAAGCAGCTGTTATATGTACCACATTGTCTATGAGTTGAAGTATAAAAGGGAGATGAGGTAGTACCTGAATAGGTATATTGGGTCAAGGGCTTATTTAGACACAGATATATCATGTTTGCATTGTGTTATGAAGGAATTTGTTGAGAGTGAGAAATTAAGGAGAATGGTGAGGAAGGTAGTGGAACAAGGGACACTATGGGCTTTGAAGGGATACGCTCACTAGGACAAGTGGAGGAGTTAGGGGAAGGAAACTATAAGAAAATGTGGTGACAAGGGAGAAAGATGAGTGAATGATAGGGAGAGGTAAGAGGAATTTGCATTGAATCTTGTCAATCTTGTCTTATTCAAATTTTTTAGTTGCAAAGGGATTCTTTCCCCCGATCTCACACTGGTGTAAAATCAGTGTAACTCAATTGACTCACACTGGTTTTAAGTCACTTGTTGAAGTGAGTTCAGTCCCAATATTATAAAGAGAAGTAAATTTAACATATTAAAGAAAAACATTAAATTCCTATTAGTTTAGTTTTAGTACGTATTAGACAGACTCTGGCCACTGGTCCTCAATTTACAGGCTATGGAGGAGTAAAGAAGGTACATCTGTCTAGGGTGGATAATCTCTCCTTCTGCAACAAAACTGAAGCTTGATAACCACTAATTTACTCCTACATATATGTAAAATTTCCTTCTGTGCACTAAATGAGTCATAATACATGATAATTCAAATGATTAAGACACATACTGCTTGTTGATTTTCTGTGGTGGCCAGAGATCTGACTCAGACCCTATTACAATGTCCTTATAGATTCCTGTTATTTTGACAAATAACTATAAAAGGCTTCACATACAGTATGCCAGCAACAACAAAAATGAAACTATTCAAATATAATTAACTCTCTACATCCTACTAACATACTGGTTAAGGGCTAGATTGAACCTTTCAGCTCATGTGTGAATATGGGGCAGCACATAGCTGCTCTGTCGTAGGAGGAGCACCAGGAAGGAATTGTGCCTCTGACACTTTCCCTTTTCAGATAGAATTCCTCTGGAGCTTCCTTTTTAGCACCAAGTGGGGAAGATGTTGTGGCAGTCCTTCGCAAGACAGAGGTTATCCCCCGTGATGTGTAGCAAACTCTGTTTCTACACCATCTTCTTCTTCTTGCACTGAAACTATCAAAATCCTGCTTCATGCCTGGCCTCAAGTGTGGATCTGGAATCTTTTCAGAGAAAACTACCGCATAGGTCCTAGATTTATACTTTCTTTTTCCCTAGTAAGCTAAACTTAGCTTCCAAGACTGCTGTTCTTCACCTTCCTACGTTATTGGTACCAATATATTCCACAGCCACAGGCTCCTCACAAGCACTCACTAGAAATCCTAGATGTCTGTGAAATCCATCACTTTCACATCTGGTAAGTATGCTATTGGATGTTCTTATGAACATCGTGTGGTGAGGTATCTACCCCACACAAGGCCCGAGCAGGTAAAAAGGGCCAATTAGTCCTGCAGCAATCTGCTTTTGCAGAAGAGTTAGGGCTGATAAGCTCTAATTGATGATGAAGCCCAGTGGGATGGGGGGAGGTTGAATTACTATATAACTAGGATGTAGAGAGCAAGACTGGGTGGCAGGAATGAACTCTGCTGTCACTTAGGACAGAAGAGGGGAATTGGCAACAGACAAGGAAGAGTTTAAGGGGAGTAAGACCTAGGATCCCTCCTGGGAATACAGACCCTGGCAAAAATCTTAGTGTGGATGAAATAGCTGCAGGGGGCAGAGGAAGCTTCAGTGTAACTCTGGAAGTGGGGAGGCAGAAGATAAGTAGAAAATGTTGGAAGGAGCCCAGGGAAACAGAAATAAGGTTAGAGATTGTGTAGACTGTGGTAGCAGAGCATAGGACCCTGGGCGGGCCCACATTCCCCTACCAACCACTGGTGAAGTGGCATAGTCAGTGCAGTGGATAGGAAAACTGCCTGAGATAGTTTGTCCAATGTGACTTTGAAAACTATAGTGACCTGGCTGGAAGGCCAAACCATGATGATGGAGTACTGAGACATGAAGACACAGTAACCTGACTCTAGAAAGAGAGAGGCAGAGTCCACAGGATGAGGAATAGAAGAAGGGGCTGTTGGACGCTGAGCGTTAATCCACCAGAGAAGCTAGAAGTGAACACCTCTGAAGTGAGTAGTGAACTCTACTCTCTTTCTGTTCCTCCAGTTCAGCAACCATGATCTCCAGATATTGCATTTGGGCTCTGAGGTCCAAGACGTGGTTGCACACATTATTACTTGGCTACAGAAAAGTTGTCTAACATTCTGTACTTCCTGTGGTAATGTGGATAGCCCCTTCTCTAACTAACTTGCTACTATCTACCTCCGTAGTTTAAATCTGGGATCTTTACTCAATGGCAGGATATTAGTTTGAATTAATCATTATCTTTAAGTTAGAAGATCAGATTTTCGAGGGATGTGTATGTGTGTTTAATAGATTTACTTCACTTAAATCCATGAGTAACTAATTAGGAAACCTACTTTCCCACAGTGTTTAACATCTTGAGCTCAGTCTCTCACTAACTCTTGCCCTATCTCTGGGGCTCAACTCTGTCTTATCAGATTTTTCCACATTTTGCAAGACAGTCTGAATTCTCTGTCCTTTGTATTCTGGTCTTGGGCATCTGGCAACCCCAAAAGTTATCTAATACTCCAAATTATCCACTCTTCTAAAGCTGGCAACTTTTGCCAAAATGCCTTTACAAATATAAGAATTATTTGCATTTTGTCATTTTGGGAATTTAAGAACTCTATCTGCTGCATCAAAGCAGCTGTTGGCATGTTTCAATATGTTTGTGATTCTATAGCTATAGACATTCAATTTATTTCATATTTGCATTTTGCTCTTAGCATAAACAAAACACACACTATAATGATCTGAAGAGTTTCTTCATTGGAAGTTCCCCTGAAAAAAAATGTATAATTCTGATCTGGAGTTCAATAACTATTTCTGCCAGCATAGGACTCAGATATTCAAGAAAATACATGCCTGATCTTCTGAAAATCTCTGTATTTCCCCCACTTTGCATTTGGGTGCCATGGCTTTAATTCACTTGGTATTTGGGAACTTGAGGATTATAGTGTCAGACACATAAATACAGACATTGGGATTTATGGTACAGTATTATGTAATCAACTTACACATTGAATAACTCTTAATATATTCTTATTAATATTAATCTTTTACCAGTATGTTACAGTTTATATTTAATACTAGATTTTTTAAAAAAATAGACAATTGCTTCACTACATGGCAAATACACATTAACAATTGTTAACCTTTTATTAAAGGTCCAGAGAAGAAGGGAAAAGACATTTAAATAATTTCAAAAGTAATGTCTTAAATAAGGCTTTTAAGTTTCCCTTATTGCCTTTAGCAGTAGAGAGGTTTTATAATTTAAACAAACAAACAAAAACTTTGTCTGACAGTCTCAGATGGCCAGTAGATGGTATTAAAGATGGCAATAACTGCTTGTTTCGGGGGAAAGAGAAAGTTAGTTGAGATGGGCTGGAGCTGCAGTTGTTTGATCGCATTTTCCTGAAGGCAAAACAAGACAAACATATAAAAGAGGAGATAAAAGAACAGCAAAGACAGAAAATGCAACTTCTGTGTCTGATATTGACTTTGCAGGCATGTCTAGACATATGCCTTGTGTACACTCTACGGGCCAATACTGGAAGTTTGGCAACCCTACTTGGCATGGACAGGTCACATAGCATCTTCTCTGCTAGATATGGCAGCTTCCTACTGCAAACATGGTCCTTGAAGTATACCAGAGTTGTTGGATCTGCTGGGCTTGTTTCTTTAGCTTATGTACATGTGGCCTTGAGGGTCTCCTCCTGCTCACCGACTGAGCAGCTCCATCTGATAAGGAGATGAACCAGGAGGAGTAAGGAAGACATGTTTAGGGAGGTGATGCAATTGTCTGATACTAGTGATACAAGCAGAGATCCTGGAGAGAAGCTATCAACTAAAAACTGAGAATGGATAGCCAGGAGAGGAAACAGGGACAGGGGCAGATGATATAACTGCTCTGGGACCAAACACAACCACAGGGACAGTCTTATCTGTACTACAAGCTATATTGAACTAATAAGTAAAGTTACAATTACCCATGCACAGAGAAATCCTACAGAAACCACTGCAACATTTATAACTTTAGTCATGCTAATATCATAAAAGATATTCTAAGGTCCAATGGACCTCTCAATATACAATCATCATGAGAAGGTTGGTTCCTGCTGGGGTTTCCTGTTGGGTTGTCCTACTTTTACCCAACCAGGAAACCCTCTCTTACATTGTAATTCTGTCTACACTTATGCATGCACAAAGGTATCAGCCTTCTTTTCCTTATTTGTACTTCACACCTTATGAATTTATCACATTTTTCATAGATTGGCATAGTTCCTCTTATTCTCATTAGAATCTATGCACCACATGTACCTGCGGTCAGGACAGATGTTCAAAGACGTTACAATCGGGTGTCTCATTCTCTTGGACAATACTTTTCAATCTATTGCAATCCATTTTCCATAACATCAGCTATTGGCACATCCTATGCAGTAACCTTGTGACCTCTCTGGCATAGGGTTATTCCTAGGCCACAAACTCATGTCAAACATTCTTGCATTCTATGGCCTAGTATGGCTACACTAAAATCTTATCCGTCTCAGTTTGTAGGCTTTGTGTTCCAGCCATGCTTTCCTTATATACCCAATATTCATTCATCACTTCTAAATATCTGTCATTCTTATACTTCTACAATCCTACAATTTAAATCTATTTAGTATATATTGATTATATATGAAATAGCATATGAATTACCCATAGCATCACATAGAGCAATGATAAATGAATGATAAAATGAACTAATAGGCTTCATATAGCTCTGATCACACTGATTCTAAGTGACTGCAAATCCCAATCTCTGAGAATATTTCCTAATTATACAAAACAAAATCCATATACAAACTGAGCTATTATAAACATTACTGAATTAAAGCAACTGCAACTTTGTTCATTATAACTCCAACTGCTTTCATACTAACTCTGGTATATACTTTTTCTCTATTAGCATAGATGTTCAAAAGTACCCTATACCTTTTTATATCTGGTCTTAAATCACTTTCAAAACTATGGCAATGCATTATTGCCATACAAATTTTTTATTTACAATGTGCTTTTTTTTCCCCAGTTTTCACTTTAGTGTTTACTGATGTGGAAAACTTCACTCTGCATGTAAACTCTACTATAAATCCACCTGTCATCTTATTAACCATCATTAAACTATTGAATGAAATTTAATATGTTGTCAGTATTAACTCTGTTATCAGGGTTTTCATTTCATTATAATGAACTGTAGACTAAATTTGTTTTATGATCTTTCTAAATCACCTTTCAAAGCAATTTTTCAGATCAAATTAGAAATATACTGCACCATTAGATTAAGCTGTTTTGTTTCAGGCAGTGAACTACAAAACCACTTAAAACTATGTCAAAAGTGATATACAGCTGCCATTGGAAAACCACTGAGATTTTATAGGTGTCTTTTGACCCCAGTAGTAACTTGTGAGCTGTCTTAATAAGCTCCCAGATGAAGTTTCTCTGCAATTTATATGATCATATATCATCCATGATTGAAGCTGTACATAACCATTTGCTGCAGGTGCCAAACTGGCACACTTTCGAACCTTACAGCTTGAGAAGCCAAAAGGTGCTTCCTCCAGTTGTGAAGTCTGAATTATTATGGGGCAGGCTTTCTCCTGTGTATCTCTTGTCACATTTACTATAGGGCATGCCAGGGTATCAAATAGCCAAATAGTTCTGAATTACAGAATTTATACACACTACTGCCAATTTTTTCAAGCCAGCAGTCCCTCAAAGTCCCAAAAGATGAAGCTGCTTTTTTTTTTTTTTCTGTTCCTTTTCTCTTGGTCTTTAGGAAATCTGGGCAATTTCATGCAAACATCTATATTAAGCAGGCACTGCTAAGGACTCAAAAGTTAGGAAATACCAATGTGTAAGTGGCACTCAGCATAGTAATGCTGCTCTTTGTGTTTGCACTACAAGAGGGACTTTATTTCCAAGATATTCTATTTCACATAGAATTAAAATTAAATAAATATTGTGTAGGTCAATTAAAATGTGTTTTAAAGCATTCCATATCTTTCAATCAGTTATCATAACATCAGTCTTTCCTTGCTCCCCTCCAGCAAGCTGACAGATACATCTATAGCACTGCATGTACTAGTCTGTGTAACCAAGACACACAGTCTATGGGGGAAAAAAGTATATGCAATGTACAACATATTGTAAAGCAAGAAGAGCCAGGAAATTACCGCAAAAGGGTTTTTACATGCATTAGTTCAAATAACTTGAATTTTCATTGATTATATTTCTGAGCCTTTTTAGTTACTTTCTTCAGGACTTAATATACACAATGTTTTGTTCACAAGAATGTTAGCTGAAAGCAAAAAATTGTGAATTACTTTACTCACATGAATAAAATAGTGTGTGTGTGTGTATGTGTAAGTACATGGAGAAAAGAGAGTATAGTTAAAGCTGCATGTGCAACCTTGAGCACTGGCTTTTCCAACATATAGTTAGGTTGAGAGAATGCTAAGGTTGCACAGCAAAAGAAAGTGCTAGGAAAAGCCAGTGCTGAAGGTTGCACATGCAGCTTTAACTATACCCTCTCTCTCTCTCTCTCTCTCTCTCTATATATATATATTGTAGGGCGTTTTAGTTTGAATGTGAAAGTTATTCACATCTTCCTAGGGCGCTTACACCTTCAACAACACAATCTTCACAACTCAGTGGACTGTATAAATCTTATGATCCAGAAACAATTGGGACAGGATATCTGAGTGTATGTGTACAAAATTAAACTATAAGAAAACATCTTGACAATGTCAGTCTAAAGTGCAGTTATATGAAAAAAAAAATTCTATCTACAGAGATAAAACTATGGGATGGATGGCCTCATATCACACCCCTCTTAAACAAGATCTTCTGTGAGAAGATGGGAAATACTGGAAGTAGCACAGATAAATAATATTTTATCATAAAATGTTACATTATATTAAATAGATTAAATACATAGTGAAACAATTTAGAAAACAGAATAAGATTTTATCACTATACCAATGCATAGTATACACTTATGTTTTTTAAATGCATGTCCTGTGCTATTTTGCTACATTTATTTGCCTTGTGCTGCCACAAGCCCTTTTCACCCTGGGTCATTCCACTGCTTTAATCCAGTAAATTACCATCCACCTGAATTACATTATGATACAATACCTCCATAAAACCTGCTATATTAAAGAGCTTTAAGCTAATTTGCATAGCTTCAACTGTGGTCATTGCTGACCAGGAGCAGAAAGGACATGACCCATGTGATCCAACATACCACTATCAGAGATAGCCTGTCAGAACCATGGAATATAGTCTGTCCTGCTGAAGCTATTTCACTGCATATGTATAATCAAATAAGCATTGGGGCACAGTGAGTGTGAGAATGACTCTGTAGTCAGGCACTCACTTGAGAGGTGGAAAACCTATGTTCATATCCCTTCTCATCATCAGGTAGAAGTGGGGAATGAGCCAGAGACTCCCACATCCCAGGTGAGTGCCCTAACCACTCATGGTTATGAGTAAAATGTCATGAGGTCGGTAGCTGCTGCTTCTTTTCCCTCCCATGCACCACTGCTGTTCTTATAAGAAACAGTTTAGGAGAGAGTTCCTAACTGTGGATCTCAGGCAGACAAGGCTGCCTTCCCCACCATCCCATCCATCTGTGAGAGGGGCAGGACTTATGACTCACTCCCCATCAGCATTTGCTATTGGTTAGGTTAGGCAACTGCTCACCTAGTGTGCTGGCTTTTGTGGATCTCATTCTGAGATGCCTATTTCTCCCCATACATTGGACAGGGATCCTAGGTGCCTACCCCAGGATTTGTGGATTCCACTGGGTAGTTAAGTGCCTAAAAGTTAGGGTTTTGCCCATCTTTGAAGAACATACAAGATAGTAATAGGTAGCAGGAATTTCTCTGGTTTCACTAAGGATACCTGTTACCAAACAAGAAGTGTGTGTAAAGGAAGAGGAACTGTGTGATCTCTAGATGAGAAAGGGCAGAGTCTCTTCTGAATTTCAAAAATGCATGATGTTTTGGGTTGAGATGGCTAAAAGGATAGATGAAGACTGAAAGGTTGGGGTGTTTCTCACATCTCCCCTCAGTTCCCCCCACCCCCCAGAAAAGAAAACCCCAAACAAAAAAACTACCAATCTGCCCACCCCAAATTTTAAATACAGATAGTTTTGCATCAGAAGACTCAAATATTATGGGGTAGTCAAAAATTGATTTAAGAATCAAATTTTGCAGCTTGGACATCAAATAAATCCCATCTTCAGGATGATTAAATCTCACTTCTTTCTGATTTAAATGGGGTGTTTTGTATTTAACTGCAACTGGTAAGAACATCTAAATGAAAAAGAAACTGTCACAAAACAATAAAAAATTCACAAGTGTTTTTCTTTCTTTCTAATCAGGTGTAGTCTGATTTTAAACAAAACAAACAACTGGAAGATTGAATTAATCTATTAAAAATCTTCAATATTAAATTTCATAACAGTAAGCCATAACAAATGTACAATATCTTATGCTATTTATGATGGCACACCCTACCAAACATACAAAAAATGCTAGCTCCTCCACTGCATTTTAGCAAAAAAGATTTTTTCCAATAACCTTTATATTGTTCATGTATTTGTAACTATGTCAGCAAGAACCCAGAAGCCATGACTTCTAACCTATTTTAAGAAGGACAAATTGCAACTTTTAATAATAAAACATTCCCTTGATGTGTTCAAGTTAATATACTAGATTCAATGACACTTAAAGTTTGTCGTATCAAAATGTGATTTTTTTTCCCAATCACTTATATGCATTGCAACTCCAGTCTGTACTTGTGAAATACCCAATGTAAATATCATAATATAATGAATCCTGAGAACTGAAAATCATTAGTGTGGATTTCTTTAGTTAGCAAATGTATTCACTGAAGGCACGACCCAGAGCTGATTGAAGTGGATGCCTGTCCACGGATGGACAACTGTCCATTAATTTTAATGGCTTGAGATTGGAGGAACAGAAAATCAAGTAAGAAAAAAAACAGTATTTTCAAAACAGCAAGATATTTCTCCTTCTCTAATTGACAGTTTATTTAGAGTGGCCTTCCCTTATTTGTGAATGAGAAATCAATTTAGTATATTTCTCCTCCTACCCCTCCAAAAGGATTGTTCTCAGAGTTTGACCCTCACTGTCAGCAGTCTTTGGTGTGGTCTTGCAGGGGGTCTCTACTGCTCCCTGTCTGGCTTCCATTGATTAGTTACTGATCAAGTCAGTCCTTGGACCCTGAACTCAAATTAGGCCCAGGTGTCTGCTTTGGTCTCTTTGAGCCTTATTCCTAGAGGCAGCCCGGTGTAGGCGTGTTGACTCTTTGCTGCCCTGAGTTTTTCTGCCCTCCTCCCTTCTCTAAGCTCTCTTCTTTTTTAATAGGAGGCCTTATGTCTCTCATAGGTTGCAGCTGAGGGTGCCTGCCTCCATGATTGACAGTTGTGGTAGCTGGTAGGAGTGTGGTCAGTCTGCTTGACTGTGGGCAGGAGAGGATCCTCACATCCTTCTGCCTCTGCTCAGAATGGAGTTTGTAGACCACATTACACTCACTTAAGGATCAGTCATGATCCTGACTTGCACAGAAGTATAAAGCATGGATGACATTTACTGCAGTGTGTGGAGAAAATTGCCAGGCTTGTCAGAATGATGTGGAAAGGGTGCAAAGTGGTTTCACAGCAACCTCTTTGGTTTGAGCCAATGACACTACTGAAAGAGGTAGCACAGATCATGCTAATGAGGTCTGAGCTCTTATGTCCTTTCCTCGCTCTCACAGTTGTGGATTTTTTTCCATTCCTTCAATTGCAGCCACCCCAGTTGAGAGGAGATAAAGGAAGAAAGAGAAACAGGAATGGGGAGCTGTGCTATTCCTGCTGCCACTAATTGTGGACATGGTGGTCAGCATAACTGGTTGTATTATACTACTTATTTAAGGACTTCAAGGCCTGTTTTCACCTCTGAGGTCATAGGGATACTCTATCTATGACCTCTCCAAAAGCCCAACTAGCTCAAAATTCAGGACATGCCAGAATTAAGTTTATACAGGCATTCAGCTGTCATGTGTACATATATAAATACAGTCTTTAACTATTGAATCAGATACTATTTTGTCCCACAGGACCCTTGTTCCCCATTCAGGTCTGCCCCTTCTGTCCATGTCCTATTTGGCTGTTCCTCTGCTGTCCTTTTCCTCTCCACTCAGCTCCTCATCCAAGTCTCCCGCTGTACTCATAGCTTCTTCCAGTCTCAGTCTCATTGCCTAGCCAATTCCTGCCTCTGTCCCCAGGTTCCCTCTCCCAATCTTGCACTTTGGCTTCCCAGTTTCAATCTCTTCCCCGCACCCTGTATTCTTGGCCAGATGGTCCTCCTTTAATTTCCAAGTCCAAGTTTTTCCAACAGCTGGGCTCCTAGAATCAAAGTCCATCTATAATAATACACCCATGAGTAATATCAAAGGGACTGCTCAGTAAAACATTCCTCCTAATTTTTATTGTTTTTCATAAATTTTCACTACTCTGTAGATCTATAATTATGTATATGAAACTATTCTTCATCTACTGAATGAACTGCTTGGGCATTTTTCTGTGACTGTCCATAGTTAGGGTTGCTTTTTCACCTGGGCTGACCACTGATCTCCAGATCTCTCCTCCTCTCTCCAAATCACTGCTCTGTTTCCTCTTCAAATCTCATCATCAAAATTTTCTTGTTTGCTTTTATCTTTTATTGACACTAAGCACTGGTACCCTTTCTCTTATTCATCACTGTGTCCTTCCATTCTCCTGCCAGTGTAACTTTTCTGCAAGAACTTACTTGATCCTTACCACTTTTTTCATACTTTGCTTTATTTTTCTTTTACAAAACACCTAACTGACTACTATAGCTACTGCCTGGTTCTTTGCACTGAATTTCTGGTGTGAATCTTAAATCAGATGGTCATTGAGGTCCTGCCAAGGAAACTAGAGACTAAATCTGTAAGTCATTACTCAGGCAAGAGTCTCGCTGAAATCTATTAGTAAGAACTGATTAAAAGTGAGTAAGGATTTCAGATTTGGACATTTGGATATAGCTAGTGATCAGGGAACTGTAGGACAAAATAATGGTATCAAAGGTAGCTCTTGTTACCATATGATATCAAGCTAAAATGTAGCAGTCATGATGGCTACCAATCATCAGAATCAGTTCAGTGAACACAGGAGTGGATTGAATTCCACTACTCTGAAAGGCAGGGATCAGATTCATCAGGACTGATTTATAACAATGCATGACACAGTACGGCATTATGAGAAGATTTGCTGATATTACTGCAGTGAGATAGTCAGACACATTGGATGAATAGTTACTCAGGGTGAGAACGTGTGATGAATAGAATAAGGATCTGTCTAAAATATCTGCCTCTCTGAGCGGATGTGGGCTTCCATAATTTACCTCCAAATTCCCAGCTGCTTCTAGATGATGAAACAGCAGCAGTGGCCAGGCTAGCTTTTTCTATCTGTCCGTTTAGGAGGAGTTATTCTTTCCTCACGGATGCAGACTTCCCTGCCATGATCTCTAGTTTGTTCTGTTGAAATGCATTGCACCGAGGACAACATCTGAAATCCATTTGGACGCTGAACCTAGGGCAGAGCACCGATCATCTTTTTACCACTTGCTATTTTTGTAGGTACCACTTATTTATGGGGAGAAGAACCAAATCTTAAATGTAGCACATGGCCTATGTAACTGGGCTATGTCACTAAACCTCTACACCCCCTTGGCCTACTCCTAAGCCAAGAAATATAAATGGAAACCCACTTTCTGTAGGACTGCAGAAGCATATACCTATGCATACCAACCTCCGTGAGGGAAAGACTAGTAGATCTATCCTGTCCTTAAAACCTCCTAAGCTCAGGTGCATACGCCCCCATAAGGGTGTGTGGATACTGTTTACAGAGCCCTAGCATCTATCTCTATACAATGGACCTCCCATTTTTCTGTTGTGAGGAGGGCCTACTGGCTGGAATGGAAGGGAATAATGTGCCCAAAGTAATTTTCACTATTTGTACCTTATTTTCCTATTTAATGTTCAAGTGTGGTGGTTACAAGGACTTGTATCCCCAGAGGAACTTTAAAGGCATGCACATGATAGTAGTGGCTGCCATGTTGTGTTTGATCCTTTACTGCTTAGTTAATGCAATATTCTGTTTGTATAAAGTGTCCATAAAAATGTGGTAGATGTGACAAAGTGGTTCTTGGGCATATTTCCTTTTTTGTTTTCACTTTTTTTATTTCTACTTGATATATAGAGAGATTTTACACAGTAAAAAAAATGTAAATTCTGGAAGTCAATCTTTGGAGCCTTTTCCATGATTGAAAGCATAATGTAGCAGGTACTTTTCAAGATTTTTCTTGTGAATCAGCTTTATGAGAAGCTGAGCCCTTCCCCCCTCTTGTTTATGAATTATTTGTGAAACAATACTGATTTCTGTAAACATACTACTTACTCCTTCCCATGAAAAAACTGCAGGCTATGAGTAGCCTCAGACTGTTTACTATGGTTATTCCTTATTTGTTATTCACAAGGCATCACTGGTCACCTAAGTGACATGGGTTTGTTTCTTCTTCGTGACTGCCTAACCAAAGCTTTTAAAATGTCCACATAACAAACAAATGATGACTAACAAATGAACCACAAACGCTATTCTTCACAAGCAAATATGAATGTTTGTATGTGCAACAGCCATTCTCCCCTCCAAAAATTGGGTGAACACCATGCACTGATGAAAGCATTCATAGATGTGAAAATTAAAGGACACTCACATGGCTGAAATCATGTCAAACAAATGCTTGTGAAGGTTATCACTGTATTCTCCTTCTTAGAGTTGGTAATGTGATGTACACACTACTTTTTGCATTTGGTGTGACTGTGCAGCAGGTAAAAGATAACGGTTCTCCTCTTTATGATCTAGAACATAGTAGAAACACTCAGTTTACAGTGACAAATAAGGCAGCTGTAACATAAATAGCTGCTAGCTATATTTTGGAAGATGATGTTTTTTTAGATAGCAGACAGCAGTGAAGGAACCACTACAAACAAGCTGTTATGATTTTACAAATCTGCCAGCTATGTTTTTTATGAGTCCAAGTAGCTCTTTACGACTATAATAAAAGGAGACTAGCAGTTGTGTGTCTCAGAGGGTCTTTGGTGCAGACACTGTAATGCTGCAAATGTAACAAGGTCTGCAGGAGTTTCTTCTGTACAGCTGAGCTTCTATGTTTGCTTACTAATCTCTGCTCAACAATTCATCTCATTATCAACTTTAAACAAACTAAAATTTGCATGGAATAAATCAATCTATATATGTTTGATTCTTGATTCATTTTAACGATTCATGTAATACCAATACTTTTAAGTTACTGCTGTTGTCTTTAACTTCTGCAGTATGGGGTGAATTGTTTTTTAATTGCTTGTTACTGCATAGATAATAGTACCCAGAAAACATTATTATTGACCCCATATATTTTTATGAATTACGTTTCTTCTCCTCCTCCAATCACTATTAAAGAAAAGAAATCCAGACTTACACATCTTGACATAACTTTACAAGAAAATGTATGTAATTCATATTTAGACCTGATGGGAGCGGGCAAGGTAAAGTGCATGTAGCCAGGGGAATACCTAAGTGTCCCCTGGTGGCCAGGTGTCGCTTTGCAGGCACCCTGACCTTGGCACCCCTGTTTTGCGAGCCCCTTGAGCACACCACACAAATTCTCTTCTGGTTCACAGCATCTTTACCTGGGGCTCGTTTAATATTAAATCAAGTTCATGCAAAATAATCCAAATAATCCTCAATGAGTCCCCAACGTAAAGTGTATAATCATAATTGAACAATTCATATTTAGCTCCGGTTCTTCTGTCACACCCAAAGCTCTTCCTCTGTCAGCCTGCTCCATCCAAAGCCACATGTCCTAGCCCTTTCTGCCCTAGTTTCCTTCTCGTGTCTCAGTCTCACTTGTTCTTTTCCTTTCATCTTATGGGGCTGCAGCCTCAGTATGTGAGGCAATGAGCACAACTTGCTGCATTTTTCTCATAATTAAAATCTGTTTCCTCTCACTCAAGCCTATATCCTTAGAAAAATGTAGTAATGTTTTTTTAATGCTACCCCACTTTCTCAGTTTCTTTCACAGTATATTGTTTCACCTTGAGGTATCTCAGTTCTTCATAAAGAATCTTTCTTCACAAGTCTCCCTGTATTGTCATAGAAGATGCTCAACTGTTTCTTTAACTTTGCACATTTTGAACAACCTGTCTTTGTGCACATTTGGTAGATACAAATTACCACTCAGGGCACAGTGACCTGATAGCATTTTAAATATATGTCACTTCTTCTATCATAGCTCTGAAGTATAGCATTCCCCTCAAGACTAGGACATATTTCACAGGACCTTGGTCCCTTTTTCTCTTAGGTCCATATTTCTTGCCATTCCTTCTTAAGTTCTCTCTTTACCAAACTTTTGAAATCCTGTGTACTCAGATGGATCTTTATATCGATGTACTAATTTCAAGACATATTTTGCTGTTTTAATCTGCCATTTCATTTTCAGGTATCCCAACATGCATTGGGATCCATTTTGTTTCTACATGTATATCTTGTTATAAGAACAATATTTCATTAATTCATTCCTTCTTTCTGAGATTCTCTTTCTAATCACCATTATATGCAATAAAGAATCAGAGAGGACAGCATCTATAGCTGGGTGTACATCTCTTATCCAACTCAGTGACAACACTATGCCACCAATTCAGTCATCGTAATGACCATGAAATTGGATAGTATCATGTATCTCTTAATTCCAAAGTCAGGGATTTAAAAAGACCATTCCCATTCTACCCATATTACTATCTTTAGATCCATCAGTATAGACTGGCAATGCTGACTCCATTTGCTATGGATAAACTCAGAAAATGTACTGGTCATATTTGATTGTCTTGCTCTTCCTTTTGTTTTACCATGTAATTCTTAATCCACAACTGGAAAGGCAACTATATCCAACTATAGTTTGATTTCTCAATACTAAAGACTTTAATCTCTTCCATTTCTTCCTTTTCAATTGAATCTTTTACCCATCTTTTGATCCTATTAGCATGTGGGAGCTTGTAGCGTCAAGTTACATTTTATCTACTTAATTCCCAACAGAGCTTATTTATTTGTTTAGTAATTTTATCTTCACTATTTCCATTAATCTTAACAATTTCATCCTCATATATATATATATAGGCATTTCTCTGGTAGCTACCTGTATCACATACAATGGTGTCATAATACCTACACCACATGCAATTTGCAGAGTTTGGGCTTGGATTAGCTTTCAATTTTTAATTGTGATTTAGTATTGACTTGAAGGCTTAGAATCCATAATCTAGAACTGGACTTATTAATGACATAGACAGCATCATGAATGTGTTTTTATATGCACTCTAGTTGTTCTCAGCAATACTATTAAGTGTATACATATGATCTTTACATTTAGTCTTGGTATTCTCTATGTGACCCTTCCACGTTACTTTCTTATCAAACTAAGAATTGAATACATTTCAAAGAATATAAAATGTTGAACTACTTGAATTCTATCTGCATAGAGATATTATAAACTCTGTTCCTCATGCCTTTAGTACAGGGTTAGGGAAGTTTTGGCATGCGGCTTGCCAGAGTAAGCCCCCTCGCAGGTTGGGCCGTTTTGTTTACCTGCTGCATCTACAGGTTCAGGCAATCGCGGCTCCCACTGGCCAATGGGGGCAGTGGGAAGTGGCAGCCAGCGCATCCCTCTGCTCATGCCACTTCCCGCTTCTCCATTGGCCTAGGACAGTGAACTGCGGCCAGTGGGAACCATGATTGGCCGACCCTGCAGATGCGGCAGGTAAACAGACCGGCCTGATCCACCAGAGGGCTTACCCCGGCAAGCCACATGCCAAAGATTGCCAATCTCTGCTTTTGTATTTCTGTTTCTCTTCTTACAATATTGTTTTGCAATTTCTTTTCCTGAAACCACTTTGTACACAGGTTATAATTTATTTTTCCCAAGTATGCTACTAACCTCTCATTGATCATTCTTTCCATAATTTTGCCCTCACGTGACGTGAGGGCAATAGGTCTATATGCATCAGGTTTTGTATGTTACTTGTCAGGTTTACCTATCATTATAACCATCACTTGCTTCCATAACTATATCTGATTATAATGGCAAACACATGAAACAGTTCATTGACATGTACAACCAGTGCTAAATAGCAAAGCACCTACCTTGTATAATTTGGTGGATTAAATCTTCCCATATGTGGATATGGGAATTGCAGCAACAACAATATAGAAAGTAAATGCAGCTGGGAAATCTATAAAGAAGATGGAATGGTAAGCGATCACTTCCCTGTGCTAACTATGTATCAAAAGCAAGGTAATGATGAAAATACTGAAGGAATACCTATCTGGAGCCTTAGAAAAACATATTGGTACTCTTTAGAAGTAAATGTGCTGAATATCTAAGTACCAGTTGTTTAAGTGATAATTGACAGGAATTTCATGGTAATATAACGAGGGGAGTTGTAGCAACAGCTATCAAGCTTTCTGTAAGATATCGAGTTTCTACAAACTCAGAAATCCAATTCTCTGGTAGAATAAAGATTGTAAAACATCAATTAAATAAGGAAATAAGGCATATAAAAAGGAGCTAAAACTACAATGAATAGCAAAGACTTAGTGAACTATAAAAGATGTAAAGCTGTGGCAGAAAGGCTTATTAAAAAGTCAAAGAAAGACTTGGAGAAAGTACTGTGGGAAAAATGAACAAAGATTCCCAGGTTTCAGAGATATATAAGCAAGTTAAAAGAAGGAAGGAGTTACAGAGAAAAAACAAATTTATACCTGGTCTCATAGCAAATGATAAAATTGAAAGTTCTAACTGAAGAAAAGCAGCCATTTTAGCAAGAGTTCCAAACAGTTAGCAGTGATACAATCAGTGTACAGAGTTCTATGAACAAAAAAGAAAGTTTGCCAAAGAAAACTGAAGTACTAAATGGATGGGTAACCTATAAAGAAGATGTGTTGAATGAAAATTTCAGCATTCAGGAACTCAAAAAACTATAGACAAAAGTAAAATGCCACTCCAGATAAAGATTAAACACCTACCAGAAGGGAGTTTAAGGACATTATTTAAATTATGGAATAGTATATTTAGGAAAGGAATACTACTAGTGACGTAACTAAGACTTTCATATTCATAAATATACAGATACCTCCTCCTCTTGTAATTTCTGTCACATCTCATTACATCTTATCCTGGAAGTCTAAACATAAGTTTTCTTACCAAAATCTGTTTCTTGTACACATATATGACAGGTTTGTTTTGCATTTCAAAAACAATTTTATTTAATTCCTGACAGTATTTTATTAAACTATTTGCATTCCAGCAAAAAAAAAAATCATTAGAACCATGTTGTTTAAACTACTTTATTACCTTCATTTAAAAATTCATGAATGCAGTCTATAAAGAGATTGTGTATATGCAAATACTTTTCTGATGCTTTTATTCTTTCAGTCTCCTTCCCTGTCTATAAAGTCCAATTAATGATCTCTGTCAGAAATACTATAAATTTATCTTTGCCTACAAGAAGTACATCGTCTTTTATTCCCCTTGTATTATCTTTTCTGACCAGAACTGTAATTTGTTGTACCAATAACTCTTTCCCCTCACATTTTCCTCATTCTCCTCCTATCACTGTGAATATCTTTTAGATCCTCTGCACTGAATATTTTATGCATAGTTTTAATTTTCTATATCTCTCTAGATTGTTCTGCTGTCACACCTTTTGTGTTCTGCACTGTGCTACATCTGGGGGAATTCTGCACCACTGCGCATGCGCAGATTTCATGTCCCCTGCAAATTTCTTTGCTTCCACATAGAAAAATGACTTTCTTAGAGGGAAGCAAAGGGAAGTTTCAAGAGCAGTCACAGCCTACTCCCTAGAAGCACAAGTACATTGTTTCAGGCACCCAGAGCAACCGGTGGAGACATAAATCACTGTCGGGCTGGGAATACCCCAGCCAGTGGCTCCTACTCTGAACCAGGATCAGCGGCTAGTTCCGGCTGGGCTGGAGGCAGGAAAAGACAGGATGTCCTATTCCTCTGCAAAGAGTGGCTGGGGCTATGTCAAAGCCATCATCCAGGAACCTCCCCGAGCTGCAGGAAGTTCAGCATCCTCACCTGATTCCTGCCCCCACCACTCCTCAGCTCTAGGATGAGGGGTCACAATATGGGGAGGTGCTCGCTCTTCCACTCAATCCCCAAACATCTGCACCTCCCATACCCAGACATCCCTGCCAAACCTCATCTGATATTTCTAGAACCCCCCTAACCTTCCATACCTGAACCGTACCCCACTAAACCACAAACCCTGAATCTTGAGACATCCTACACCCAGATTATCTGCCCCTGACCCCCACTCCTGCCCCCCCTGAGCTCCCTGCACTCAAACACCCACCTTGATGCCCCACCCTCTGTGCCACCTTGAGCCTCCACACCCAGACCCCCATGCCACTGACCCCCAATTAGCTGCACCCAAACCCCACCCCACCAAGTCCCACTCCCCTAGCACCCAGACTATCCCCCTCTGTTGACACCCCACACCCAGACCCCTTTGCTGAGCCCCAACCACTTTCCCCTGCAAATCCCTGCAGAGTCCCATTGCCTCTGCACCTGGATCTCCCCACACTTAGACCCTCCTGCACCCAGATAGTTCCACACATAATCCTCTCATCCCACACCTGGATCCCTCCACACTGAGCCTCTCCACACTTGGATCCTGCCTGGCTGAGCCTGCCTGCCCATACCTCGTTCTCCTGATACAGAAAGGCAGGGCCTCAGGGTGTTTCTGGGGCAGGCCCAGGCCTCGTGCTGTGTCAGGGTTGGGTGCAGCCTCACCACTGAGTCCATATCCCAGGGTCAGGTGGGCTGCAGAGTGATCTCCCACCTTTGTGATGCCAGTGGCTCCCCACAGCCATACTGGAGTCACTGCATTTATTTATTGACAAATAAAACTTGCAGAATTTTAAAATTTTGTACACAGAATTTTTAATTTTCTTGCGCAGAATGCCCACAGCAGTAACTGCTTATCCCCACAATTGTTGCACTTTAGTACCATTCCTTCCATACACTTCTCATACAAGGGTTCTTCTTCACATTTACCACACCTTCTTTTCCTCTTAGAGCCAGCTGCCACATGCCCAAACCTTTGACATTTTTAGTATCTCAAAAGAGCCAGGATATACGGTTTAAACCAGAAGAGCTGATATCCTATTTTAACCTTTTTGGGTAGTGTTGCACCTTTAAATTTTACTCACATGGCTGTGGATGGTTTGTGTTCTGCCCCTGCTGCTAATCATTTGCTTAACGAACATTTTGCCCCTTGCCTGTACACCTTTTCATTAGATCCTCATTCATGCCAAGTGGAATCCTATACATTACCACTCTTGCTTCTGTCATATAGTTCAGTAGTTGGAAAATTGCTTTTATTGTTCCTAAAATTGTAGTTTTAAGATGTTTCTCAGTCCATTCTGTATGTGTACACTCTGTTTATAAATCTCCACCGTACATTCTTTTAGCTCTTAATGTATCTCTGACACTTCACTTTCCATTCTGTTGTTTTCAAGGAATTAACATCTCCTACCTTTACATTTTCAGCTAGTGAATTTAGAATTATAATATGTCAATCCTTATCTCTTACTCTCTTTTCCATCCCTGTCTGCTCTCTCTTCTTCAGATAAAGACATTTTTATTCATTTTTATTTTTTTCCTAATCTGTAGCCATTCCTCATCCCTGGTTGTATCTCCTATATTTTCCAGCAGAACTTCCAGCCTCTTCCTCTCAACCTGTATTTCCAGCTCAGCTCTGCTCAGCCAATCAGCTTGCCTGCCTTTCCCCTCTGCAGACCTTGCAAGCAGAGAGCTCAGCCAGCCAGGCCACAGCCAGCTTCTCCAGCCCACACCCCTAACCTCCAGTCACAGTCCCTTGTCTGAGGGATAAAACAGTCTACATACTGCCCTCCTCCAGAGAGCTCCTCCCAATTGGCTGGAATAGAAGGGAGCCATGCCATCCCTCTATAATACAGAGCTCCTGATCCTGGGCTCTTAAAAGAACAGGGTCCTTGGGATGTGAGGGTTTGATCCAACTACTATTTACCCAGGATGGCTTCCTCCCTTCTGGTATGGCTATTTTCTGAGACTTTGTTTATTCCAACACCATGGAATCATTTTTTTTTGGCACCTTTCGTTCTTATATGTCCAGTACACCCTGTTACAGTGCTTCAGAGTTTTAAATTCAGCTACTAGTAAACAAGATCTTCTGTGTTTATTGACAAATGGGTGTCACTTGGGCTCACTTCATTACAAGCCTGAAATTCCCCATTAGACACATAAGCACCGGGAAGACATACTGACTAACTGATGGGGGACAACTAAAATTCAATTTTCTTCTAATTATAGGAGTTACCTAAGCTGCAAAGTAACAGCTAGAACAAGATCACAGGTGTGGATTCCTGGGTTACCAACCCTCTAAGCCTGTCCTGCAGTCTCTAAGAATTAAAGATTAATTTTTTATTAAAGCCATTATGTTGTGTGATGAAATCTCCGAGAATAAGTCCAACCAAAACTGGCAACTCTACCTGACCTCCTTTTAGATCCGGTGTCTGAGATGAGCCTAATCATAGATTATGGCCCCACCTCTGCAAACACTTATGCCTGTGAATTACTTTACACACATGCAAATTCCACTGAGTTCAAATAAAAGTTACTGCACATGTGTGTTTGAAGGCAGAAGACCTATATTAGGCAGATAGATTAATCTGGTAAAGTGCTGATCATCTCCTTTGAGGTGCTCTGAACTCCCGCAAAAGTCAAGGAGGTACTTAATCACAAGAGGCACTTGGCACCTTGCAGGTTTTCGCCCTCCCTCCTCCCCTTCCCCCAAAACACATTCCCCATAACACATCCAAAGGCTAGAACAGGGATCGGCAACCTTTGGCATGCAGCCCACTAGGGTAAGCACCTTGGCAGGCTGGGCCAATTTGTTTACCTGCTGTGTCCACAGGTTCAGCCAATCATGCCTCCCACTTGCCATTGTTCATCGGTCCAGGCCAATGGGGGCAACAGGAAGCGGCAGCCAACACATCACTTGTCCTGCACCACATCCTGCCGCCCCCATTGGCCTGAAGCAGTGAACCGCAGCCAGTAGGAGCTGCGATCAGTCAAACATGTGGACGCGGCAGGCAAACAAACCAGCTTGGCCTGCCAGGGTGCTAACACTGGTGGGCCGCATGCCAAAGGTTGCCAATCCCTGGGCTAGAACGTTCATAAGTCTGTATACAATGTTGTGCAGTAAATTCACATATTTTTTTAATGTGAGCATGTGCAAGGAAAACAAGTCATTGGTGACCTGCAGGCAGGACCTTACTTTGAGACAGCAAATACGCCACAAAGCAGTAGCAGTCAGAACAGGAATACTGGAGTGTATACAGAGCTCAAGTACTTTGAGTATTCTCTTTTCAAAGATTTAATCTAACCCAGAATAATCAATTAGTCTCCTGGATTCTGTAGCCATAGATAGTCCTTTTGGCCAATTGAATTATATTACTTTAAAAGTATGGGAATTTTGAAAGGATTCTGCTAATTCCTCACCTTCATTGTGGTTCATCCTTGATTAACATGAGAAAAGAGGGCTATTACTATACACATAACATGGCTAAAGGACACAGGCAAAGTAAATCATTTGTTTTTGTTGTGAGGCCGGTATATTCTGAACCAGTGCAATATGACTTCAGAATCCCATGGGCTTACACTGTGACCTTTGGCAATGTTTATTTCACTCAGTGTCTCAGTCCTTAAAATTATACCACTAATACTTTTCCAACATTCTTATTAGTGTGTTTGTTTGCACAATTAATATAATCTATATATGTATCTTTCTTAAGGGAAAAATAACCATTAACTTCTATTACCATTCATGCAGCAAGAGTTATATCATTTCTGGATCTCTGCTACTTCTTGGGAAATATCAGATGCATTACACACTATGTGTAATACTTGCACTTTACTGATGAGCATGTTTAGACATGTAAACATAAATATATATGTCTGGTAGATATAGGAGGGTATCTTCAGTATAAGGAAATAATTGGTATAAATTGATGAGTGTCAATATAGGTGGATTAACACCTCTATGAAAGTGAATTGAACAACCAAGTCATCATGGGTTTGGGAGCATGGCCATAGAGCTAACATACAATCACAGGACTTTGTTTATGTGTGTGCGTATATAGATAAATACAAATTAATTAGCAGCATGAGAAACTTTTAACAATCTTTATGGCATTTTCTGGTGCCACACAGGACTTGAAAGGTTTTCGCCTATGCAAATATACTAAATGAGGTATTATTTTGATTATTTTTACATGTTTTTGTTACATGCTGTTGTGAGTGGCAGCTTTCTGAGCATGCTTGTAACCCAATTATAATTTTGTTGCTGAGTTTACCTTTATAATGAATAGAGCAGTTTGATTGCAGCCATAATTGTATCCCCAGTCACAAATTCTGTCAAAAACTGGTTAGCAACTACACTCTTTTATTCCTCTTATAACTTTATACTGCTTCCTGTCACTGTAGTATCTTCCACATGCATTCAGTGTAAATAATAAAGTCTCTCCTTCTCCAGCATCCTATCTACTAGATAACGCTGCCTTCCCTTTCCTCTTCTTAAAATGACCGAACTCCAATTTTCAACAAGAAAGTTAAGCTTTCGGCAAAGGTCAGGTCTGAAAAATATAAGCCTTAAAGCTGAAAATGTTACAAGGAAATGAGTGTTTGAAATTAGAGGTTTAGATTGGAAACCAATATTCAGGCTTAATGAGATAAGAATTGTATCTGCCTTCTCTGTTATAGTACAGATATTTTGTACCCAATTTATAGGCGGTTAATGGGGAACAAAATCACTAAAATATGACTTTATATAAAATGCAACAATAGTGTCTAATGTGGGAGAAATGGTTCAGATGTCCACTATAAATACAATTTATGACAAATCTACTATCATATAAAATGTATAGTTTAATCCTTGGGTGTTTTGATTGTTCATTATTTACAGGATTTTATTTTAATACAATAGAGTCTGAGGCTAGGAGGAATCTTAGATTAATTAGCATGACCACCTGCATAAAATTGCACCCAAATACCTTTAGGTTGAATCCAATGATTTCATTTCAACAAAAACTGGGAACCAAATTGTTATATGTCAGAGGCAGTCATAAGAACTTACTGAGGGTCTACCAATGCCCAACACTCCTGTGATGGCACTGAACTGATTAGGTGAGATAGGCTAAGGTGATCTAAGCTGGTTATCCATTCTCTATGCTGTGGAGGAAGTTAAAAAAACAAACAAAAAACTAGGGTTTTTGCCAATCTGACCTGGGAGAAAATTCCTTCCCAACCCCAAATCCGGCGATCAGTTATACATCCAGACATCTAAAAGAAGATTTTCTGTACCACCTCATAGTGCTGAGTCACCCCAATTAGTATTCTGTCTTTAGGCATGGCAGAACTATAGTGCTTCAGAGAAAGACAACGCTACCATAAGATTATAATTGTGTGTTAATGAGAAAAAGACTTCCTGCCCCCTGCAGGCAACCAAATGAAGTTCTGATACATGAGTTTAGATTAGTCATGATTATGTATGTAAGCAGAGTCAGGATGAGCTATACCCTGACATCTGGTGGTGAATTATGGGAAGTGTGGAAAGAATGTTCGGAATGTGAAATCTCAAATATTTGCATAGGCACACCTACCCCATCCCAGACTGCCGAGCTGTGGGACTGCTTTGTGACAGAAATGACTCAACCTCAGTTGGGTGGTACTTGCTAGACAAGGGACATGGGTTCCAAAACCCAGTGAAGAGAGAGAGGTTGGGGACAGGTATTTGTGCCTGGTGGTGCAGGCTCCTTGTGGAGCTAGAAGCACCAGTTGCACCCCCTCCTCTCTCCACTGTGGAATGTCAGAGTTGATTTTTTATTCCCTTAAGACTCTAGATACAGGTTGCTGAGCTGAACTCACTTTGGGCTAATGGTGCACTAGCACTGGGCTCCCCTACTATGTGCTGAGATCACTAAGAGCTGAAATCACAAAAGAGCTGAAATTACTGAGCTGGGAGCACTGAGTACTGTGCTAACTAGTGGGGGAGCCTGAAGCTATACTGTGGAACAGAGCAGCTGGCGGAGTGGAGCAGTTTATGGGGATGGCTGGAGCGGACCACAGGACAGCTGGTGGAGTGGAGCGGCTGGCAGAGCGGAGTAGCTGTGGGGCGTGTGGAGCAGCCCACAGAGCGAGCGGAGCCGAGCAGTTTGCAGGGACAACTGGAGCAGCTCACGAGGCAGCTGGTGGAGCGGAGCAGTTTGTGAGGACGGCCGGAGGAGCAGAGTGGAGCAGCTGGTAAGGCGGAGCAGTTCGTGGAGAAGGCGGAAGCAGAACCCACGGAGAGGCAGGGCAGTTGGCCCTGGACCACGTAAGGTGCCCCTTTCACCCAGGCTGGGGGGAGGGACCTCTACAGATAGACTCTTGAATTCTGGGGTGGCATTGACCAGAGACTTTTGGGTTGTTGGACTTTGGAGTGATTGGACTTAAGACCCTAAGGGAAAAGGAAATTGCCAAACGTACTTGGGGGGGGGGGTTATGGTTTGTGTTATAACTCTGTTTGTGGTGTTTCTCCAATGGGATGCCGCATTGATTCCTTCCTTTATTAAAAAGATTTTGCTACACTCAGACTCCGTGCTTGCAAGAGGGAAAGTATTGCCTCCTAGAGGCGCCCAGGAGGGTGTGGTATGTAAGAGTCCCAGGTCACTGGGTGAGGGCTCAAGCCGGTTATGCATTGTGTTACTGAAACGAAACCCCTGAATACTGAACCCAGTCCTTGTTGCTGCCAACTCAGAGGGGCAGAAGGGTTACATGTGTATATATATAACATTTTATAAAACATCATCTATAATAGGTAATGAAAATGAGCTGGCTTTCTTGTTTTTTATTCTATTTTTAGAATATATTTCTACTGTTTCATTTCCTGTAAAATGGGTATTGATAAGTAGGAGCCTACACTGAGAAAAAATTGCAAATAGTGTTTAAATTAGAGATGGTAGAGTAGAATCTAACTCTAATTATTCATGAACTGAAGTGGTGTTTATTATATGTACAAAAGAAGATAGGATAGAACTTTTTTGTCTTGTCACAACAGTAAAACTGACATTGATGTATTTGAATATATTTCTGAACCATTTTATGGTTCTGGTAGATTAGGTTTTTATAAACATATTATATTAGAAATGACAAACATATTTTATTTTCCCCCTAGGACAATTAATCAATGGAATGATATATTGTGTTCATTTTCCGGATATTATTATGTGCTTAAAATTATTATCTGACTTTCTGTATTATTATGCTGAGGTCAAAGGAAGAGGCGGACATCTATGCCTGCTTAGTTGCAATTGGGGAAGGCTCCCATTGTCAAAAGGCATTCTCCATTGGTCACATACAACCAGTAGATGGCCCCTTCATGACACCTGATGGCATGACACGTGGCACAGAAATGTAAATCTGTGTCCAAAACAATATAATTTTTTCCACCAATCATCTAGTTAAGTGTTTTTTCATTACACTGTTAAGGTCTATTTTAATAATATATGTACAATGTGTGAAACATCATGAATTAAGGTTATTTTGAACATCCTTCATTTTTTTCACATTTCTGTGTTAAAAATTGCAACCTTAATACTGAATTAATGTAGGTTTTTGCATTTCACACATAACTGTTAAATACAGCTCTTAATGAGAAAGTGAAAAAAAACACTTTTTAATTTAAATCTCTCTAGAACTCTTTTATATTTTCTTCTTACTTTTTGGCAATAGAATAATGTATCATTGAACAGAGGCTTAATACATAATATTTTCACTTATTTACTTCATGACTGATGCCATACTTCCATTGTTTTCATAAAGCATTTCCTTACATTTTTACAATTATTTCTACTTATATTTCTACTTTTTATATTTGTGCTTAAAAAGTTTCCACCAAAAGCCAAACTCAGATTTTACAGTTGATTTATCATTGCTCTATAATATTAACAGACTAAATCTATTTTGAGAGGCCAGATAATCTCTAAATTCATATTAGCAAATATACTGTATTAGCATCTCTTATGAAAAAGATTTTTGTTCACATAAATAACCTTTTACTAGAGCCTTTCATATCATATTTGCCCTAATATGAAATCTTACTGGAGTGTGACTCATAGCATGGGATGCCTATTAGTTTGTTAGCGGAGAAGCGTAACAGAAATATATCAAGTCTATATTCTTCAAAAATAGAAAATATCTTTACAATTTACACACCGGAATCTGCATCAAGTGTCTTGATGCCCAAGAAGATGTTTAATTTAGAGAAAGACAATATCTCTTTTTCATTGACAGCATCCACATAGCCTATGCTACTCCTGCAGGTGATATGTTATGCTTTAAGATGTAAAATAGCTTGTATTAATACCAAAAAATAGACCAAGTACATTCATTTGTTTTCTATGTCACAGTTTCTTAAAAATTGAGTTTTACAGTTTCATTGATTTACTCTTATGAATGAAACTGGCACTTCATAAAGGCATTTATTTTATTTATAGTCTATCTGTCAGTAGTACAGCCCTGACTCAAAACACATATCTCCCAAAGCAGCATCGTAATGTTGGAGCTTAAAAAGAAAAACAGACGTGTGCATGTTCGCACACCTTCCCCAGAATTCAAGCTCTTTCCTTGTATCCTTCTTACTTTGAAGCACTGCCAGGTAATCTGCTTTTCTCTGATAGTTTATATATTTAGTGCAATTAGTTTATGGGAACTGTCATAAACAGATAGTAGGAGTTAATAGAACAGAAGTACTTTATAACTCTTCTGACTGTAAAGGGTTAACAAGTTCAGTAAGCCTGGCTGTCACTTGACCAGAGGACCAATCAGGGGACAGGATACTTTCAAATCTTGAGGAAGGGAAGTTTCTGTGTGTGCTGTTAGTTTTTGGTTGTTGTTCACTCTGGGGGCTCAGAGAGACCAGACGTGCAACCAGATTTCTCTCCAACTCTCAATCAGCTCTATAAATCAAATAGTGATATAGTAGAATGAGTTTAGCTAATGTTTTGTTTCATTGCACAGTGTATTGGCTGGAGATCAAAATGTGAGTGGCGAAGATTTAATTATACTGTAACTTAGGCTGGAGACCCAGTTCTTAGCTAAAAGAACCATGTACCTACTCATTCTAAATTTAAATAATAAAATGATAATTTTTCCCTGTTTTCTCTCTTAATAAAAAGCTTTCTGTTAAGAACCGATTGTTTTATTCTGGAACCCAGGACGGTCTGGATCCACCAGGGAAGTGGAGAAAAGGAAGAAGGGGAAAGAAAGTTAATTTCCCCTGTGTTAGGAATATTTTCTCTCTCAGGAAGTCTGAGGAAAGAGAAGGAGAGAGAAGGAATTTCCTCTCGTTTAATTCATAAGTTTGCCATCACAGTGATCTTCCAGGTTAACCCAGGGAGGAGAAGCCTGGAGAGGCAACAGTGGGGGAAAGGTGTACTTTCCTTGTTGTTACGATCCAGATGTTCTGGGTCTGGGCCCGGGCAAGGTTTGGGGAACCAAGTGTACCAGACACTGGAATTCCTGGTTGGTGCAGTGCTACAGTACTAAGCTGGTAATTGAGCTTAGAGGAATTCATGCTGGTACCCCATCTTTTGGACGCTAGTTCAGAGTAGAATTATACCACAACAGGTACTATTTTAAGACATTTTCTAAAAAAATAATTTTAAGGCAAAAAATTAAAAAGAATATTAGAAGCAAATAGCTAATCACTGCATAGACACCAATGAGGTACTGTATATCCAACATCATAAACCTATTATTTATAGCCGACACCTCCCCCCCCCCACGCAAGACTAAATAAAAGTGGAACTTTTTTATGACCTGTTCAAAGCCAACCCTATAATCAGGGTCACCAAAACTTGGGCTCCGGGCCATCAGGATAAGCCGCTGGTGGGCCAAAATGGTTTGTTTACCTCGCGTCCACAGGCCTGGAGGTAAAACTAAGTCAGGGGTCAGCAACCTGTGGCATGTGGCTTGCCAGGGTAAGCACCCTGGCGGGTCAGGCCAGTTTGTTTACCTGCCACATCGACTCCCGCTGGCTGCGGGTTCACCGTCCCAAGCCTGATTGGCCTGTAGTTCTCCGAATCCTCCTTCTTCCCTTTTTTAAAGCTGGGCACTACATTAGCCTTTTTCCAGTCATCCAGGACCTCCTCCGATTGCCATGAGTTTTCTGAGATAATGGCCAATGGCTCTGCTATCACATCTGTCAACTCGTTTAGCATCCTCAGATGCAGTTCATCCGGCACAATGGACTTGTGCTCATCCAGTTTTTCTAAGTAGTCCCAAACCACTTCTTTTTCCACAGAGCGCTGGTCACCTCCTCCCCATACAGTGCTGCCCAGTGCAGTAGTTTCGGAACTGACCTTGATTGTGAAGACAAAGGCAAAAACAGCATTGAGTACATTAGCTTTTTCCACATCTTCTGTCACTAGGTTGCCTACCTCATTCAGTAAGGCATTCAGTACCTACACTTTCCTTGACTTTCTTCTTGTTGCTAACATATCTGAAGAAACCCTTCTTACTCTTAACATCTCTTGCTAGCTACGACTCCAAGTGTGATTTGGCCTTCCTGATTTCATTCCTGCATGCCTGAGCAATATTTTTATACTCCTCCCTGGTCATTTATCCAATCTTCCACTTCTTGTAAGCTTCTTTTTTGCGTTTAAGATCAGCAACGATTTCACTGTTAAGACAAGCTGCTCTCCTGCCGTATTTACTATTATTTCTACACATTGGGATGCTTTTTTTCTGCAACCTCAATAAGAATTCTTGAAAATACAGCCAGCTCTTCTGGATCCTTTTCCCTCTTATATTATTCTCCCAGGGGATCCTTCCCGTCAGTTCCCTAAGGGAGTCAAAGTCTGCTTTTTTGAAATCCAGGGTCTATATTCTGCTGTTCTACTTTCTTCCTTATGTCAGGATCCTGAACTTGACCATCTCACGGTCACAGCCTTCCAGGTTCCCATCCACTTTTGCTTCCCCTACTAATTCTTCCCGGTTTGTGAGCAGCAGGTCTAGAAGAGTTCTGCCCCTAGTTCTCTAGCACTTGCACCAGAAAATTGTCCCCTACACTTTCCAAAAATGTCCTGGATTGTGTGTGCACCTCTGTATTGTTCTCCCATCAGATATCAGGGTGATTTAAGTGTTCCATGAGAACCAGGGCCTGCGATCTAGTAATTTCTGCTAGTTGCCGGAAGAAAGGCTCTTCTACCTCATCCTCCTGGTCTGGTGGTCTATAGTATACTCCCACCATGACATCACCCTTGTTGCTCACACTTCTAAACTTAATCCAGAGACTCTCAGGTTCTTCTGCAGTTTCATACTGGAGCTCTGAGCAGTCATACTGCTCTCTTACATACAATGCAACTCCCCCACCTTTTCTGCCCTGCTTGTCCTTCCTGAACAGTTTGTATCCATCCATGACAGTACTCCAGTCATGTGAGTTATCCCACCAACTCTCTGTTATTCCAATCACATCATAGCATCCTCTAAACATATGGAGATGGATCAGCTGTAGCTTTCCCATGGGACTGAGGAGTAATTATTTTACTGAGTGCAAGCTGGAGTTGTCAGATCCTGAGTCTGGCAAATGATTAAAGGCAAACATAAGGAATCATAATGAAGCCTTCCCACCACATATAACTTTACAGGGTCTGATGGATATCCCATAGGCTTTAGTCATGCCATTGAGGTATTGCATTTGTTGAGACACAGTGCACAGCTCTCCTGAAACTCCCCAGTTAGAGGTACCTTTGGAGGTCCCCGGCATACATGGCAAGCACATCTTCTGCAATACACCTGAAGACAGTATGGCATGTGCTTCCTAGCATAATGAGCCAGCACTAGCACGCTAGGGGTGACTTGTGTCTCAGGAGTCATTGAGTGAGCAGTCCTATTATGGCGTTGCCAAGGATTTTTATTGAATGTTAAGGTATTTGATGTTTTTGCTTAAAACCCTAACTCCTGAAGTCATTTAATTTCGAGACACTCTGAGCTTTCATTTAAACAACAACAACAACAACAACAACAATTCTAACCCTCATGCTTGCAGAAGAAGCTTGAAAACACATCCCCGGTAGATCTTAAAGGCTTCAAAATCAGAAGTCAAATTACTCTATCCACTATTTAAAACAAAACAAAACAAAACATTATTTGTAAGTCAATTTCATGTTTGGGGAGCCTGATTTATGAATTTTGAATGAGATTGGCAGTGCTATATCGCTCTCCTAAGGACAATTGTGCCTGGCTGCTGGGCCAGGGGTGTGTTACTTCTTGCTACCTGACCAACTGCACATACATAGACAAAAGTGAGTAATCACAAGAAATTAAAGGCACTTATTAGCCATCACCTTGGTGTCTAATAATACATCAAAGGTATGCAAAGTAATTGAACATTTGCCTCTGCCACAACTTACTTATTGCCAAGTTTGTACTATTTTGTAAACACCTTTTAATAACATCTTTAGGACACATTTCCTTTTGTCACATTGCCCTAAGTGATTATATACTTTGCCTTTGATCATGTGTTGATTTAATGTTCAGTGCCTCAAGTTCTTCACTGATGATTCAGCCCTTGCTTTGGACTTTTTTTTTATGAGTTTATTGTTTTTGTTATCTGTAATGACTAGGAATTAAATACAAAGTTATTAAGACAAAAAAGGAGTAATTTACATTTGAAAGAAGAATTGCAACAGTAAAGAAATCAGATAAAATGAGAGCAAACCGAAAAGGAACAAAATTAGGCCAAATGAAAATCAGAACCATAGTCAATCAACAAGAGTACAAATCTATAACATTGGGCTTGACTATAAGGAAAAATACCATGTCTAAAATCAGCATAGAAATATGATAAAATGAGATGAGGAATTATGTGTATATATATATATATATAGATATATAGATAGATATATGTTAAAAACAAGCTTTGCCTCAGTTGTCAAAAATGGAGAGCTGCATAATTTCTTTAGTCTGTATTTAGACACCTAAATAAGTAGCCTAATGTGGAAGTGCTGGACTCTCAACACCTTTGAGTATCAAGTCAATTATTGGGTGCCTAAAATGAACACAGAGGCCTAATTTTAAGCAGCTATACTTGACAAATGTAGTCCTAGATTTTATATAATCCCAGTTTTCTTGCAAGGTAGGTGAATAACAGACATATGGTTATATGAAAAGTCACATTGTATTTTATATATAGTATGTATTAAGTATGGTCTAAATCAGGCGTCGGGAACTTCTGGCATGAGGCTCACCAGGGTAAGCACCCTGGCGGGAAGCCACAGCCAGCACATCCTTCGGCCTGCACCACTTCCCGCAGACCCCATTGGCCTGGAGCGGTGAACTGCGGTCAATGGGAGCCAGATTGGCCAAAACTGCTGACGCGGCAGATAAACGAAGTGGCCCAACCCACCAGGGAGCTTACCTTGGAAAGCCGCGTGCCAGAGGTTGCTGACCCCTGTTCTAAGTAAAGAATATAATTTGCATGTCACATATTTTACAATAAGCATATTTGTAAAGTTAAAGTTCTATAATGTATTGTGAAATCTCTGAAACTCTTTCTTTGGATATATTTGTTCATAGTTTTTCAGCATCTAATGTTCTTAAAATAGTATATTTCCATGGTTGAGACAGTTTTCCTTGTATGCCTGGTCTCTGGTCTCCAGCTTTGTCAGTATGTATCAGTATGTCTTTTTGATGTCAGTATGGATCTTACTCTATGAATGGGGCAAAAGCCAGGTTCAAGAAAGGAGTTTGGTGGGAGTGAAAGATAATAATATTATTCCACGTCAGACAGAGGAGAATACCTTTTGATGCATGTCCATTCACCAAATCTGCCATAAGTTTGGCACCATCAAATGGCCAGTCAGTTGAAAAATCTGTTGAAGCTAGCAGGAACTGAAGATGATCAACACCCTCCATGAGTGGTTTTGCAATTGCACAAGAGCAGGTCTTTTCTGTGCTTTGGGTTATTAAAGTTACTGAACATTCACAGAGTCTATTATTTGAACTGAAATAAATGCATTTTTTTTCTTCTGCCATGTGTTTTGTTTTGTTTTTTTTTCCCTCCAGAACACTAGAAGGCCCCATTATTGACTAACTTCCATTGTCCTAGTTTTTAAAAAACACTTTCCATTATTGAGATGAGAAGAGTGGTGGGAGAGTTAAGCCTGTCACTAAAAAAAGCTAGGATTTCCTTATTAAAACAACAAATATCAAAGTGAACAGTATATGAGTGTTTCTTTTGACGCTTCATATGTTTGGAGTCAGACTTTTTTTTTTCTTCAGCGGTGCACATCAAATATCTGTGACAGGGTTTATGTGGCCTTTGCAATCCCCTGCTGGAGGATCCGTGGTCCTACTACACCAGTGGTTTTCAAACTTTTTTTCTGGAAACCCAGTTGAAGAAAATTGTTGATGCCTGTGACACAACGGAGCTGGGGATGAGGGTTTGGGGGTGGGAGGGGCTCAGAGCTGGGGCAAAAGGTTGGGCTGCAGGGCTGAGGGTTGCAGGGTGGGTCCAGAAATGAGGGGTTCAGGGTGTGGGAGGAAGCTCTGGGCTGGGGCGCAGGAGGTTGGAGTGTGGGAGATGGTCAGGGCTCTGGGCTGGGGGTGAAGGCTCTGAGGTGGGCCAGGGATGAGGGATTTGGGGTGCAGGAAGGCATTCCAGATTTGGGGGGCTCAGGGCTGCGGCAGGAGATTGGGGTGCAGGCATGGACTTACCTCTAGTGGCTCCTGAAAAGCAGTACAACCGGGGTGCACCACAAACCATGCTGTGCCCTGGAAGTTGCCAGCATCAGGGTCTGGCTCCTAGGCAGAGGTGCACAAGCGGCTCCATGTGACTCTCACCCGCAGGCCAATGGGAGTGTGCAGCCAGTGCTTGGGGCAGGGGCAGCACACGCAGACCTATGGCCCCCCTGCCTGGAAGCTGGACTCCTGCTGGCCGCTTCCGGGGCACAGCAAGGTGTTGGAGAAGGTAGGCACTTGCCTGCCTTAGCCGGGTAACACCGCCAACAGGACATTTGGTGTCTCGGTCAGCGTTGCTGACAAGAGTAAGGCAACCCTGTACGTGACATGCCACTACCCAGTACTGGATCGCGAGCCATAGATTGATAAACACTGTACTACACCATGCCCCACGAAAGGTAGGTCCTCCAGGCCTGCCTAGAGAGGTTGCATGGAAGCAGCCAGTCAGACCCACCAAGGTCAGATAAAAGGAGCTACATGACTTTAGCACAGAGATAGGCAAACTATGGCCCACAGGTCACATCCGGCCTGGGAGACTCTCCTGCCTGGCCCTGAGCTCCTGGCCCAGGAGGCTTGCGCCCAGTCCCTCCCCCTGGGCGGGGAGTCAGGAATGTTAGGAGAGGTTGGGATGGGACAGGATTCCCGGGGGGGGGGGGGTCATAAACAGATAGCTAAGGGTTAAT
>NC_133769.1:281251447-281478047 GCF_003597395.2 Chelonoidis abingdonii | reverse complement strand
TCAAAAATGGAGAGCTGCATAATTTCTTTAGTCTGTATTTAGACACCTAAATAAGTAGCCTAATGTGGAAGTGCTGGACTCTCAACACCTTTGAGTATCAAGTCAATTATTGGGTGCCTAAAATGAACACAGAGGCCTAATTTTAAGCAGCTATACTTGACAAATGTAGTCCTAGATTTTATATAATCCCAGTTTTCTTGCAAGGTAGGTGAATAACAGACATATGGTTATATGAAAAGTCACATTGTATTTTATATATAGTATGTATTAAGTATGGTCTAAATCAGGCGTCGGGAACTTCTGGCATGAGGCTCACCAGGGTAAGCACCCTGGCGGGAAGCCACAGCCAGCACATCCTTCGGCCTGCACCACTTCCCGCAGACCCCATTGGCCTGGAGCGGTGAACTGCGGTCAATGGGAGCCAGATTGGCCAAAACTGCTGACGCGGCAGATAAACGAAGTGGCCCAACCCACCAGGGAGCTTACCTTGGAAAGCCGCGTGCCAGAGGTTGCTGACCCCTGTTCTAAGTAAAGAATATAATTTGCATGTCACATATTTTACAATAAGCATATTTGTAAAGTTAAAGTTCTATAATGTATTGTGAAATCTCTGAAACTCTTTCTTTGGATATATTTGTTCATAGTTTTTCAGCATCTAATGTTCTTAAAATAGTATATTTCCATGGTTGAGACAGTTTTCCTTGTATGCCTGGTCTCTGGTCTCCAGCTTTGTCAGTATGTATCAGTATGTCTTTTTGATGTCAGTATGGATCTTACTCTATGAATGGGGCAAAAGCCAGGTTCAAGAAAGGAGTTTGGTGGGAGTGAAAGATAATAATATTATTCCACGTCAGACAGAGGAGAATACCTTTTGATGCATGTCCATTCACCAAATCTGCCATAAGTTTGGCACCATCAAATGGCCAGTCAGTTGAAAAATCTGTTGAAGCTAGCAGGAACTGAAGATGATCAACACCCTCCATGAGTGGTTTTGCAATTGCACAAGAGCAGGTCTTTTCTGTGCTTTGGGTTATTAAAGTTACTGAACATTCACAGAGTCTATTATTTGAACTGAAATAAATGCATTTTTTTTCTTCTGCCATGTGTTTTGTTTTGTTTTTTTTTCCCTCCAGAACACTAGAAGGCCCCATTATTGACTAACTTCCATTGTCCTAGTTTTTAAAAAACACTTTCCATTATTGAGATGAGAAGAGTGGTGGGAGAGTTAAGCCTGTCACTAAAAAAAGCTAGGATTTCCTTATTAAAACAACAAATATCAAAGTGAACAGTATATGAGTGTTTCTTTTGACGCTTCATATGTTTGGAGTCAGACTTTTTTTTTTCTTCAGCGGTGCACATCAAATATCTGTGACAGGGTTTATGTGGCCTTTGCAATCCCCTGCTGGAGGATCCGTGGTCCTACTACACCAGTGGTTTTCAAACTTTTTTTCTGGAAACCCAGTTGAAGAAAATTGTTGATGCCTGTGACACAACGGAGCTGGGGATGAGGGTTTGGGGGTGGGAGGGGCTCAGAGCTGGGGCAAAAGGTTGGGCTGCAGGGCTGAGGGTTGCAGGGTGGGTCCAGAAATGAGGGGTTCAGGGTGTGGGAGGAAGCTCTGGGCTGGGGCGCAGGAGGTTGGAGTGTGGGAGATGGTCAGGGCTCTGGGCTGGGGGTGAAGGCTCTGAGGTGGGCCAGGGATGAGGGATTTGGGGTGCAGGAAGGCATTCCAGATTTGGGGGGCTCAGGGCTGCGGCAGGAGATTGGGGTGCAGGCATGGACTTACCTCTAGTGGCTCCTGAAAAGCAGTACAACCGGGGTGCACCACAAACCATGCTGTGCCCTGGAAGTTGCCAGCATCAGGGTCTGGCTCCTAGGCAGAGGTGCACAAGCGGCTCCATGTGACTCTCACCCGCAGGCCAATGGGAGTGTGCAGCCAGTGCTTGGGGCAGGGGCAGCACACGCAGACCTATGGCCCCCCTGCCTGGAAGCTGGACTCCTGCTGGCCGCTTCCGGGGCACAGCAAGGTGTTGGAGAAGGTAGGCACTTGCCTGCCTTAGCCGGGTAACACCGCCAACAGGACATTTGGTGTCTCGGTCAGCGTTGCTGACAAGAGTAAGGCAACCCTGTACGTGACATGCCACTACCCAGTACTGGATCGCGAGCCATAGATTGATAAACACTGTACTACACCATGCCCCACGAAAGGTAGGTCCTCCAGGCCTGCCTAGAGAGGTTGCATGGAAGCAGCCAGTCAGACCCACCAAGGTCAGATAAAAGGAGCTACATGACTTTAGCACAGAGATAGGCAAACTATGGCCCACAGGTCACATCCGGCCTGGGAGACTCTCCTGCCTGGCCCTGAGCTCCTGGCCCAGGAGGCTTGCGCCCAGTCCCTCCCCCTGGGCGGGGAGTCAGGAATGTTAGGAGAGGTTGGGATGGGACAGGATTCCCGGGGGGGGGGGTGTCATAAACAGATAGCTAAGGGTTAATGTTTCTTTTACCTGTAAAGGGTTAACAAAGGGAAGCAAACACCTGACCAGAGGACCAATCAGGAAACAAGATTTTTCAAAGCTCAAGGAGGGAATTTTTGGGTGTATGTCCTTTGTCTGTGTCTCTGTTGCTCTCTCGGCTCTGAAAATGATATTTCTATCTCCAGGCTTTTTAATCTTCTGTTTCCCAGTTGTAAGTACAGGTATAAGACAATATAGGTTTTTATATTGTGGAAGGGGAAAAAGGATGGTGGCGTGGAAGAGGTGAACCTTCTCAACCACCTGAACGTCTGCAGCGCAACAAATCAAAATCTGCTGCAACTACTTCACCCCATTGTTACTCAGCCACACCCTAGGATGGACTGCCTGAACCAGCATACCACTCCATTGACACAGCGACTCTCTCAACATACTTAATTCCGTTACCTAACCGGTGTTCTCACTCGGCCCAAGCTGCTATAGAAGCGGGGATCCAGGACATGCTACAGTATGGGTATAATTCCGCTCATTCTATCAGTGCATCGGCATCTCAGTGCCGTCTTGTACCCAAAACCTAGATGGGAAAATACAGCTTCTTGCAGACCTACCTGAAAGCTAAAAGCCGTATATGTCTACAGACAACTATCTCAATGACACGCACCTATGGAGCTATTGGGAAGTGGGACGTGCCCAACCTCTGTACTCTAGCAAGTAGGTACTTAACCAAGGGTCGGTATGGCAAGTACGCTAGATGAACCTGCCAGAAGTAAGGTCTATGCATTTTCATCATCTGCTGGGGAGTGTATGATTTAATGTACTTCCTTTTCGGCTACGAAATGCACCGCCTACCTTCAGAAGCTGGTAGTACAACTGTTCGTCTAGCAGACTTGACGTGCAGAAGGATATGCAGTTGCCTACCTCCGCGATATGTGGCACATTTTATCAGTTCACTCCTGGCCCGAACACCTAGGTTAAGACCCTGGAAAAAGCTCTCTTGACGTGCTATCAGGCAGCTGGCCTGGACTACGTGTTAAGGCCAAAAAAATACATGGCTGTCAAATGGCCAAAACAGAGTGACTTACCTGGCGACATCAGGGCTGTGGTCAAGGCCATAAACCCCCTAACAGGCCAAGTGGATGTATCCAAAAGTGGCCTGTCCCAAGTCAAAGAAACAGGTCCAATCCTTCTTAGGCTTTGGCCGGGTATATTCAGGCATTTTACCACACTTACAGCAAATCGCCACCCCACTCGCCGGATCGACGCTGACCAAAAGACCAGCCAAATACAGTTTAAGTGGCGGTATTAGTGTCAGAAGGCCTTTAACAACTTAGCGATGTCATGTCTGACCGGTTGCTAAGGGCCCCGGACTTTGACAAACCATTCTTAACCACCGATGCATCTGAGCTGCTATAGCAGTGCAGTTCTTCATGCAAGGAAGGACCGGATCACAACTTCCATCCTTGTCTGTGCGTTGTATCGTCAGCAAGAAACTAGTCTGAGAAGGGAAAGCCACTGTCAGTCCGTGAAAATGAATGCTATTGCTCATTGTGTATGCCCTGGAAAGCTATGGCCATATTTGGGATGGCGTTCTCAGCTAGAACTGACCATTGCGCTAAAGTGGCTTCATACCGCCAGGGAAACAACAAGAAACTTTCCGTTGGAGTTCTAAACTCTCAAGAATTGATTTTGAAATTCAAACATTTCAGGGCTTTTCTAACAAGTAGCTTGATGCACTCTCCGTGAGAGTTTCCCGAATACATGGTTAAAAATTGGTCTTATATATGTAAAGTCTTTGTAGTTTACATACTTAGTAGTATATGTAAAAGTTAGGATGTGTTTGTCTTAATGTTATTTTAAAGCTTAATCTGTTTATTTTAAAGTTTCTAGGAAGAAATCACAGCCAGTGACGTTTCCCACTGTCTGTGATTTGGGGGGCGTGTCATAAACAGATAGCTAAGGGTTAATGTTTCTTTTACCTGTAAAGGGTTAACAAAGGGAACCAAACACTGACCAGAGGACCAATCAGGAAACAAGATTTTGACAGGGGGAGTCAGGAATGAGAGGAGGGGTTGGATTGGATGGCAGGGGGAAGTCAGAGGCAGGAGTTGCAGGGCAGTCATGGGACAGAGACTGGGGTGTGTGCAGATGGAGTAGGAATCCTGGGGGAGGTGGATAAGGGGATCTGGGCCTAACCGGCCTTCCATACAATTTCCGAAACCCAATGCGGCCCTCAGCCCAAAAAGTTTGCCTGTCCCTTCCTTACCAGGTCTTCTGGAACTCGAGGGGCAATGAAAGGTGCTTTGCTCTGGACAAAGAAGATCGAAGGATAACCAGAGGTGGTTCTTGATGCATTTGATGAACTTGAGAGAGAGAGGCTTTGAGAATATTAGCCCTGAGGTAAGGTGTGAAGAGGAGGGAAAAGGCCTAGGAAGATGCAGCAATGAATTATAGTGAGCAATACATGGCTGCTGTTTACAATGTTGCTGAGTTAGAATCTGGAGTAATGAGTGGGCCTGGGTTCCCCCACTGACCACCAGTCAAGTTCCCAAGAAGGGGGCAAAGCTTGTTTGGAAGCCTGAGTCAATGGCTGAATTTAAAGGGCTTGGAACTGGGGTTGGAGACCCCTGTGAGGACAGATAGACAGTTCTTTTGGAGTCTTTGCTACCCTGGGAGGAATTCATTTTGATTGTGTGGCCTGCTTGGAGGACCAAGTCAATGAGAATCCACCAACACATAGGGGTGCCAGGATTGGAAAAGGAGTGCAGTACCCCATGCAGCAGCAGGAGGTGCTCAGGAGCTGAATGGTTGTCATTACAACATCCTTTGCAAAGAGAACAGAAACATGCATTGAATGCTGGGATAATTGCTGATCAGATATTAAGGCCAGAAATAGATTATTAGGTCATGCGAATGAGGGATTTTTCACCATAGTATTTGTGTTTTCTCCAGTCTAAATTTTATTGTGCCAAATGACAGTAATTCCATCACTCTCCTTGTGACATTTTTCTACAGTAGAGCTGTTTAGAGATTTCCTGACAGAATGTTTTCTGTTGGAACCTGCTGATTCATCAAAAGGTAAATGTTTTGTGGAAATGTGTCAATGTTGATGAAAGTTCATCTCAAAAGAAACATGGGGAAAAAAACATTTTGATGAGGCTGAAGTGTTCTGCTTCAGCCTTTTGGGAAGGAGTGGTTGTGATTTTCTTTTTCAAAACCACTTTTAGTTTATTTTTAAAAAATAAGATTGGAATAAATCACTGATTTTTTTTTTTTATCAAAACAAAACGTTCTCATCTGTACAAAGCATTTGTTGTTTGTTTCACAGGAAATTTTGAAAGTTCTACTTTTGTTCTACTGGGAAATGATTTTGAACATGCATTACTTCCATGACACAAAAATATGTTTTCCACTCAGCTCTATTCCACAGTGAAACAGACCTAACTACAATATTGGGCAGCTTTTATTCACATCCATCTTACATTTTCCTTAGTTTAACTTCAGCCTATTACTACTAGTTATATCTCATGTTCCACCCTGTCTCCTCAGTATTTATATAGTACATTTGCAAAATATACTATATAAAACACATTCTTTGTAGTCATTGTTTTACCAAGTATACGTAGTTACAGTAGCTCTTAGTATTATTAATTAGGTACAGAAGTGCCAGTGTCCCCCAAAACTAGGTTCCGTACAAAAGTGAAGTAAAAAAGACAGACAATTTCTCACTTAAAAGTTTGTAATCTAGATTACTGATAATGAGCTACACTGTATAGATCAGACCAAAAAAAAGGATGAGATAAATGGAGGATGAGATATCAGTAACCTAAAAATATTCTTATGTGCACACCATTGTTTTCCCTGTGAATCACTTTCTCTAGCCCCCAGTTTGTTTGTTTCCACTATTTTTAGAACTCCCTCTACTTGTCTATGTCTTTCTAGTATTAATTGGCCTGTAACAGTACACAGTACACAGAGGGATTCTAATCTCTAATATGATACCTCTGAGTACAACCAAAGATCACATTGGCCATATTTGTACTATATTACAATCTAATGTGCTGTCCATTGTCAGTGCTATAATCTTCTCCTCATTATGGTGTTCCTTTTTTCTCTCTGTTACTGTGCATTTGTGCTTTTCTTTACTGCGGAAGCCAGCAAGATTTTAAGGACATTGAAGAAGCTGAATTATCTTCCATCATCTTGACTGTTAAACTAAGTCTGAAAGTTTAGCCTCATAATGAAAAATGTGAAGGGAATCAGTTTAGAAGTTATTCTGAAACAGATTTTTGAGGAGTTTCAAAATAGTGTCAAACTCCATACGGTCAATAGAGATTAAAGATATTCATGCATTTGGTTAGACTTATTGCAAAGGTAAGTGACAGATGGGATAATCAATGTAATTATCTAAAATATGATTCTTGCGGTGTCTATGGATGGTTTTGTATTCTTTTCAAATGTTGTGGTGCATAAGACAATGTTTCATTGTTTATTCACAAGGGGAAAAATGGTTGAATATACTCACAATTTAATATTTAATTACATAGGGCAAATTCAGGCCCTCAACCCTTTTACATGCAATGTATACAGTGAGGGAGTAAGGGGTCCAGAATTACCTCTGCTATGTGCAGCGGGCGCGACAAAATTGTTCCCCCTTGGAGTGATATTTCAAAAGAAGATGGTGAGGCAAGGCTGGTGTTGGAGGTAAGCTAAGTAGATGGCATTCCAGGGCAACCTTTGTCACGCGGACCACCAGGATAATCCACTGGTGGGCTGCGAGATATTTTGCTTACATTGACCATCTGCAGGCATATCCCCCCAAAGCTACCAGTGGCTGTGGCTCGCCGTTCCTGGTCAATCGGAGCTGTAGGAAGTGGCGCGTGCTAAAGGTTGACAATCCCTGTCCTAGGGCATTTCACTTTTAGGGTTAGCTCCTGCCTAGGTGGGGTAGGGAAAAGTGTTTGCTTTTTTAAAAGCAAAGTCCTGCACTACATAAGCAGCAGACAGAAGATGGAAGCTATCATACTCTTCTGTATCAGTTACTTGTCACAGAGCTTGCTTATACAAACCAAATGGGTTCATCATAAAATCATATATTGTTCCACCAGGTATGGCTGAGTTTTCTTTAAATAAGGTATTTTACACACAGCATCACCCATGGCTGAACAGTACAATGTAGTTTAGCTTCCATTACAGAAGCCACTTCACCAATACAGCTCTAGCCTGGACAAACAGAACCCAGCAGTGGTGGGAGTATTGTCTGCCTCTTTAAGGGGGGAGGTCTCCACACCACCACAAGCATTATAGATAGTCAGTCTGAGATTGCTACAAGCCCTGTAGTGATGAGTGGAGAGGGAATTGGAACAGGCAGAGCCATAGGTTCTTTGCCCTTTGACTAAAGAAGATACAAGCTGGATGGAGAGATCTCAGTGTACCAAGAAGGAGGGAGAGCTGTAAACCTGCTCTGCTACAGTAAGCCAGAAAGAGGAGGAGGCTATCTCTCAGTCTTCATAAGTGATGCTTTAAAAAAAATATCACTTGCTCCACCCTTTTCTATGAACTAACCAGTAGAGATGGACAGCCACACTAAGGACAGTGTGCTTCATCACATGAAATGTTACAGAGAGCGCATTCCCCACCCTGCAGCCAGAAACTCCAGGAGACTTTCTACTTCCCAGCATAATGCCTCCTTGTGAGCCCTCTGGGGTATTGGAGCTCCACACTTCACTGTATTATGGGCTCTGTCATATTAGCATTGTCTAGTCCATAATAACTGCAATGACAAATACATTAAACACACCAAAAAAACAGATCAAGAGACCTCTGCACACTGTAGGCCAAATTTTACTGTCAGTTGCACTGGTGTAGGCATAGGGTACTCCACTGACATAATAAGAACATAACAAACAGGAGCCACTAACAGAGGCAGCTAACAGGGAGTTTCCACAGGGAATTTGGAAGGGGAGTGGGAAGGGGGCGAGATACACTTGCCATTCTTTAACACCTTTAAACTAAACTATAATCAAAACTTCTTGATCTAAACAAAAACCCATTAAATCATTAACCTACGTAGCTGCAGGAGAGAATGTGGGCAGAAGCCCAGCAGTAAAGTGGAGGCTATCCAATCATTAGGAAAGGCAGATGTTAGTAATGGGAGATTCGATCATTAGAAACATAGATAGCTGGGTTTGTGATGACTCTGAGAAACGTATGCCTGCCTGGTGCGAAGGTTGCGGATCTCTTGAAGCATCTAGATAGACTTACTTGTAGAGCTTGGGAGAAGCCAGTGTTCGTGGTGCATGTAGATATCAATGACATAAGGAATGGTAGGAGAGAAGTCCTAGAGGCCAAATTTAGGCTGCTACAAAAGATTGAACTCCAGTACCTCTGTGGTGGCATTCTCAGAAATGCTCCCAGTTCCATGCGCAGGGCCAGGCAGAGCTTCAGAGTTTCAATGCATGGGTATTGAAATGGTGTAGGGAGGAGAGGTTTAGATTTATTAAGAACTGGGGAAACTTTTGGGATGGGGGAGCCTATACAGGAAGGATGGGCTCCACCTAAGCCAAAGTGGATCCAGACTGCTGACACTTAACATTAAAAAGGTTGCAGAGCAGAGCAGTTTTTAATGTAAGAGATGGAAGAAAGCCGATTGCTGCAGAGGAGCACATGGATGGGACAGAGTCTTCTCTTAGAGTAGAGTCTATTGATAGAGATTGTCTAGGTCAGGGGTCGGCAACCTATGGCCCGCGTGCCAAAGATAGCACGCGAGTCAATTTTTAATGGCACGTGGCTGCCTGCTGAGACTCCGCGTGTCATTAAATATCCTGCCGACGTGGCAAGCTGCAGGGTCCGCGGTCCTGCGCAGGAGTGCTAGCCTAGCGCAGCAAGCTGCCGGCCGCTCCGTCGCCTTCTCCCAGAGCCCTGCCGCCACCAAAGCAGCGTTCTGGTGGCTGGGCCTGCACGCTCCCGTGCGGCAGCATTTGGCTCCGTCGGGAGTGAAAGACTCTCCCTGCTTATCCGGAGCCCTGCCACCACGCGCACAGTGCTCTGAGGGGCGGGGTGGAGCAGGGCTGCGCGCGAGGGGTTGGCGGTGGTGGCGGCGGCAGGGTTCCAGATGAGTGAGGAGCCTCATGGTAAGGGGGCCGGCTCCAGGGCTGAGCGGGGGGTTGGCTAAGGGTGGGGGCAGTCAAGGGAAGGGAGCAGGATGGGGGTGTAATATGGGGTGGTTAGGGGTGGGGGGTTGTGGAGGGGAAGTAGGGAAAGGGGGGGTGATGGGGTAAGGAGTTGATTGTTTGGGGTGGATAGGGGTCAGGCCAGTAGGGAAAGGGAGAAAGAGGTTGGGGAAGACTTGGGGGGGGAGGGGCTTGGAGGGATGGTAGGGAAAGGAGCTGGGGCGTTGGATGATACGAGTTGGGGGGATGCAGGAGGAGAGGTGTGGAGAGGGGTTGGGAGGCGGAGTGGTTTGGGGGGTGGTATAGGTCGATTTGGGATCTGTAGGGAGGAGGATTAAGATAGGGCAGTGAGTAGGGTCTGTTGGTGTGGGGTTGTGGTAAGGGTTTGGAGCAATAGGGAAGGTTGGGGTAGGGTTGGGGGGTGTAGGGCAGGGAGTTAATTGGGGTGGGGTAAAGGGGTAGTAGAAGGAGAAGGGGGGGTTGGGGGTTTGGGGGTTGCAGTATCAGTTGGTGATTTGAAGTAAAACGGATGTGAGCTGTCACCAAAGTTTTATTTGAATGAGAAGTGACTGGAGCCATACAGTTTGAATCAGGGGGGGGGGGGGGGGGTATTTAATGCCAGTTGTGATTTTGAGAACGAAATATGACTGGAGATATGAGAAAAGGAGTGTATAAATGATACAAATGGAGTGAGGTAAGTGAAATATTGACTGAGTTATTTTGTCTGGAGATACAGTGTGCTGATAATTAGTAGTACAGAGAGAGAAGAGAGGGAGAAGGGAGAAGGTAGGTTGTATGTGGGAGGCGACAGAGGAGGGTGAGAGGTCGGAGGGATGGTGGAGAGTGTAGGATGGATGAGTGGCTGAGTGGTGTTAATGGGTCTGGGTAGAAGAAAGTTTGGATTGGGGTTGGTGAGTTCAGCTGGTCGAGAGGATAGATGGTACTAGGTAATAGAAAGAGCAGGGATGAGTGGTAGTGGGCGTAAGATAAATTTAATTTAATTTAAATGAGTTCTGTAAAATTTTGGAAAACCTTGTTTATTTTACAATACAACACTAGTTTAGTTATATAATATATAGACTTGTAGAGAGAGACCTTCTAAAAAACATTAAAATGTATGACTGGCACGCAAAACCTTAAATTAGAGTGAATAAATGAAGACTCGGCACACCACTTCTGAAAGGTTGGCGACCCCTGCTCTAGATTTTAGTCAGGAGGAAAAGATGGAAGAGGATAAAGTATGGGCCAGATCAGATGAGAAACATTCACATAAAAAAGAATCTGACACATGAGAAAAGGGCAGACAAATAAACAGTGACAAGTTTTTAAAATGATTGTACACAAATGCTAGAAGTCTAAATAATAAGATGGGTGAATTAGAGTGCCTCATGTTAAAGGGGGATATTGATATAATAGGCATCACAGAAACCTGGTGGAGTAGAAGAATCAATGGGACACAATCATTCTGGATTACAAAATATATTGGAATGGGAGAACAGGCTGTGTGGGGATGGGGGGGAGAAGTGGCACTATATGTGAAAGAAAATGTAGAACCAAATGAAGTAAAAATCTTAAATGAATCCACATGTTCCATAGAATCTCTATGGAGAGTAATTCCATGCACTAATAAGAATATAACTGTAGGGATCTATTATTGACCACCTAACCAGGATGTAGATGAAATGCTAAGGAAGATTAGAGAGACTATCAAAATAAAGAACTCAATAATAGCGGAGGATTTCAACTATCCCCATATTGACTGGGTACATGTCACCTCAGAATGCAATGCAGAGACAAAATTTCTCAATACTTTAAATGACTGCTTCTTGGACCAGCTGGTACGGGAACCCACAAGGGGAGAGGCAATTCTTTATTTAGTCCTAAGTGGAGCACAGGATCTGATCCAAGAGGTAACCTTAACAAGACTGCTTGGAAATAATGACCATAATATAATAACATTTAACAATGCTGTGGTGGGAAGAATACCTCAACAGCCCAACACTGTGGCATTTAATTTTGAAAAGGGAGACTATGCAAAAATAAAGAGGTTAGTTAAACATAAATTAAAAGATACAGTGACTAAAGTGAAATCCCTGCTAGCTGCATGGACACTTTTCAAAGACACCATAATACAGGCTCACCTTAAATATATACCCCAAAATTAAAAAGAAAAAAAAACACAGTAAAAAAACTAAAAAAGAGCCATTGTGCCTTAACAACCATGTAAAAGAAGCAGTGAGAGATAAAAAGGCATCTTTTAAAAAGTGAAAGTCAAATCCAAGTGAGGTAAATAGAAAGGAGTATAAATACTGCCAAATTAAGTGTAAAAATGTAATAAGAAAAGCCAAAAAATAATTTGAAGAACAGCTAGCCAAAAACTCAAAAGGTAATAACAAAATGTTTTTTAAATACATCATAAGCAGGAAGTCTGCTAAACAACCAGTGGGGCCCCTGGATGATCGAGATACAAAAGGAGCGCTTAAAGATGATAAAGTCATTGTGGAGAAACTAAGTGAATTCTTTACTTCAGTCTTCATGGCTGAGGATGTTACGGAGATTCCCAAACCTGAGTTGTCCTTTATACATGACAGATCTGAATAATTGTCACAGATTGAAGTGTCATTAGAGGAGGTTTTGGAATTAATGGATAATCTTAACAGTAACAAGTCACTGGGACCAGATGGCATTCACCCACGTGTTCTGAAAGAACTCAAATGTGAAATTGCGGAACTATTAACTATGGCTTGTAACCTGTCCTTTAAATCAGCTTCTGAACCCAATGACTGGAAGACAGTTAATGTTACGCCAATATTTAAAAAGGGCTCTAGAGGTGATTCCGACAATTATAGACCAGTAAGTCTAACATCAGTACCAGGCAAATTAGTTGCAAACAATGTAAGAATAAAATTGTTAGACACATAGAAGAAATAAATTGTTGGGCAAAACAACATGGTTCCTATAAAGGGGAATATTGTCTTACTTATTATGAGTTATTTTGAAGGCTCAACTAAATGTGTGCATGGTGGACATAGTGTACTTAAGATTTCCAGAAAGGCTTTGACAAGCGTCCCTCACCAACGGCTCTTCCATAAATTAAGTTCATGGGATAGAGGCAGATCCCTGTTCATGGATTGAGAACTAGTCAAAAGACAGCGAACAAAGGGTATAATAGTGGTTTTTCCCAAGGGTCAGTTCTAGGACCCAATCCTATTCAACTTATTCATAAATGATCAGTGAGAAAGGCGGTAAATTAGAGGTGGCAAAGTTTGCAGAATTAATGAACTGCTCAAGATAGTTAACCAAAAGCAGACTGTGAAACTTCAAAAAGATCTCACAAATTAAGTGATTGGGCAACAAAATGGCAAATGAAATTTTAATGTGGATAAATGATAATAATGCACATTTGGAAAAAATAACCCAACTATACATTACAATATAATGGGACTAATTTAGCTAAACTAATCAGAAACAGATCTTGAGTCATCATGGATAGTTCTCTGAAGACGTCCACTCAGAGTGCAGCGGCAGTCAAAAAGCAAACAGAATGATATGATCATTAAAAGGGATAGAGGATAAGATGAAGAATATCTTATTGCCCTTATAAATCATGATTTGCCATATCTTGAATACTGTGTATAGGTGTGTGTCCTAGCCTCTGTTTGTTAAAGGGTGGAGAAGGATGGCAGGAGAGAGATCATCTTGATGATACCTGTAGGTTCCTCCTTCTGAGGCACTTCCATAGGCACTGTCAAAGACGATACTGGGCTGGATGGACCTGTTGTCATAAACAGATGTTTGGGTTTAATGCTCTTTTACTGTAAGGGTTAACTAGCTCAGTAAACCTGGAAACCTGACAGAGACCATCAGGAGATATTTCAAAATCCGGTGGAGGGAAGTCTTTGTTTTGGGATGGTTTGTTTGTTCATTGTTCTCTTCTTGGATCTAGAGAGACCAGACGTATATACAGCCTCTTCTGTTTCAATTAGTAGTACCAGTTAGAAAGGCAGTTTAGTCTTTTGATTGTTTTCTTTATTTGCAAATGTGTATTTTGCTGAGGGATTGTATCTCTGTTTGCTGCAATTGTATTTGTGCTGGGGGAGGATTTCTCTAGTCTCTATAAGCTTGAAAGACCTCTGTAACTTTTTCCTCTTGTATACAGAGATAATTTTTTATTTTTTTTCTTTTATTAAAAGCTTTTCTTTAAGAACCTGATTGATTTTTTCCTATGTTTAGGACTCAAGAGGATTGGTCTAAACTCACAGGAGTGGTGGGGGAAGAGGAGGGGGAAGGTAAATTTACTCTTTGTCTTTGATTCATGGAGCTTGAATCTGTATAGTTTCTCCAGGGTAACCCAGGGAAGGAAGCCTGGGAGAGGAAACGGTGGGGGAAGGGTTTTATGTCTTCCTCTGTGTTAAGATCCAAGGGTTTGGTCTTGGGGTCCCCAGGGAAGGGTTTGGGGGCCAGAAATGTCCCAAAACACTTATTTTTTGGTGGTGGCAGCTATATCATTTCTAAGCTATAATTAACTAGAGGGTTTCATGCAAGGTAACTGTTATAAGCCTCTGTCCCAAATCTGGACTTAGCGTCCAAAATCTGGGTGCTTAGCATGAACCTCCAAGCTTAATTCCAGCTTGGATTTATCTCGCTGCACCATCAGATTCTGAGTACTTGTAAAATCTCTGTCTCCCCAAACCTTTCCCTGGGGACCCCAAGACTCAGATGCCCTGGCCTCCGAAAAGGGAAATAACCCACTTCCTTCCTGCTCCTTACTTCCCCGATTTCCAGCCTGGGGTACTAGAGATTTCCGCTGCTTCAATCCTTGAACACACAAACAGAGAGGACGATTTACCTTCCCCCTCCTTCTTCTCCCCTCCCAGTCTTTCCCTGAGAGAGACAGTACTCCCTGGCACAGGAGTTCCTATCCCTTGCCTTAACTAGGAAAAGAAAATCCAACAAGTTTTAAAAAGAAAGCTTTATATAAAAAAGAGAGAAAAAACACATGAATGATCACTGCCTCAAGATGACATAACACAGGGCTATTGCTTAAGAAGAAGTATCATAATCGAGCCTTATTCCAAAAGATATCCAATTTAAACATTCCAGCAACTCCACACATGTAAATACAAAATACAATATAACCTATTGCTTTTCCTTTGTACTCACAACTTGGGAACAGAAGGGTAGAAAGAAACTTGGAGATAGAAAAAAAGACTCTTCCTTTAGCGAGAGGAACAAACAGGCAGAACGAAGAACAACACACCCAGAAGTTCCCTCCCTCACTTTGAAAAATCCGGTTTCCTGATTGGTCTCTGGTCAGGTGTTTGGTTCCCTTTGTTAACCCTTTACAGGTAAAGAACATTAACCCTAGCTATCTGTTTATGACAGTACCCATCTTTTGGACGCTAGGTTCAGAGTTGGGAATCATTATCTTGACACCTGTGATCTGATCCAGTATGCAGTTAGAAATAAGACCAAAAGATGGCATATACTGGGTCAGATCAAGGTCCATACAGCCAGTATCCTGTCTACGACAGTGGCTTATGAAAGGTGCCCCAGAAGGAGTGAACCTACGGTAATCACAAGTGATCCTTTCTGCCATCCTTTTCTCACCCTTTGACAAACAGAGGCTAGGTACATCTGTACACAGTATTCAAGATGTGGGCATCTTAAAAAAAGGAGAATTAACCATACCCCCTCCTTTCTCTCCCACTTTCCCCCCCTGGGTTACCCTGAGAGGCTACACTGATCCAAACTCCTTGGATTTTAAAAACAAAGAGGATTACCTCCCCCCCCTTCTCCCCCCATCCCTGGTGAGTTCAGACCCAATCCCTTGAGTCTTAAACAAGGGGAAAAATCAATCAGGTTGTTAAAAAAGCAAGATTTTAATAAAGAAAGAAAGAAAAAATTATCTCTGTAAAATCAGGGTGTAAAATGCTTACAGGTATTAAATCATATAGACTAGAGGAATCCCCCCCTCCCCAGCCTGAGATTCAAAGTTACCAGCAAACAGAGGTAAAAATCCTCCAGCAAAATACACATTTACAAGTTAAGAAACAAACATAAGACTAATCCACTTTTCTAGCTAGTATTACATTTGAAATATGAGAGACTGATTTAGAAAGATTGGAGAAACCTGGGTATAGTCTGGTCCTCTTTAGCCCCAAAAAACAGCCACAAACAAAAGACTTCCCTCCACCAAGATTTGAAAGTATCTTGTCCCCTGATTGGTCCTCTGATCAGGTGTCAGCCAAGTTTACTAAGCTTCTTAACCCTTTACAGGTAAAAGAGACATTAACCCTTAATTATCTGTTTATGACACCCTCAAAGAATTCTACTATATTGGTGAGGTATGATTTCCTTTTACAAAAACCATATTGACTCTTCCCCAACAAATTATGTTTTCATTTGTCTAACAATTTTGTTTTTTACTGTAGTTTCAACCCGTTTGCCTGGTAGTGAAATCAGGCTTACCGGCCTATAATTGCCGGGATCACCTCTGGGGTTCTTTTGAAAAATTGGCATCACATTAGCTATCCTCCAGTCATTTGGTACAGAAGCTGATTTAAATAATAGGTTACAAACTATAGTTAGTAGTTCTGCAATTTCACATTTGAGTTTATCCAGAACTCTTGGGGTGAATACCATCTGGTCCTGGTGACTTATTACTGTTTAGTTTATCAGCTTGTTCCAAAACCTCCTCAATGACACCTCAATCTGGGAAAGGTCCTCAGATCTGTCACCTAAAAGAATGGCTCAGGTTTGGGAATTTCCCTCACATCCTCAGCCATGAAGACCGATGCAAATAATTAATTTAGTTTCTCTGCAATGGCCTTATCTTTATAATTGGCCTGTCCACTTCAAACCAGTAGTGGGGAATTGTACATTAAGGATCAGAATTGATACTTGGTGCATTTTTATTCTATTCCTAGCTTGTTTATTTATTCCTTATATTTGTAATATATGATATGTACATCTAGAGACTTTGGTAGGTATTTTTATAATATTTAGCATAAAACTAAATAAATGTCATTTTGGCCTCTTTTGTGCCCCAGTACAGGTGGGAATTATTTTGCAATTATTACTTCACAGTGTTCTGAGAATGCACAATGACTTACTATTTTGTTTGTAATATCAGTTTAAATGCTGCATTCTGAAGGGTTCTGCCTATATTCCTGCGATACTGCATATTTAAAAATAATGTATATTCAAACATTGCTAAGAAAGATACGGTAGACATTCAGCCATTTCATTTGCTACATAATCTCATAGATTAGACTAATATCCAGTTACTGGCTTCTGTATAAATATTGATTAAACTGAACCACTTGACCTCACTTTTCACAATTTATGGTGTCAGATTCCCTCATTGGGTTATTATACGGTCTGTGAAATGTAACTGTAAATATATATTTTTAAAGAATGTATATCCCAAATTTGAAAGCCTAGTAAGAGTTTAAGTTAAATTAAAGAAGAATTTGTAACCATGAGATAACAAACAACTTTTATATTCCGTTTTTGTGTGGTGCTCTTAAAAAATCTTCCTAATAGGTCACACTCTCAAATAATATAAAGTAGTTCTATTACTTATACACCATAAGGGGTTATTTACAATGAGTTCATCTGCTTGTCTAAAGAAGATAACTAAGAAGCCTGCTTATGTGCTAGGATTCATAATCCCTAAGAATCCTCCAGACCTCTTTTTTTCTTTCTTGTGAAGCAAAGTCCTTTTCACATATGCCTAATTACTACTATGAACTGTGTGTGCAGAGTCAATTGAAATCATATACGTTCCACAGACATACAACTGAGGGGAATGTATGGGTGTAACTGAAAGCACCCCTCTATTCACCATGTGTATTCACACCAGTCTTGCAGAAATGATTGTACATTGAGGTATCATTTGAAAATAATAACTCGCAGGTCAATATCATGGTGAAACATATGAGGAAACATTAAAAAATGGCCATATGGGTCAGACCAATGGTCTGTTTAGCCCACTATCCTGTCTCCTGACAGTGGCCAATGCCTGGTGCTTCAGAAGGCATGAACAGAACAGGTAATCATCAAGTGATCCATCCCATGTTGCCATTCCCAGCTTCTGGCAAACAGAGGCTAGGGACACTTCAGAGCATGGATTTGCATCCCTTCACATCCTGGCTAGTCGTCATTGATTGACCTATCCTCCATGAACTTATCTAGTTCTTTTCTGAACCCTATTATAGTTTTGGCTTTCACAATATCCTCTGGCAAAGAGTTCCACAGGTTGACTGTGCATTGTGTGAGGGAAATACTTCCTTTTGTTTGTTTTAAACCTGCTGCATATTCAAGTTCTGAACCCCCCGCCCCCCCCCGTAGATGTTTCAGCACATGTTCAAAACCACACAGCCGACACCAGGAGAGTCAGCAACACGTCTGTCCTAACAGGAATGTGTACTTATTTGCTTTTTTAGCGTAACTGAGTCATCAGGCAGAAGAGGGAAGGAGGAAACAAAGAACCCTACGAAGCCAGCACAGTGGGAAACCCCGCAAGGAACAGCATTCCAACAGATTCAGGGAATTAACTACGACAATGAGAGGTAAGCACCCACGAGACCCCTCCTCTCTCTCCTGTCCATCTCACTCTTGCACCTGCGAAGCAAAGGGCCATTGGACTCTGGGGAGGGTCCAGACCTAAAGAGTTTAGTCAATAATGTGCTTAGCATGTGGAGAGAAACTAGTTTTGAATTGAATACAGTTTTTTTAAGTTTAGGCACTAAAAGGTTTGTTTTTACAAGAAAAAGAAACATTTCTGACTTTTATGCCTATTGCTTTAGACTCACTTAAAATCTATCTCTTTGTAGTTAATAACTTGTTTTAGTAGTTTTATCTAATCCAGTGTGTTTAGTGTAGGTGTCTGGATAACTCTATTTAAGGCTAAATAACTGTATGATATTATTCCCTAATAGGAATAATGGACTTTTACATTTGACTGTTCGGAGAGGCTGGACAGTACAAGACTACATTTTGGGTGGTGAGGAGGAAGAATCTGGATGGAGTGTGGTTGGAGTCACCCAACAGAGGTAACTAGGCTGGCAAAAGCCAGAGTCAAAGCTAAGTGTGGCTGGCAGGCTGCGTTACACCAGATACTCAAGGTGGACTTGCATACTCTAGGATGTTTGTAGGGCCCAGGAGGGAGCTCTGCAGCAAGGTATTGTAAGTCAGGTGCAGGGAACACAGACCTCACTGGCATCAGGTATGTCAAACATCTCATTTTTATTGAATGATTATGACAGTCACACACGTAATATTTTTAGACATTATTTCCGTTATCGACAAAGTTAGTTACTATTTTTACATGGCAGAAGAGACTGATGGGTGAGAAGAATAATATTAAATAAGAAATGCGATGCCTACCCCACTCCCTGAACACACAACCCCAACCTGGAGCAAATAATTTTATTTGAATGACAGAAAAGCAAAAATAAACTTGCTGTGTCACTTATTTGGCATTGCCGTTACCATGCGATTGTGTTAAGTGACCACTTTTTCAGGCAATTTATGTCTTCCATTTATACTCATTTCAAGAAAGTACACCAAAATAGTCACTTCTACAATTACATGTGTCATGGCTACAATTCCCCACTCTGAACCTAGCGTTCAAAGATTGGGTGACCAGACTGAATTCCTCTACGCTCAATACCAGCTTAGAACCGTACGCGCCACCCACAGGATTCCAGTGCCTGGTACACTCTGGTCTCCCCACCTTGCCGGGACCGCAGACCCAGCCCTCTGGATCCTAAACCAGGAGTAAACCTTTCCCCACCGTTGTCTCTCCCAGGCTTCCCCTCCCTGGGTTACCCTGGAAGTTACGGTGATTCAAACTCCTGATCACCAAACAGAGAGGACAATTCACCTTCCTCCCTCCTTCTCTCTTCCCCTCCCAGACTCTCCTGGAGAGAAGTAATCCTGGCCAGAGAGAATTAGCCTTTCTCTCCCCTTCCCTCCTTCTCCCACCAATTGCCTGGTGATCCAGACCCAGTCCCGGCGGTCTCCAGATAAAAACAATCAGGTTCTTACAAGAAAGCTTTATTAAGAGAGAAAACAGTAAAATTATCTTTGTAAATTTAAGATGGATTAGATACAGGGTTTTTTAGCTCTAGGCACTGGGAATTACCCTCCCGCCCAAGTCACAAGTACAAATTTAATCCTTTCAGCAAAATACAAATTGAAATCCTTCAGCCACAATGCACATTAACTCCTTCCAGCAAATGCACTTTGCAAATAAGAAAAGTAACACTAAGCGCTACTCGGCTTTCATCTATCTGTGTTTGACTTTGAAGAGCCTGGTATCAAGGGGATTGGAAGAGAACTCTGGTTGCACGTCTGGTCCCTCTGAGCCCCAGAGTAACACCAACTACGAGCACCCAGAAACTACCCTCCCTCAAGATTTGAAAGTATCCTGTCCCCTGATTGGTTCTCCGGTCAGGTGACAGCCAGGCTTACTGAACTTGTTAACCCTTTATAGTCAAAGAGATATAAAGTACTTCTGTGCTATTAACTTTTCTTATCTGTTTATGACAACATGTCTGGTAATGTTTGTGAATTATAGACATTAAAGATGAAGATGATCAATTCAGTCATCGCATCTAGTGCAGGATGGTCCCCTGTATGAATTTACTGCTATATTTTTTTTGTCTAATGTTAATTGACTGAAGTATGTGCAAGGGTTCCACCTTGGGATGCTGTTATTCTGTCAGTATGCCATTACTAGGAAATATTTCTTGATATTCAGCCTCAATTTTACCTTTCTAAATGTCATGCCATTACTTTTAGTTATAGTCCCTGGTACAACCCTAGATAATTCCTCTTCCTTCCTGGTGATAATACATATATTTTTTCAGATGTTTATAGACTATGGGCAACATTTTCAAAAGGGCCTAAATCCCATTTTCTAAAGGGCTAGATTATAAAAGGTATCTAAGTGCCTAATTCTCTTCAATTTCAGTGAAAGTTGGGCATGTAAATACCTCCCAAATTTTGTTTTAAATTACTAGGTCTCATTACAGGTTGATGGGACTTAGGATCCCACATCACTTAGGGCAAGTTTTTTTTTTCCAAATATATTTAAGTTCCTGAGGATGCAGATAGGCACCTAGTGGCATTTTCAAAGGTGCTTAATGGCATTAGGAGCATAACTCAGTTATTCCTCCAGCTCTACCTAAATACCTTTGAAAAAATTTGAAAATCTGGCTTATGCCTCTTAGTAGTTTGTTTAGCCAAGCCATGTATATTTAGTTCTTTTATTTTTTTCTCATAAATCAATCCTTCTAGACCCCTGTTCAGTTTTATTTCTCTTCTCTGAAGTCCCTCCAGTTTGTGTACAGCTATCGAGGACTGTACACAATATTTTGGACCAGCTTCTTTGTTCTATATGCATCACTGTGGTGGTACAAGCAGCCTATTCCTCAACCATGGGTCAAACCCCAGTGGGCATAGAGCCATCACAGGGGGCAGGGCAGGGTTGGGATGGTCAAGAAGGTTGCTGGCAAATGGCTTCATACGGGTCAGAGCCATCTGGCATGTATTAGTGCAGTTCTGATGCTGCAAAAATCTATGATGGGGTTGAGGATTATGTAGAACCAGTCCCAACTTGAAGAAGCCAAAACTGTAGGATCTAGGAGAGATTCCAGTTTTCCAGCTGCAGTCACCCTAAGGACATGCAGAAAGAGGCTCTCATCATGCTATTTTGTGACAAGATAACTCTATGCTGGTAGCTCCATATTGAATTGTGCTGCTGTTGCTGGGAGTGGTGGTGAAAAACAAGGGATCATCAGTCTATGTAATACTGAAGGTTTAATAAGACACCATAAATGCTGAAAAGCCATCTGTAAGAGGAATGCCTCATTTGTTTCAGTGTTCATTTTAACTGATAGTTTTCTCTGAATAACATGTTTTACTGTTTGTGGTTGGTGGCAAGTTATCACCTTGAAATGCCTAGGAGGAACTGCCTAGATAACATGGTAATCGGAGCCTGACTCATGATGTTATTTAGACTCATTAAAGACACAAAGGAGTGAGTAATGGAGAGGTATGTGACACTTGTAGGAAATTGAGGATATAATTTTCTCAAATGGCATTTGTATAGTGTAGGCTAACATCAGAAAATTAATATTTCATTTGCATCATTCAAACCAAGAAGACATCACAACAAAAAAGTAAGTACCCTAGGAAGTGGTAGGCTTTGCCACATAAAACAGGCAGGTCCTTTTTTCTATAGCTGATTGGCTGGAGGCTATGCACAAAAGGCCACATTCTGATACCCTTACTCACTCTGACTAGTACTGTAATCCATAAGTAGTCCCAGTAACTCCATTGGAACTATTAGTAAATTAAGTTCCAGATCCACAAAGGGACTTGGGCATTACGATGCTCAGCGTCACAGCCCCTAGCCTTTAGGTGCTTAGAAATTCACTAATTCAATATTCACAAAATACTATTCACTATGTATGAATAATTAAAGAGTCAGTGGTGCAGGGAGACTGGATTGTGAATCTGTGAGATAGTGCCCTAACTACTGGACTATAGAGTCATTTTCACAAACTCTGGATTACATACTTAGAGTCAGTGGGCCAAAGTGGAACAGGTTCAACATGAGACAGAGGAATGGCTCCTTCTCTACAAGCATACATTATAGTTCAGCAATTAGAACACTCTCTAGGAAGGTAGGAGATCCCTGTTCAAATCCTTTGTCCCCATCTGATAGAAAGGGGAATTAAACTGAGTATTTTAACTACTGGGCTCAAAGTTATAAGGTGGACACTACCATCCCCACCTCATCCTTTGGTGGCCAGAGTTTGAATGTGACCCTATCTAGTAGGCAGCCTCTGGATCAGACCCTACAGGTGCGACAGGCACTCATTCATTTTGTGGATTGTACTGGGGTTTAGGTGGATGATAGGCACCTGAATGTCTATCCAAAGGCAGCAGTTTGCATGCCCAGGAAAAGAAATGTAGGTGCTGAGGGTACTTTTATAGCAAAAATTTAGGTAGTGAACAAATACAAATGCCAATGGAATGGCAGCCAAATGGGGTTTTGTGTACCACTGTAGTGCTAAGACTGCAACTCAGGCACCTAAATCTGGGGATTAGGCACCTAAGTACCTTAGTGGATCCAGGCTATGGTGCTATTCAGAATGAGGAAGAGTATTAGAATGTGGCTCAAAGATATTTACTTTGGTAAGTGATTTTACCCTAGCAAATTGCTGCTAAAGGCAACTATTTGGAGTTTGCAGGTCATTTGTAATCTGTATGTTTTTTCTGTGGGTTGAACAACAATTCTGAGGATAATTAAGAATGTTTCTTCAGGCAGTGAGCTGTGGAAAAGAATGATGCAACACAGCAACTTGGCTTTCCAGGTATGAGATGGATGGCTTCCCTGTGAACAAGTGTTAGCAGCCCTGTGATACTGGATAACTTGTAACAACTGCAGCACTGGTGAAAAGTAAGACATTCTACTTAATCTGATGCAGAAACTTCAGTAGTGGACCTCAAAAATATTTACTATTGTGAAAGCCCAAGACTTTCACAATTTTTTTTGATATAGTATTTCAGCAGTGATAATTTTTCTACAGAGTTCAGTTTTAATACTACAACTGACTATGCTGCCATCTGTGTATCATCTATCCAAATTAGTAAAATAATTGGTTAACTTTATTAATATTTTTGATTTAACTCAATGGAGTATGATTGCCATGTCTTGTGGTTTCCACAGAAGGATAGGATTGGCTAGAACATCAGTACATTTCCATCATGGTTTTGCAATTGCTTTTACTCAAACAGCAAAGGAGAATGGCAGTCACAACATGTTGTGTAACCCATGAAAGCAAGAAATAGATTTGAAACAGGCAATGGGGGAGGAGAGGGTTTGGCTTTGTTGCATCTGTGCAAGTTGCTGACTTAGGAAAAAAGACTTACATGCACTAGCAGAGCTAGTAATTGCACCAGCAGTGTTTTGCCCTTACAAAGGATCATTTCTGCCAGTAAAATAAAAATGTCTAGGTTAAATCTTGGCCCCTGGTCTGATAGTACCATTTCAGCAACACAGAAGCATCTGTAAAGTCCGTAGATTTAGCTGGATCAATGCTAGGAAATCCTCACATAGTGCAGTGTCATCTTAACTGTTCCTATACCACAATCCCAGTGTCCAGGAGCATGTCTGTGGAAAAGGGGACATAGCTGCAGTGATCTCTGGTTGCCAGAAGGGCCCAGTGAAGCCATAGACAACTGGTGTACATCGTAGCAGCCTTTAGGCATTAGTATTGACATCATTTTTAACTTTGTTGTTTCATGGGAATTAAAGATATACCCTGAATTCTCATAACTTGCTCTCACAGTTAGCAAATAAATATGAATTTTTCTATTATAATACTGTAATTATACTAACTAGCAGCCCCTTTGTTTGAAAATTCAGAGCAGGAACATAAAATATGCCCCATTTTTTTTCTCATAAAATATGCCCCATTTTTTTCTCCTGTCTAATTAAACATTTAAATATTTTATTTTGAAATGTGTCATTTTTAACAATTTTCAGTTAGCTATTTAAAATTAGTTATTCAAATGTCAGGGTGTCATAAGCAGATAGATAAGGGTTAATGTCTCTTTCACCTGTAAACGGTTAACAAACAGTGAGCTGCAACTCCTGACCAGAGGACCAATCAGGAAACAAGATACTTTCAAATCTCAGTGGAAGGAAGCCTTTGTTTGTGGTTTTTGGGTTTTGCTTTGTTCTTTCTGGGTCCTGAAAGGGACTAGACGTGAAACCAGGTTTCTTGCCAATCTCTCTGCTACAGTCTCTTATATATTCAGAATAGTGAGTATTAAGTAGAAAGAGCGGTTATAGTCTTTTAAATTGTTTTTTCTATTGCAAATGTTTAGTTTGCTGGAAGTATTTTTAAATTGTATTTTTGCTGGGGGGAGGCTTTTTCACTGGTGTCTATAAGCTGAAAGACCCTGTATAATTACATCTTGTATTTACAGAGATTTCTTATTTTTCTTTCTTTTATTAAAAACTTCCTTTTAAATACCTATTTAATTTTTTTCCTCTTGGTTCAGCTAAGGTATTGAGTCTGTACTCACCCAGGACTTGGTGGGAGAGAGAGAGAGAGGTAGAGGTGGAAGCCTCTGTTTTAAGATTCAGGAGTTTGAATCCCAGTATCTTCCAGGGTAACCCAGGGAGGGAAAGTCTAGGAGAGGCACTGGTGAGGGAAAGAGTTTACCTTTCTTGTGTTTAGATCAGGTGTTCTGGATCTATGGGGGTCCCCCGGGAAAGGTTTTGGGGAGACCAGAGTTTATCAGGCACTCAGAGTCCTAATTGGTGGCAGCGTATCAGATCTAAACTGGTAATTAAGCTTAGAGGACTTCATGCTAGTACCTCATTTTTTGGACTCTAAGGTTCAGACTGGGGAAAGAATACTATGACACAGGGTGACATGTTAAATAGGTTAAGCTGGATAACCTCAGCCATATCACACAATATTACCTGAGATAAAGGAGCACAACAGAAATTTGGGTTCATGAAGGGCTCATTCTGTTGACATGTCTGTTTGGAAATACAATTAAAAAGATATCTTAACTTTCTAAAGGCCTTGCTATAAAAAGAAAGGAAGTAATACAGTCATCCCCCCTGCCCAGCTAATGACCAAACTGTAATATCTTGGACAGATGTCTTCTGGTTTCCCACTAAGACTTTGGAAACCACTGTGTCATGGGGTGGATAGACCACATCCTGGCCTGGCAACCCAGAATTTAATGCAGCAATCACTAGCCAGCACTAATTGGCAATCCCAAAGCAGCCAGGAAAGTAAAAGAGCTGAGAAGCAGAGAGGCAGTGTGGCTGCTAGAGGAGCAAGCAGGCTGAAGAAGAAAAATTCTGCCATCAAACTGATGAGAAGATGCCTAGAGAAGGGATTACTGGATGCACATACTGGAGAAGGCTACAGAACCAAGAAAGGTAGGAAGTATCTCAGGGCACAGCAGCAGGAATTTCTGAGGCTTGATTCTGCCTGCCTGATTTTAGGCCCTTGTAGCAGGGTGATTACCCCACTCCTGCACTGAAGGGCTTAAAACAGCCCTAGGAGAGGGCTGTGGCAGGGAAAAAGCTGGGCTGATTGGGGAAGCGGCTGCAGCTGGACCGTGCCCCAAGCAGGCCACAGCTGGCCTGTATAAAATTGCTGGGAGCCAGAGACCCAAGAGTCTCTCTCTAGATGAGGAGGGAGATGGACCTAGCTGCCTGAATGCTAAAGGGTACTGGAGTGAAGCAGGGCTGGGGAAGGCTGGAGGAGCTGAGGAGCTCTAGGCTGGCAACTCCCCAGGCTGCAGGGCCTGGTCCAAGGCCCCTGGAGGTACTGGGTTGCAGGGAAAGGCAGCAGGTCAAAACCTCCCTTGCCTTTGATGACTGGCTTATACAGATTTCAGTCAGCCTCAGTGAAAGGGGGCTAGATGGTGACTGACAGTGGCCCATAGGCTGAGGCAAAGTGGGGATAGAGGGTGTGGGTTTCCCAGAGAGGGCAGACTCATAGAGACTGGTGGGGTTATTGCCAGGGGGCAGCTTCAGTTTAAAGGGGCACTGGGTTCTGGGAAGGACATAGGGGCCAATGGCAGCAGAACACCAGCCTGCAGAGGGTGCTCCAGAGACTGGAAGAGCTAATTTCTGAGATGAGCAGCAGGAGGCACCACAGAGGTGAGTCCTGCATGCCTACAGGACCTGAGCCAGAACACAGAGGAGTGGGTGCACCTGGGTTCCCCTACTGATCCCTCAACAGAGACTTAAGAACCAAAGGTCTTTCCAGCTCCCCTTTCCAGTTAGCTAGTTCTTTCCAGAGAACTAGCTAACTCTGCCTAGTAGGAGGGGAAACCTGTAGACCCTATTAGGAGCAGTGACATCGGTGATCTCTGGCAAGCTCTGTGAAGAGTGGTTTGTAGAAGGTCAGGGCATGATATGTGCATTGGTGTAGAATCTCATCTGTCAGGCGACTGCAGTGTTGTTGTTTTTTCATGTCCATGGTAGAAAACTCAGATTTGTGGAGGTCCATTGACCAGAACATCATTAAAGGATGGATGGTTAGATTCTGGCTATTCTGAAATCGGTCAGCATATTGAGTCCAGAAATCATGACCATTTTCTATTAATTTTGCCTTCAAAACACCTGAGCTCCAGAGCCTTACAATTTCTAATTGAAAGGTGCCTTCATCAATTGAATCAAGAATGTTCTTTGCTTCAGAAGGGTCCATTAGCAGAGACAACAAAAGGATCACGAACAAATAAAAACAAATCCTTTGGAATTTTAAAATTCTCTAATCACATTTTAAATTTTTCAATCGGATTGTTTAGGAATTTTTGCATTTTCATCAAAGTTTTATCTGTAGCAACAACATGCAATGTGGGAAAGTGCAATGTGGGAAATCTTTTCTTTTATGTCTGTCTCAAAGATTTTACGATTCCTCTGAAAGCCACATACGTTTTGAAACAGATCCCTGATACTGCTTTCACGGCTTTGGAGCTGCAAATTCAGTAAAATCACGCAGAAAAGCTAGCTGTGACAGAGTAGACATCATTCATAAATCCAAGAACTCACAATCCTTGTTGGTCTTGTGATTTGAAAGAAATTTTCTTTTTGAAGAGCACAAAACCTGCTGCTGCAACAGGTCACTATATTCAGCTGAAATGTTTTATAAAAGAGTTTTAAAAAAAGATGTTGCAAGCTAGAAGCTGAGCATATGTAGTTCACTAATCTCATCACAACGCCCATGTCATGGTAAATTGCAGAATTGAGGCTTAAAGCACCTCGCAAATAAGAACATGACTTGGTCTCAGATACTATTGTAGGCCATATAGATGTAAGTCAGTGGCCAGGTGTCTACAATGAAGGAGATTCATTGCCATCTATTGTTAAACTGAGGAGCAGACCTCATTTGCACAGGTGACACTCACCATGCCAGGGTGATCATTTTTGGCTCTTTGGTTAAAATTCAATTAAGTCATGGTATAGGAATAATGAAATATCACTGTGTGACTAAAAGGTATCAGAACCCTATTTAATATGTCTGGAGTAAAGGGTAACCCAAACCAATGCTGCAGTCTCCAAGCACTGGGTAGTGAGCAGAAACAGGAAATTCTGTGTGTTTGTGTTGACTCTGTTTAAGGATTCCAGATGCAATTTGAACCCATCCCCATGAGGCTTCTTGGTGGGGCTGTAAGAGTGCAATAATAGAGCTGAAGGACAATGCAGAAGAGATAATAGTGGCAAGGTTCTTTCTAGCCAGTGAAATTACTGATTGTTGAAATCACAGGTAGCTGGGGTAGGCGAGGGAGCCTCAAAATCTGGGCTTGGATCACAGCTGGTGATGAGAGATGATGCAGCAGAAGCAACAGCAGCCCTAGAACTTTAGTTACTAATAGCTGGGCTAGGAGGCAGGGGCAGCAGCACCATGACTGTAACAGCAGACCAGAAAGGCAAAAAGATATGGTGAGAGGTTTCACTACAGAGGTGGCATCACAGACACAGATAACGGCATGACAAGAAGCAGCAAATCTGTAATGGCAAAGCAGCAGACCATGAGAGAAGGGAAACAAGGTAGCTTTAACTGAAGCCAAGCAGCAGTCACCCCTTCCTCAGAGGTTAGAGATTAATCTACCTGAAAGCCCTGGCAGTTTGCTAACCTCTGACAACAAACAATGATTGGGTACAGCACAAGAAAGAGGGAAAGAATTATGTTAAAGGGATCTTTGATTGGACATCCTTCCTGGTGGAACGGGAGGCAGGACTGAGGTGAAGGATGATTGCCAAAGATATGTATTAACACACAGTTATGATATATGATATGGGTGCAATATGTATTCACATACCGATTCACTGTTGAGTCTTCCACAAATTAATACTATATTCCTTCTTCTTTGTGTTATACGCAGATTCTGTTCTTATCGGTGGGTAGGTTTTGCCTATTATGGGTGCCAATTGGTGTTGGTTTTTCCAGGTTTCTGCGTGGGGTTTGAGATGGTTTTGTCTTGTGATTTTATTGAACCCAGCCCTTGTTACTGATGACAAAACCTGACAGAAAGGGTAGATGTGGAGTATGTGGAGGGGGAGAGAATGTCTGACTCTTTTGATGAATCCCTGCTGTCTTTCAATATCTGTTATATGAAAAAAGCCTTTTCCACATTCAGTATATTTATATCCTTTCTCGTCCGCATGGATTGTCTTTTGTAATATAAACCTTGATTCTGACTAAGCTTTTCTCACCATTGTATTGTATAACCTCTCTTGTAGGTGAGCTTTTGGTCAGCTAGGGGATTTGTTTTCCTCCTGATGCTTTTCTCACTATCAGTAGGGGTATATGGGCATGCACAATCTTTCTTTCCTGTGTGGATATCCTTGATACACATGTTTGATTTTCCAATTTATTCTTTCTCTCACCTTTTCTTTCCTGGGTGGACTCACTAATGTGATAGGAATTCATGGTTTGTTGTTTCCTCCCACCTCCCAAAAGCTTTTCTCACAATCAGTGCATTTCCTGAGTGTGATGTCTCTTCAGAGTCGATGCACTTCTGTGGTATAAGCCCTGCATGTAATCCAAATTTTTTCCCGCATTCACTGAAGTGCACTTAGATGAAAGGTGGTATCTGCCTTGCTCGGATGTGGGGGTGGAATAGATAGTTTTCTGCTAGATCTTAGGGTCAGCAAACTTCACCAGATAAATGATTGTGTGTTTGTGGGGGAAAGATGTTTAAGAACTTATTTGGGACAGCAACATCTTTAGATAGAACTGTTTATAGAAGCAGGACACATGTGGCCCATCAGGGTAATCCACTAGCAGGCTGCAAGACAGATTGTTTACATTGTCCATGCTCAGGCATGGCCGTTCGCAGCTCCTAGTTACCATGGTTTGCTGTTCCCTGCCAATAGGAACTGAGGAAGGTGGCCCAGGCCACAGGAACATGCTGGCTGCCACTTCTCACAGCTCCCGTTGGCCAGGAATGGCAAACCACAGACACTGGGAGCTGCAGGCAGCCATGCCTGCCACGGTCAATGTAAACAAAGTGTCTTGCAGTCCACCAGTGGATTATCCTGACAGGCCGCAAGCGGCCCGTAGGGCAGAGGTTGCCCACCACTGGTTTATAGAATCATAGAACTGGAAGGGACCTCAAGAGGTCATCTAGTCCAGTCTCCTGCACTTGTGGCAGGACTAATTATCTAAACAATTCCTGACAGGTGTTTGTTTAACCTGCTCTTAAAAATCTCCAATTATGGAGATTCCACAACCTCCCTAGGGAATTTATTCCAGTGTTTAACCACCCTGATAGTTAGGAAGTTTTTCCTAATGTCCAATCTAAACCTCCCTGCTGCAATTTAAGCCTACTGCGTTTTATCCTATCCTCAGAGGTTAAGAACAGTGTTTCTTCCTCCTTCTTGTAACAACCTTTTACATACTTGGAAACTGTTATTTCCCCTCTTAATCTTCTCTTTTCCAGACTAAACAAACACAATTTTTTTAATCTTCCCTCATAGGTCATATTTTCTAGACTTTTAATATTTTTTGTTGCTCTTCTCTGGACTGTCTCCAGTTTTTCCACATTCATCCTGAAATGTGGCAACCAGAACTCGACACAATACTCCAGTTGAGGCCTAATCAGAGCAGAATAGAGCAGAATTACTTCTTGTGTCTTACTTACAACACTCCTGCTAATACATCTTAGAATAATGTTCCCCTTTTTTGCAACAGCGTTACATGGTTGACTTATATTTAACTTGTTGTCCACCATGACTCCCAGATCCCTTTCTGTAGTACTCCTTCCTAAGCAGTCATTCCCTGTTTGGTATGTGTGCAACTGATTGTTCCGTCCTAAATGGAGTACTTTGAATTTGTCCGTATTGAATTTCATCCTATTTGCTTCAGACCATTTCTCCAGTTTGTCCAGATAACTTTGAATTTTAATCCTATCCTCCAAAGCACTTGCAACCCCTCCCAATTTGGTATTGTCTGAATACTTTGTAAGTGTACTCTGTATGCCATTATCAAAATAATTGATGAAGATATTGAACAGAACCAGACCCAGAACTGACCCCAGTGGGATCCCACTTGTTATATCCTTCCAGCATGACAGTGAACCACTGATAACTACTCTCTGGGAATGGTTTTCAACCAGTTTTGCACCCACCTGATAGTAGCTACATCTAGGTTGCATTTCCCTAGTTTGTTTATGAAAAGGTCATGCAAGACAGTATCAAAAGCTTTACTAAACCCAAGATATACCACATCTACTACTTCTCCCCATCTACACGCCTTGTTACGCTGTCAAAGAAAGCTATCAAGTTGGTTTGACAGGATTTATTTTTGACAAATCAATACTGACTGTTAGTTATTACTTTATTATCTTCTATCTGTTTGCAAATTGATTGCTTAATTATATTCTCCATTATCTTTCCGGGTACAGAAGTTAAGGTGACTGGTCTCTGATTTCCTGGGTTTGTCCTTATTTCCCTTTTCATAGGTGGGCATTATATTTTCCCTTTTCCAGTCTTCTAGAATCTCTCCCATCTTCCATGACTTCTCAATGATAATTGCTAATGGCTCAGATATCTCCTCAGTCAGCTCCATGACTATTCTAGGATGCATTTCATCAGGCCCTGGTGAACTGAAGACATCTAACTTGTTCTTTCCCTACTTTAGCCTCTTCTGTTCCTACTTCATTTTCACTGGCATTCACTATGTCAGATGTCCAATCACCACCAACCTTCTTGGTGAAAATCAAAACAAAGTCATTGAGCACCTCTGCCATTTCCACATTTTCTGTTATTATTTCCCCCACCTCATTGAGTAATGGGCCTACTCTATCCTTAGTCTTTCTCTTGCTTCTAATGTATTTGTAGATTTTTTTATTGTCACCTTTTATGTCTCTAGTTAGTTTGATCTCATTTTGTGCCTTAGCCTTCCTAATTTTGTCCCTCCATACTTGTGTTTTTTGTTTATATTCATCCTTTGTAATTTGACCTACTTTCTACTTTTTGTAGGACTCTTTTCTTAAATTTTTTATCTCATTGAAGATCTCCCGGCTAAGTCAGGGTGATCTTTTGCCATACTTCCTATCTTTCCTACGGCGTGGGATTGTTTCCTCTTGTGCCCTTAATAATGTCTCATTGAAAAACTGCCAACTGTCTTCTATTGTTTCCCCTTAGACTTTGTTCCCATGAGACTTTACATACCAACTCCCTGAGTTTGCTAAAGTCTGTCTTCTTTAAATCCATTGTCTTTATTTTGCTGTTCTCCCTCCTACCATTCCTTAGAATCATGAACTCTACCATTTCATGATCGCTTTCACCCAAGCTGCCTTCCACTTTCAAATTCTCAATCAGTTCCTCCCTATTTCTTAGAATCAAATCTAGAACATCCATTCCCTTTGTAGCGGTCTCCACCTTATGAAATAATAAAAAAAAAATGGTCTCCAATACATTCCAAGAACTTATTGGATAATCTGTTCCCTGCTTCGTTATTTTCCCAATGAGATCTGGGTAGTTGAAGTCCCTCATCATCACCAAGTCCTGTGATTTGGATGATTTTCTTAGTGGTTTAAAAAAAAGCCTCATCCACCTCTTCTTCCTGGTTAGGTTGTCTGTAGTAGACCCCTAACATGACATGACCCTTGTTTGTTACCCCTTTTATCCTTACCCAGAGACATTCAAGAAGTCAGTCACCTATACCCTTCTATACCAATATTCCAGTCTTGTGTATTATCTCTCCAGGTCTCTGTTATGCCAACTATGTCATAGTTGTGTTTATTTACTAGCATTTTGAGTTCTTCCTGCTTATTCCCCATACTTCTTATATTAGTTTGTGCTCTCCCTCCTGGGTGAATTCTCTAGTGTTTGCACTGAAACATTTATTGTGTTGATGACATTTATTTAGTTCTTCTGGTTTTAAATGGTGATTGCTGAACCATGTTATAACTTCTAGTATGGTGATTCTCTAAGCCAGTCTCCGTCACCATTTATTTGCATATATATATGTATATATATATTTTAACTTGGCTGTTGATGTTTTGATGGGAAAACTTTTTACTTGGAAAAGCAGCAAAGAGGCCTGTGGCACCTTATAGACTAACAGACGGTTTGGAGCATGAGGTTTCGTTGGTGAATGCCCACTTCGTTGGACGCATCACCCACGAAAGCTCATGCTCCAAAATGTCTGTTAGTCTATAAGGTGCCATAGGACTCTTTGCTGATTTTACAGATCCAGACTAACATGACTACCCCTCTGATACTTTTTACTTGGAATTTCTGATAAAGACTCATGTTGTTTTAATTTTTTCAGTGTCATTCATCCAGTTTTTCTTATTCTGAACTTTCCCAGTGGGTCAATTTTCTGCTAAGCAAATTTTTTTTTCCGTTGAATTCTCAGGGCCTTCTCTGTATGGTTTTTCTTCAGTACATCATAAAATACCATATTACTCCAGTGAAATCAGAGATCCACAATTCTTAAATTCTATGCTTCTTGGAGTAAAATATTTTAAATAGAAACCAATCCCTTCAGTCACTTGCCTTATTGCTTGTCTCATAGAATTAACTAGATGATTACAATTTCAAGCTGAAACATGGCAAAGCAATGATGACTCAATGAGATCAATTTATAAAAAGGGATGCTTAAAGCTTGATATCTAAAAGCCACATATCTAAGTACTGAAATGCAGGGATCCATCCATTAATGTGGGTATCTTTGCAGATTTTGCTTTTTAAGAGAAGTCTGCAAAGCAAATCATTTAAGTTTATTAAATATATAGATAGATGCTCCACATGCTACATAGTCAATCAAACTTCATCACTAGATCATAATTAAAACAAACACTTGTTTAATTATCATTTTGTTGTAATTTATTGAATTGTCCTGTCATAAACAGATAGTTAAGGGTTAATGCCTCTTTTACCTGTAAAGGGTTAAGTAGTTCACCTAGCCTAGCAGACATCTGACCAGAGGAACCAATGGGGGAACAAAATGTTCCAAAAGGAAGAAGGGAAGTTTTCCTTTGTTTACAGTTTCAGTTTCAGCCGGAGTGAAAAAGATCAAGGCACCAGCCTCTTATCAGAGTAGTAAGTTTTAGAAAGGGATAGATAGGTTTATGTTTATTGTCTTTGTAACTTGTGTTGGTACTGTCATGGTATCTAGCCCCTCTCTGAACCTTAGCGTCCAAAAGATGGGGTACCAGCATGAATCCCCCTAAGCTTAATAACCAGCTTAGATCTGATAGCTGCCACCAATCAGGACTTGGAGTGCCTGATAAACTCTGGTTCCCCAAAACCTTCCCTGGGGACCCCAGAACCAGATCCCCTGGATATTGACCAAGGAAAGTAAACCCTTTCCTTTACCTTGCCTCTCTCAAGTTCCCTCCCTGGGTTACCCTGGAAGATCACTGTGTGATTCAACTCCTTGAATCTTAAACATAGAGAAGTCCACCTCCACACCCCCGCTCTCTCCCACAAATTCCCTGGTGAGTCCGACTCAATTTCTTTGAGCCTTAACCAGAGGAAAAAATTAACAGGTCTTTAAACACCAAAAACTTTAATAAAGAAAGAAGAGTAAAGATAATCACTGTAAATTCAAGATGGAATATTACCGGGTCTTCAGCTTGTAGAAACTAGGAGAAGCCTCCTCCAGCAAAATACAATTTAAAATACTTCCAGCCAATATCATCTACCAGCCAGATACACATTTGCAAAAAAGAAAACAATTAAAAAGACTAAACTGCCTTTCTACTTGCACTTACTACTTGAATAGAAATTAGAGAGTCTGTCAGTACATCGGTCACCTCAGATCCAGAGATGACAACAGACAAAAAAGAACCACACAAACAAAGACTTCCCTCCACCGAGATTTGAAAGTATCTTGTCTCCTGATTGGTCCTCTGGTCAGGTGTTCCCAGTTTCACTGTTTAACCCCTTACAGGTAAAGGAAACATTAATCCTTAACTCTCTGTTTGTGACAGGTACCATTAAGGGAATTATCAAATTTGGGTATTCTTGTGTGTATTAAGTTTTTGCCCAGGGGAACATCCTCTTTGTTTGGAATCTGTTGTCTGTGAGAGTAGCTGGTATGTTAAACTCTTCCAGAGGGTTTTCTTTTACCTTTCTTTTCTTTAATTAAAAGCCTTTTTCTTAATACCTGATTGATTTTTTCCTTGTTTTTTAGATCCAAGGGGGTTGGCTCTGGATCCACCAGGAGCTGGTGAGAGAAAGGAGGAGGGTTGGTTAATTTCTCCTTGGTTTAAGATCCAGGGGGTTTGGATCTGTGTTCACCAGGAAATTGGTGAAGTCTCCCAAGGCTACCCAGGGAAGAAAAGTAGTGCTTGGGGGTGGTGGCAGTGATACCAGATTTAAGCTGGTAATTAAGCTTAGAAGTGTCCATGCAGGTCCCCACATCTGTACTCTAAAGTTCAGAGTGGGGAAGGAAACTTGACATGTTCTAATTGAAATGAGGATTTACATATCTATATACAAACCTATTTTACAAGCAGGTTAAGTTGACAAAGTCAAACACTTAAAATTCTAGAAGAGCCAGAATCAGCGTTGCCTGTACAACCTTAATTTGAGCTCATTGTGCATATGTGTTATGATAGTCTTTCATTGTATGGATCATACTAATTTTTTCGAAAGCCTGTCTGCCCCATTCACTGCACAGAACACATATTGCTTTGGGAATGAATCAAGGCTATTTAGTTTTGGAGTCAGAGTTCTATAAGACCCCTGCCTCATTTATTTTGTGCTTCAGAGTAATATATAACATCAAATTGCTGTATATCTGCCATTCCTTCACTATGAGCATTCTTGCAAAGTATTTTAGAAATCAGCTAGTTACCTTGATTTGGATCCTGATAAGCTCAAGAATTTATGTCATATTTGAAGTTGTGTATAAACGTTAATCATAATGAAATCTAAATGAATGAAAAATGAATGACCATTTTAATAAATATTACCGAATGGTCTCTGTGCATAGTAGTACAATCAAAGGAAGCCGTTAGTCAGAAAGAAGAAAATGAAGATGAATCCACTTAGAATTCGTAACATAAGGTTAAAAAGGAAAAGCTGTTACTTGTGATCTTAAATTTTGGGATTGATCCATTCAAGTGCTCAGTATCCTCCACTTCTGTTCTATATAGCTCTTGTATTGCACTTTTCACAATATTATCTGAACTCCCTAGTAGTGTACTAAGCAGCATGACTAACATCTGTCACATGTTTGCTCTTTCATCATCTTCCCAGAGGGAGAAGTATGAGCGATGGAGTGTGCTATTTTGGTAAATATACATATTCCTATGTATTTATGTTAGAGAATGCAAGATCAAAGAAATGTGCCTTACATTTGAAGCAGAAGGTGATATGGTTTGTGATGGTTCCAGGAGGAATTCATTCCACAGTCTCAGACCTGCCTCTGAGAAAGTTCTGTCTCCCACACAAATGAACTTTATCCTGATTATGGAGAGTTCCAATGGCCTTAAAGGGTAGCCAAGGGTACTGAGCTTCTCCCAGGAAGATCTTGCACTACTAATGTGAGTATTTCATAATCTGTCCCTGAGGCAGATTTCCCTAGAATTATTGAAGAAACTTCACTAGGAAAAAGGGAAATAATTTCCCTTAGTCTACAAAGTGACTTACTAGGTCAAAAAGACAGATTCCCACTTACACTAGATCACGGTAGTGAGAATGAGTGGCCTCCCTCTGAGCCTGACACAGAGGGACTACTACACTTCCCTGACGGGTGGAGACAAGCCAGCCCAACTCTCTCTCCCAACATCTGGAGCAGAATATAAGAGTGAGCCCTTCAGTTCAGTGGGGATAAAACCAGACATCTCCAGGCAACTGCAAGACGCTGACCCTGCAGCCAAACTACGTAGCACTCTGACCTTGGAGGAAACCAAGTGTGGAGAGAAGCTGTTAGGACTGACTTCCACTGTTTTCCCCAAGGAGGCTGAGGACTCGCCATCAATGGACCAGTGACAATGGACAGTGGTAAGAAGTAGCCATGGCGAACCAGACATTAGTTGGGTTGTGATGTCACAATATGAATCAGCATGTTGTGGTGCGATCTGAGCTAGGGTTACCATCTTTGAAATGCAAACAACCTAGCACCCCTTCCACAAGGCAAGCCTGCTGCAGCTCTCACCACAAGGCAACTCTGCAACCCCATCTTCAAGAGCCACTTACAGTATCTAGAGAGATAACACTTACAGATAAGATTGAAAACCTCATTTTCTTACTTAAACTGTGGAAGTGGGAACACTTCAGCTTCTTTAGCTGGACACAACAACGTTTAACATTAGATACCTTAGTGTATTGTGATAATAATGCAAATCTTTAGTCCCATATAAAAAAAGAACAACCCCCATCAAAAAAACACCTGGCATATTAAATTATTTTTCTGGCAACTGGCAAATAAAAAGAAAACCAGCCAGACAGGTCAAATACCTGCAAGGTGATAATCTTAATCTGCACTGACCCAATGGCAGGATCACCCACCACTGCGAGGGCTGTGGGCTGGGACACGGTGGAGTAGGGTGGGCCTGAGTCCCCTTACTCCCCTGCCACTGACTCCATCCCTAGGTTGATAGATCATTCACCCTATGCCAGGAGGCCTGTGCATTGTGTGACTTTCCCCAGCCAGAGAGCTGTGGAGCCTGAGACTGTACTTTAGGGTTGTCTCCTGTCCGAGTTTTACCTGGACAGTCCAATTTTTGGCTTCTGTGCCCAGGTGCCATTTAGGGATTCCAGGTGCCTGGTTTTCAGGCACTAGTTAATTGCAGTATTAGACTTTTGCCCTTTAAGATGATAAACCTCTGGAATCAATAATATAAACTGTAGCCTGAATCTGCTAACATCTAGGGTATGATTCAAAGCAAATCTGTTTTATCAGTCTTTTAAGGGGGGAGTCTGTAGGATTTATGGACTGGTTATTTCAAGAATAGCTGATTCTTTTTTTAGGCTATTTGTGGCAATGTAGCCTCTTACCTAAAGGATATTTACTTTTGATGCAGTTGAAATACAACAGGAACGTCAACAGTATCTAAACAGTATCCTACAGCTTCAACAGGAACTTTAAATGTATCTAAAGAAACACATTCAACAAAATAACTTGCATTTCTGTACCCAACATCAGATTAGGTGTTGCATTATCAGTGGGTGGGAGGGATCCTCTATTCTATGACTGAACAGTTTGGGTAAGTTAATTTCTCTCAATTTTTTATCTTTACTTCAGGATTGACAGGATTTTTCTGCAGTTAATAGAAAATGAATAAACACAATATTTCCAATGCACAAGAGAACATAAAGAACTCTCTCTGAAGCAGGTATGTGAAGGCTTCTAATTGTCCAGTATCTACACATACTGTACCTGCAAATATCCAACAGTGATGTCCCTGGAAATACCACGTCTTAATGTTCCAGGAATAATGAATCAGTGCCTTCAGAAGAATGAATTCTAAAAGTGAGATTGAAAAGCAACAGACACCTACTGCAGCAGAGATGACACAAAACTTACAAGTTTCTAAGGGCTATTCTTACCTGAAGTGGAAATTGTTTTAAAAAGGGTTGAAATCATTACAGAGCCATTCTGAAACAAAATTGCAGCTCAGAGGAACTATTATTCTTAAGAGAAATAGCATAAACATCTAAGAAAGTCAAATGTGTTATTCTTTTTACTACTTGTGTGACAGACTTCCCTGCAAAGGTGAATTTTCTTATCCATATGCCCTCCATCCTATCCTCCCAGAAACACTAATTAGGAACAGCTTTTCATTTATATTTACAGAAAGCAGACCTAGAGATTTTCAAACACTGAAAGTTAGGCTAACAGTTATAAGAAAAAAAGTAACATCTGCATCTAAATCTGATTCACAGCAGAAAAAACAATGTTGTCTTCTCTCCTATACCTTTCAGTATCAGTCCTTGCAAAAATGAATACGAACGAGCACATCGGAAAAATGCAGCACCTGGTATGTTGGGATAAATTACAGCAGCTGTTTCCAGATTCCATAAATGCATCATCCTTTTAAGAAGCACTCCACACTTTATTTGAATATGTAAATCTAAATAGAAAACAGACATTACAAACACATAATTCCCCTTCCATTCATACTTACTGAAGAATCAGCAAACTCCAGTGGACACAGTGGGCAAGATTCATAAAGGAATTTAGAGATTATGGCACTTAAAAAAAAAAAAAGGAAGACCACTTCCCTTCACTTTTGGCCCAGTGGTTGGGGCACTCATCAAGGATGTGGGAGACATTGTATTATTTTTAGATGGAATATATGGGCCCCAAAAGTCCAGGATGATTACATGACCCTGAAACTGTCCAACATTAAACAGTTTTAAACAAGGTTTGTGCTCTGGTATGTAAGATACAGGTGTCCATTGGTGCCAACTGGCAGAGGGCTCAGCATCTGCACAGACTTTTACAGAGGTCTAATAGATGCATAATAGTTGACGAAAGGGTGGCGTATGAAGTCTCTACCAAGAGCCAGGAGGTCACTAGTCAACAAAACTATGATATGTAGCTATATTGAAAATTTATACTTTTAAAATCCTGGCTTTAAGGAAGGTCACCTGGAGGTGACATACCTCAGAAATGTTCCTTTCAGGCAGGAGGTAACTGACACCTCTCCTCCTGTCTGGCTATTTCTGTATTATGTAAAGTGTGCATGTTTCTACTGAGCCAGGTGTGAATTGCAGATTTTTTTTTTTCAATCTCTAAAGATGAAACAAACAGCAGAGGAGTGTCATGTTCATGAATAAAACAAAGGATTAGACTGGTATATCTTGGAGTGCAGAGACACACTGGGTCCTTCACAGAGGAGGCAAACTGACAGTGTTTCTGCCTCAAAAGAAAAGGATGTAAAGCACTGCTAGGATTTGGGGTGAGCAATAATTAATTAGACATTAGAATATCTTGTTAATTAAGTCTGGGCTGTGGAATCCATTATATGATTTTATTTTATATGTAACCATTTATTTCCAATACTTATACATGCTACTTCTACTTGATGCTTGGAGGGATCAAGCACTGGAATGGGCTTATCACTAACATGAAGTTACAGTGGGTCCTGTGAAGGAAGTGCTTGTGTTGCCTGTAGCTGATGGAGTTGGGAAGCTGTCCCCTGGAAAACACAGACAAAGCTTCTCCATGCTAACGGCAGGTGATAGCAAGGTGTTTCACAACCCTGGGTATCTCCAGTAAGCATAACAGTATACAGAGGCCTCTACCTGCTGAATACCGTGACAAACAAACCATTAAATTCATTTTTAACCTTGATTAAAGACAAAGAACAACAGTTAAAAATGAGAAATGTAAAGCACTAATTAAAGTTTTATTTTAACACCCTTTGTTTCCTTTCCTTTTAGTAGGAGAGAGTTTTTAGAAGGAAACACCTCATCATTTGACAGTCTCTTGGCTGGTATTAAAGACAGTAATTACTGTTCTTTTTGGGAAGAGGAGGAAAAGTTAGTTGAGATGGGCTGGCATTGTTGTTGCTATTAAAGTTAATCACATTGCCTAAAAAGCAAGGCACACACACTCAAAGGGGGAAAGGAAAGAACAGAAAAGGTAAAAAAAATGCAGTTTCTCTTTCTGATGTTGATTTTACAACTTCACTATTGAAGAAGCAGAAGCACAGCACACAGTCTTATTAGCCACTCCAAGACTTGGCAAACTAGTACCAGCATTGAGCTGTTTAGGGCTTGGTTTTTAACTGACTCTTTCTGGTAACAGGCTCACAGCAGTATTGCAAAATATACAGTCTTGGCTGGCTCAGACAGATTATTATGAGACAGAAGGCAAAATGAGAGGGACATGAAAGAGAAGAAATAATATGAGGAAGGAAAAGGACACACACAATGGTGGAGGTGGAAGGGAGAATGCCAAAAGTCTCACATCCCAGGTGGTGTCTAGGATTTAGCCAAGAATGACGGAGGTGTCATCTGTGTCCATCTTTTTGGCTTAGCTTGGTCATAACATCTCTCGAGATCAGGACAACAAAGCCCAGTGGTATTATGTATGTTCTCAGGCTCCCAAGAGACTGTGGGGATGGCAGCCATGATGGTGAAGCTCACTTGTTCCCCTTCTTTTAGTCAGCAGTTGTTGCATTAGTGTCCTCTTCTGCTCGTTTCCTTCCAAAGTCTTTTCTTCTTAAGAACTCAGAAAGGGAGCAATGAGTGCAGTAGCCCATCCCTTGGTTATTTCATCCAAAAGTAAGGACTTATTTCCAGTTCCACTCTGTTGTTGTTTACCATGCAAGGTCTTAATAGAGTCTTTGCATTGTACCAACAGGTCTTTTTGTTTGTACTAATTCTGTCTTTGTCTCCTTTTTGCACCTTTTCCCCATCAACTTTTATTGCTATAGGTCAGAGATTGGCAACCTTTGGCACGTGGCCCGCAGGTTCGGCCAATTGCAGCTCCCTCTGGCCTAGATTCACCACTCTGGGCCAATGGGGGTGGCGGGAAGCGGCAGCCAGCACATCCCTTGGGTTGTACCACTTCTGGTAGCCCCCATTGGCTTGAAGTGGCGAATCGTGGCCAGTGGGAGCCACAATCAGCTGAACCTGCGGATGTGTCAGGTAAACAAACCGGCCTGGCCCACCAGGGTGCTTTCCCTGGTGAGCCGTGTGCCAAATGTTGCCAATCCCTGCGATAGGTTATTTTGACACATAATGAACTTTCGCTGACTTTCTACAGTGAAACTCACCATTAAGGTAAATGTGTAGGGCTAATTATCACAACAGACTCCTGCAGTAAAAGTTTCCCCTTTCCACCTGATGAGGAGAAGGGATTTGAACAGCAAACTGCTGTCTCTTCTATGAGTAAGAAGAGAGATGGAGGAAGACTCAATATACAATATCCATAGTCCAATGGCTAGGTCACTCACCTGAGAGGTGGTAGAACATTGCTCAAATCTCTTTTTCTCAGATGGAGGGAAGACTTGAGCCTAGGGTCTCCCACTTCCCCAGTGAGTACACTATTCACTTATGAGAGTCTGGTAGATAAAGTCTCCAAAGATTCCACTTGCACTGGGAATGCTCCAGTCTCAATGCTTCTGAACATGATGGGACTGCACATGTGCTATCTCCATAGAATATGATGCATCCCAAGGTCCAGAGACTGTGTAGGACTTTGTTTGCAATTGCAACACCTGGCTGCTATGAGGTCAAGCCTGAGAATGGAGAGCAGGGAGACTGCCCTTTCTATGTTCTCATTGCTCCCACCAGAGCTATCTTAGGTGACTGCCCAGGGTACCTTGGTTCAGGGGGAGGGCTGTACAGCAGCACAGAGGTGTGTGCCAGGTGGAGATGTAGTGTCAGAAACTGCTCCTGGATGTCATGAGAGTGCTTTTGAGAATGCCTCAAATTTGCCAAAGCAATGAGTGGAGAGGCGCCCAGATTTCTCCCTGCTTCCTCCCAGCAGGGGGAGCAAAGGGTGACAAAAAGGTACTTCTTACCCCCCCACTCATGTTCCTCTGTGCCCCCCAAAGGGACTGTGGTGGTGGGGAAGCGAGGAGCAGTGCCAAAGCTTCCTGCATCCAGATTACTTTTCCCACTTGGGCTATACTGTTGTTACCTGGGGTTCTTTCAACCCAAAGCTCTTTTACGCTTTGTGAGGTGGTGTCAGGAAATAAATCAGGGGAGAGACAGCCGTCCGACCCATAGATGGCTGGCACAAACAGGACAACACAAGAGTGCTTTCACTTAAGCTAAACTTTACTGAGTCTCAAGCACTTACACACAACTGCAACAGATTAGTAAAACACCCCCAACCCTTGATAATTACCAAAGTTGAGTTTGGCTCTCAAGTGACGCAGTGGCAGGCTTCTAGTGGCCAAATCATCCGTCTGCAAGTGGGGACCACAAGATGTATCCAGAGGGAGAGTCCAAAAAGAGTCCCGAAATGAGTCCAACTATCTCAAGCTTTTCCTCCTTATTTATACATTAGTAATAGAATGACATGTCCCTTAAAGAAAACTTATTAAGTAAGCAGCTTCAGTAGTCAAGCAAGAGGTTCCTTCTGATTATTGATTAACCAGGTGTGGGTTTTTCCAGAGTTTCCAGCCTTGAGACACCAATAGACATTCCTGAGGCACATCCTTCTCTTTTAAAATACATGTAACAGCAACTTCAACACAAATTCTTATCAGGAAAGACGTAGGGGTCAAGCTGCCCTTTCATTGGCACCCCAAACCCTCTCCCCTCCTGCCTTGGTCAAGCTGAGACTGCTTAATAGGTTGCTGTTAACAATAAGCCATAGTGGTTTCAGGCTTGCCAAAACCTCCCCATATATTGTGAGGAATCAAGAGCTGCTGCTCTCCTGCCCTCTCCTTACACAATTGAGGAGGGGAAAGTGACCTGGATATAAGGAGCCCTGATGTTGCTTCTTCCTCTCCACTCACCTAAAGCCTCCTAGTGGTACACAGAAGAGCAACATTCAAGGAGGGGAGCAAGCAGCAATGCCAACTACTCTAGGTCAGTTTCCTGATTAGGCCACAGGAAAGGAAGTCAGGAGTTAGGGGCACAGGAGGGGGGATAAGTTAGAGGTGAAGGGTGAGTGGAGAGCCCACAGGAACCAAGGTCAATAAGGGTGCTACACACAAGGGCTAGGGGTACCAAAATACAAGTTCTCCCAGGGTGCCATTTTCCCTAAGGCCAGCCCTGGCTTCCCCTTCTGGTGTCCAGACAGTGTAGAGGATGAGGAGACAACCACTGATTTGAATTCAGCAAAGTAAGATGAGTGGCGGGAGGAGAGGCTTGACCTAGTAGAATGTGATTGGCATGGGAAGAGGAAGAGGGAGACAAGAGACAACTAGATGAAGCTTGTTTGGGGCAGGCAGGAGTCATACAAGTGCAGAGGAGAAGGGAGCCAGAGCCAAAAGTTGTGTGGAGGGAGATACTTTCAGAGGAGAATGAGGAAGCCACAGCTGAGAAGGGACAGGATTGGATGGAGGAGAGGGGAAGGAGCTGGTTATTGGTGGGTTGGACAAAAGGACTTGGACAGGAACTGTAGCTGAATGTGGCTAGAAGAAGAGGGGTACAGAGGCAGACTGGTGGCGCAGAAGCAGAATGTGCTATACCCTTATAGGACGCTCCTCTCCAAAACCTGGAATTGAACCCAGGAGTTTCTACATTCCTCTGCTGGCAGAACATATCTGTGAAATCCACTGGCAAAGTTCATCTGATCCCAGATATTTACTGACCTACCTGGATAACAGCCTACTACTGCTATCAGTTATTTCAGTAGCTCAAGTAGAAGTAAGTATGGTGGATCTGAAAGGAAAAACCTGGCTGGTGATCCACTGTGGTGTCAATATGCCACATGAGAGAATTTCTATTTCCAGTTTTGGTTTTGGTTTTTTTAAACATTAGAAAGTTACTTCCAAAAACCTATATTAAAAGAACACTGACATTGCAAGTCAAGATTTAAAGTTAAGAAATTGAGAACTGAGGTTGCTCATTCAAAAGTAATTCTCCCTCATCCTTGCGCTTTGTGTATATACATTGTGATAGTCTTTAATTACATAATAACATAATATTTTCCCACAAGACCCCTGCCTCATTCAGTGCACAAGATGGACAGTGCCCACTGACTGAATCAGGGTTATGCAGTGAAGGAGGCTGCTGTCTGTGGGACCCTTGTGGGCCTCATTTGTTGCAGAAATTGGAAGGTGTGTAGTGAATGAGGCAGGGGATTGCAGGAAGAGAAATGATGGTCTTGTAGTTAAGGCAGTTGAATACTGCTCAGGAGAATTGGATTCTATTCATGCCTCTACCATAGAGTGACTGTGTGATACCGAAAAATCCCTTCAACCAAAATTTTCATACTTGGTTACTAATTGTGTGTTTCTAATTTTATGGGTACCCTGAGACATTTAAAGACAGACTTACATAAGTGCAGAGTACTCTTAACTGCAAGCCAGTTAGAGCTGTGAACGTATATAGAACATATAATGTTGTACAAACTTGTTAAGTACTCTAAAATAATAGCCTAGGTGTCTGAAATTGGGCATCCAAAATTAGTAGGCACTTTTTGCCTTAATATCTTTGTGACTGTTCCTCATCTACAAAATGAGGATATTATGTTGTTTCACAGAGGAATTAGAAAGATAAATTCATTAATGTCAGATACTATTGTGAGAACATCATAGAAATGGTGAAGAGGAAATTAATAATTTTTCATTCAGTGCAGGACTTGGATGATGTGTGGCAAAAAAGGCCTGGGACCTTATTTGAATGGGAAAGATGAAAAGATACATTGAATAACTATCCATTCACTGAATGAGTCAGGGGTCTGGTGGAAAAATAATATCATAGAATTAATAACTATGTCATAATGAATACATGTACGGGCCTAATTAAGTTTGCATAGACAGTCTTAATTCTGGCATTTCCTAACTGATCGATGATTTATTTGCATCCTTAATGTTCTTTGAACATTGTTCTTCTATGTAATTTGGTGTTTACTGTTTGCACTGTATATGTTTGAAAAATTATTCTAAACTAATAGTATTTCTTTTTTTAAAAATGGTGACCAAGTAGTACTTTGTCTCATGCTATTTCTTAGTCGAGGCCAGTTTTTACAGCCAGTCTGGTTATAGCAGGTTATAGCAGTGACACAACTGGAAACACAATGGAAAGCATTAAAACAACTGGAACAAAACTTGTACTAAAAAGTACACACATAGCCCAAGAAATGTCATTAGCAAAAGGAAGTCATAGTAATTAATTATAATGTGAGAAGGAAAGCTAAAAGCAAAAAAGCTCCAGATGATATTATCGTGGCAATATGCACACTATTACATTGAGTGATTTTGTAAAATTCAGAGTCACCCAGCATCTAAATCAGGGATTGACAAACTTTGGCATGCGGCCTGTCAGGGAAATCCACTGACGGGCTGGGGTGGTTTGTTTACCTTCAGCGTCTGCAGGTTTGTCCAGTCGCAGCTCCCATTGGCCACAGTTTGCCATTCCAGGCTAATGGGAGCTGCGGAAGAGACAGCCCGCATATCCCTTGGCCAGCTAGATGGATAAACATCTCTGGAAGGAAAACAGTTTCTCATCTCTGCTGAGGAGTAGCACCTTGATACAAACCATAGAGACATATGTTCAGTACACTGAAATTTTTTTTAAAAAAATATCATCAGTACATACAGTTCACAACTATATTAATGACAGCATGATTTTATTTAAGATTTTACATGACCCTCTTTATAGACAGCTACTATGAATACAATGTGTTAAGTGCAGTGAGTTTCTCAGGTCTGATACAAGTTGTTAAGAACATAAAAACCATGTGACAGTTGGAATTGAGGGGTTTTTAAGGTCACACAAGGATTGTGCTACATTTCTGCTTGGAAAACTACTAGCATATCTTGGGTGCTACTAGAAATATTAAATAGTGTGGTTGAGTACAATGTACAAAGGCACAGCTTCAGCGCGAGATATTGAGGGAGCCTATGTCAGAATATACCAGAGACCAGTGATTAGGGCATGTACCTGAGAGGTGGCAGAGCCCTCTTTAAATCCCTTCTCCCCTCCAGCAGATGGGGGACTGAGCACGCAGGAGACTTCTGATTAAAGTGAATACCCTAAGCACTGGAATAAAAGCTGTGAGGCCCTCCCCTGAGATTTTGTGCAAGCTTACCTACAGAAGCCCAATCCAATAGGCAAGCTCTGAACATAGTTACTGGATTGTGCCCCTGTCATAAACCGATGGTTAAGAGTTAATGTCTCTTTTACCTGTAAAGGGTTAAGAAGCTCAGTAAACCTGGCTGACACCTGACCAGAGGACCAATAGGGGGACAAGATATTTTCAAATCTTGGTGGAGGGAAGTCTTTGTTTATGCTTTTCGTTTGGTTCGTTGTTCGCTCTCGGAACTGAGAGGGACAAGGCATACACCCAGACTTTCCCAATCTTTCTGAATTAGTCTTTCATGTTTCAAACTAGTAAGTAATAGCCAGACAAGGCGGATTAGTCTTATGTTTGTTTTCTTAACTTGTAAATGTGTCTTTCTGCTGGAAGGATTTTTATCTCTGTTTGCTGTAACTTTGAATCTCAGGCTGTGGGGGGGCGGTCCCTCTAGTTTATATAATACTGAGTACCCTGTAAAGCATTTTCCATCCTGATTTTACAGAGACAATTTTTACCTTTTCTTTCTTTAATTAAAAGCTTTCTTTTTAACAACCTGATTGATTTTTCCTTGTTTTAAAATCCAAGGGACTGAGTCTGAACTCACCAGGGATTGGTGTGGGAAAGGGAAGGGGGATGGTTAATTTGGATCGCTGTGAAGCCTCTCAAGGCAACTGAGGGAGGGGAAAATCTGGGGGGAAAAGGAGAGGGATGGTTAATGTCTCTTTGTTTTAAGACCCAAGGGGTTTGGGTATTGGGTTCCCGAGGGAAGGTTTTGAGGGAACAGAAGTGTACCAGACACAGACTTCTGGCTGGTGGCAGCATTACCAGATCTAAGCTAGGAATTAAGCTTAGAAGGGTCCATGCAGGTCCCCCACATTTTTACTTTAAAGTTCAAAGTGGGGGAAAAAACCTTGACAGCACCGGAGGCTAGCTAGGCAAATGATTGCCTGTCTTCCCTTAGCTTGTGCATAGTTCTGGGGCTTATGCCTCCCGACCCCTGTGCACTGGTAGAAATATAGATGTCTAGGGAACATTTATTGTGAAAATTTAGGCCGTAAACAACTTTAGGTGCCTGTCGGGTTCAGTGGCAGATGAGAATGAGAATTTAGTAGTAGTTAGGCGCCTGAGTTATTTTGTGAATCCAGCCTCAGGTGACTTAAGTCTCTCAGTTAATTGTTTTAAACAGGAACAAATATTTGCAACACTGACATGAAGAGTGACATTAATAGAAAAATATGAGCTGTTTCCTATGCTTTAACCTGGTTGCCAGGATACCGGGTTGCAAAGGTGACTTAAAGTCCCTTTGCGTTCACCTTCAGTCTTGACCTGAAGCAGAATATCTTGGACTACATCTGTCTGAATTGCTGCTGAGCAATTCAGTACACTACAAAATCCAGCATCCAGGTCTGTGTAGAACATGGCAAGTTACTGTAGATAATGAAAAAACAATGTTTTTTCTGATACTTGGAAGGGTGACAGTATTGTCACTTTTGGAATAAAAAGACTGTAACGTGTAAGTTATTTTGAAAGTATATAATGAAGGCATTAAAATTCATTTATAACAGAAATATTGAATAAAAGCAATCAATATATGATTGAAATGTGAAAATAAAAGTTATTGTCTGAAAAAATAAAAGGGCAAGGTTTTATTATCAGACATTCATTGCACCAGAGTGCTGTAACAGTTGAAAAATGTGTCACGCTCTATGATAAAAATATTGTATAAGAAAATTGCATGAGGGAGAAAAGTATCTGAATTGAGCATTTGTACCAGCTTTACTAATGCAAGTGTCTGAATAAGTCTGAATATAGATCATAGGGGCAGGTTCCCGTTTACAGTAAGACCCCTTTACATCACTCCGGCTCTGTAAAAGGACCTTGGCACTGGTCTACCGTAGAAAGTTAGATTCACCTAGCTATGTTGCTCCAGGATGTGGGAAAAGTCACTCCCCTGACAGATGTAGTTAAGATGACCTAAGGCCCAGTGTAGGCACAACTAGGTCGACAGAATAATTCTTCCATTGACCTAGTTACTGCCTCTTGTAGAGGTGGATTTATTACAGCAATGGAAAAACTCCATCCTTTGTTGTAGTATCTACACTATAGTGGTACAGCTGCAGCACTCCAAATGTGCTGCTTTAGATTTTCTAGGGTAGACATACCCTCAGCGTCTGAAAATCAATCCAAGACACATTAAGTTTCACTAACATATCAGGTAACTTCTACAGTTTTCTTATTTGTAAAATAGGCATTTTATTACTAGTATTTGCTAACTATTGTTCTCTATTTTGTACAGTGCCTAGCACAATGGGATCCTGGTCAGTGTCTACGGCTCCTCAGCACAGCACAATACAAAATGATACAAAGATGAATGATTTAAAAATAATTTATTTGAATTTTGCTCTTTTCCTTGTTAACAGATTATGTATGAGCAAATTTATGAATGTTTAGTATTTATTTATTTATTTATTTATTATAGTATTTATTTATTCCCTCGGCCCACGTCACTTCCTGCCAGTGGGAGCCACGATTGGCCGAACCTGTGGACATGGCAGGTAAACAAACTGGTCTGGCCCACCGGGGATTTCCCTGAACAAGGGGAAGCCCTAGTTTGAGAACCACTGCTCTAACCTATTTTGTCATATAGATTACTTGCAAACTATTTGTTCTGATTGTTTAAATATTTAAAATGGTATTATTTTGCTGTCTGAGTAGAAGCCTGAAACTTCATAAATAAAGCCCAAGAATATGAATATACGTACTTCAGCCTGCAAAGATATCTGTGATGTAGCAAAGGTGTATCCCTAGGTTCCATGGTTGGAGCCAGACCCTCATCAGAGTCCTGGTTCACAAGGTTTCACCGGAGGAAAGAGACCAATGCCCTGAGGTAAGTGGGGAAATGGGATATTGGGAGGAAGCATGAGCAGCAGAGTGCAAGAGGGGAGGACTCCTGTCTCATACTGAGAAAGCAAGATAATCAACAAGTTATCTTAAGTGCCTATACACAAATGCAAGAAGCCTGGGAAACAAGTAGGGAGAACTGGAAGTCCTGGGACAGTCAAGAAATTATGATATGACTGGAATAACAGAGTCTTGGTGGGATAACTCACATGACTGGAGTACTGTTATGGATGGATATAAACTGTTCACAAAGGACAAGCAGCGCAGAAAAGATGGAGGAGTTGCCCTGTTTGTAAGAGAGCAGTATGACTGCTCAGAGCTCCAGTATGAAACTGCAGAAAAACATGAGAGTCTCTGGATTAAGTTTAGAAGCGTGAGCAACAAGGGTAATGTCATGGTGGGAGTCTGCTATAGACCACCAGACCAGGAGGATGAGGTGGAAGAACCTTTCTTCTGGCAACTAGCAGAAATTACTAGATCGCAGGCCCTGGTTCTCATGGGACACTTTAATCACCCTGATATTTGCTGGGAGAGCAATACAGTGGTGCACACAATCCAGGCAGTTTTTGGAAAGTGTAGGGGACAATTTCCTGGTGCAAGTGCTGGAGGAAACAACTAGGGTCAGACGTCTTGTAGACCTGCTGCTTACAAACCGGGAAGAATTAGTAGGGGAAGCAAAAGTGGATGGGAACTTGGAAGGCTGTGACCGTGAGATGGTCGAGTTCAGGATCCTGACACAAGGAAGAAAGTAGAGTAGCAGAATACAGATCCTGGATTTCAAAAAAGCAGACTTTGACTCCCTTAGGGAACTGATGGGCAGGACCCCTGGGGGAATAACATAAGAGGGGAAAGGAATCCAGGAGAGCTGGCTGTATTTTAAATAATCCTTCTTGAGGTTGCAGAAAAAAAAATCCCGATATCTAGAGAGAATCGTAAATACAGCAGGAGACCAGTTTGTCTTAACAGTGAAATCCTTGCTGATCTTAAACGCAAAAAAGAAGCTTACAAGAAGTGGAAGATTGGACAAATGACCTGGGGAAAGTATAAAAATATTGCTCAGGCATGCAAGAGTGAAATCAGGAACACCAAATCACAGTAGGAGTTGCAGCTAGCAGGGGATGTTAAGAGTAACAAGAAGGGTTTCTTCAGGTATGTTAGCAACAAGAAGAAAGTCAAGGAAAGTGTGGGCCCCTTACTGAATGAGGGAGGCAACCTAATGACACAGGATGTGGAAAAAGCTAATGTACTCAATGCTTTTTTTCCCTTTGTCTTCACAATCAAGGTCAGTTCCGAAACTACTGCACTGGGCAGCTCAACATGAGGAGGACATGACCAGCCCTCTGTAAAAAAAGAAATGGTTCAGGACTATTTAGAAAAGCTGGACGAGCACAGATCTATGGGGCTGGATGTGTTGCGTCTGAGGGTGCTAAAGGTGTTGGCGGATATGATTGCAGAGCCATTGGCCACTATATTTGAAAACTCGTGGCGATTGGGGGAGGTCCTGGATGACTGGAAATAGGCTAATGTAGTACCCATCTTTAAAAAAGGGAAGAAGGAGGATCCAGGGAACTACAGGCCTGTCAGCCTCACCACAGTCCCTGGAAAAATCATGGAGCAAGTCCTCAAGGAATCAATTTTGAAGCACTTTGAGGGGAGGAAAGTGGTCAGGAACAGTCAGCATGGATTCACCAAGGGCAAATCATGCCTGACTGACCTAATTGCCTTCTATGAGGAGATAACTGAGTCTGTGGATGGGGGGAAAGTAATGGGTGTATTATTCCTTAACTTTAGGAAAGCTTTTGATACACTGTATTCTTGCCAGCAAGTTAAGGAAGTATGAGCTGGATGAATGGACTAGAAGGTGGATAGAAAACTGGCTAGATCATCGGGCTCAATGGATTCTGATCAATGGCTCCATGTCTAGTTGGCAGCCGGTATCAAGCAGAGTGCCCTAAGGATCGGTCCTGGGGCCGGTTTTGTTCAATATCTTCATTAATGATCTGGAGGATGGCGTGGACTGCACCCTTAGGAAGTTTAAGATGACACTAAACTGAGAGGAGTGGTAGATACGCTGGAGAGTAGGGGTAGCATACAGAGGGACCTAGACAAATTAGAGGATTAGGCCACTAGAAGTTTAATGAGGTTCAACAAGGACAAGTGCAGAGTCCTGCACTTATGATGGAAGAATCCCATTTACTGTTACAGACTAGGGACTGAATGGCTAGGCAGCAGTTCTGCAGGAAAGGACCTAGGGTTTACAGTGGAAAAGATGCTGGATTTGAGTTGAAAGTGTGCCCTTATTGCCAAGAAGGCTTATGGCATTTTGGGCTGTATAAGTAGGGGCATTGCCAGTAGATCATTCCCCTCTATTTGACGTTGGTGAGGCCTTATCTGGAGTACTGTGTCCAGTTTGGGGGCCCACACTACAAGAAGGATGTGGAAAAATTGGAAAGGGTGCAGCAGAGGGCAACAAAAACGATTAGGGTGCTGGAGAACATGACGTATGAGGAGAGGCTGAGGAGGAACTGGGATTGTTTAGTCTGCAGAAGAGAAGAATGAGAGGGATTTGGTAGCTACTTTCAACTACCTGAAAGGGGGTTCCAAAGAGGATGGATCTAGACTGTTCTCAGTGGTAGCAGATGATAGAACAAGGAGTAATGGTCTCACTTTGCAGTGGGGGAAGTCTAGGTTGGATATTAGGAAAAACTTTTTCACTAGGAAGTTGGTGAAGCACTGGAATGGGTTACCCAGGGAGGTGGTGGAATCTCCTTCCTTAGAGGTTTTTAAGGTCAGGCTAGAAAACACCCTGGCTGGGATGATTTTTTGGGGAATTGGTCCTGCTTTGAGCAAGGGGTTGGACTAGATGACTTCTTGAGGTCCCTTCCAACCCTGATAGTCTATGATCCTATGAAGCACAGGAGTAACAAGGAGTCCGGTGGCACCTTAAAGACTAACAGATTTATTTGGGCATAAGCTTTTTTTACCCACAAAAGCTTATGACCAAATAAATCTGTTAGTCTTTAAGGTGCCACCGGACTCCTTGTGTTTTTTGTGGATACAGACTAACGCAGCTACCTCCTGATACTAAGCACAGAAGTCACTCCCTGGCTAGAAGATTCATTCTACCAGGCTGCTGATTGTTTTTCTCCTTCCTACTCTCTTCTGGGATATATACAATGGCATAGAGGGGAAGTTGAAGCTGTTCCTGTCACTGGCAGAATAGACCCAAATTAGATCATGACCTGCAGCAGCATTGGAGGCAAGTCTTTTGCTGAAGGCTACAGTCATTTCAGAGGATCTTGCCCAGTAGTGAGAATCCTACAGGGAATGACTGGTAGGGTGCTAGATCTCCCCAATGTGACCCATAGAGGTACTGCAGCAAATACTGGTTACGACCTTGCTGACAAAATACAATAATATCACTTTAGTCTACAGCTTCCTATTCATTCACTCCACTCATTTTGATTTTTAAGGGTGTTCCCCTAACCTCCAACACATTTTCTCTTGGTATGGCCATGGGGACTCACTTCTGTTCACATTTGATATTTGACAGATTCAGCATTTCTCTGCAGCCAGTGGTGATTTAGGGCACTCAAATCAGTGTATGTCAAGGATACATTGTTGGAATGAAGTCTGATGAGTACAGTTCTCTCTGAGCACCTTGCAGGGTTCTTAGTAGTAGGAACAGCATTTTCACTGCTTGAGCCTATAACTGCAACCAAGGACAAAGGTGCATAAATCAGTCAGCCATGATATCTTCAAGAGTCTGTAGGAGAAGTCTTGGACTCACTCATGTATATTTGTATGGGAGTCCTTGTAGAAGGATTATAGGTGACTTGGCCTATTGCCCCAAAGTTGGAGATACAGCTTGGAAAACGAGTATGTTTATTACACAGTGTTGGAGTGGAACTGATTTTTATTACTGTTCACAGGCATAACATATCTCACGAGCGACCCCATCTTTCTATATAGTTAGGTTTAGTGAAGATTGTGGCCTGGAGGGCCATAATCTCTAGATGACTATGCAATGAGTTGCCCATAGACCTTCAAGGATTACAAGGAAAGAATCTGCTAGGACTGAAGGGTTCTCGATAAGTTTATTTGTTAATTTTGAGTTAAGGATTTATGGATAAGTAAGTCCACAAAGTTACAGCCAGAGGCTCTTAAACCAAAATATGGTGTCAAGAAGGAGTACTGGAACAATTTGTATAGTGGGGGTGCTGAAAGTCATTGAACCAAACTGGAAACCCTGTATATGATGGAAACCACTACAAGCCAGAGGGGAGCTGCAGCACTCCCAGCACCCCTAGTCCCAGCATCTATAGTGTCAATAGTTTTATATGCACAAGTGCCACCAGCAAACGGCTATTTTTAGCAGATGGCATTTTTTTTTGAAAAGTGTCTTTGGAGCTGGTAGATATTTGCTTTTGTTCTCCCTTTTCCCCAGTTTTAATACTTCCTCTGACAGCTGGGACAGGCTTGACTGAGGTCAATGCAGTTTACATCAGAGCAGAATTTGGCTTGAGTGAGATACAATAGAATCACAGAGCTTCACAAGAAAGGGAAATAGCAACGCTTTTTCCCTCTTAAAGTTGGTATAGCAGATATCTCTCCATGTATGCTCATTTATTGCTTTCTCCTTCAGTTTTTTGCATCCAATTTTTTGTTTGATCATCTGTGTAACTGAAATTGCCCTGAGGAGCCTTTTGTCTAGTTTCCTTTGGTTGTTTACTTTGACATCTTTGCAATACATTTTTTCCTTTGTGAATCACTCTTTGCATTCCAATACATACAGTGTTTTAGCAGTAAAGGGAGAAAGTAAGAAAGCTGCTGTTGAAGTCCCACATTCTTTCCAAGGAATTTGATTTCCCACAAAAGTGAAATGATTGTCAATACGCTTTCACCACCCAAAACACTAATGTGATCTATAGTATAGAAACTGACAGCAAAGGATCTTAACCAGTACTATGATATATACTCCCCACTAGGGAGCTTTTTATACAACAGTAGCCAGCTCAGTCATTGCCATGTGTGCACTTGTTATTTGTTTCATACTATTACCTAGAGGTCCCAACAGAGGGTAGGGCTTCATTGTGCCAGGTACTGTTAATATATACATAGTAAAAGAACATTCCTGCCTTAAAGAGTTTACAATCAACAGAAATAAAAGATGGGGGAAAGGGGATATTATACCCCTATTTTACAGATGGGGAACTGAAGCTCAAAGAGAATAATGGCTTGCCCAAGGTCGCACAGAAAGTGCCAGGAAACTGAATCCATATGTGCTTAATTGTGCCTAAACCACAAGAATATTCTTCCTGTTTCTCAGGCCCATCTGTCCATAACCCAGTCTAATTATTCACAGTAATTAACTTGCTTTTCTTTTTATAATGCTTTTTTGTATCTGAATTTTGTAAATGTGAAAATCTTGTTCATTCAGGTACACTCCATCGTGGGTGCCTAATGAGAGCTGAAATTTTTCTATAATGTAAAAAGTTGATAACATTTTCACAACCATATCTAGTAGTTGATTTTCAGCCTCTGAAAATCAGAGCAGAGATTTAGATACCTAACATTAGAAACCAAAGTTGGAAAATGCTACCCAAATATTTTAATGCAGTGTCTGTTACACTATTATTGTACAAACTAGAGCTGGTTCTCTACTTTCAGGTCTGTTTCCAAATGCTAATTTCCCTGGAGTTTGGTACGTGTTCTTATACACTGTTCTTCTTTGCCCATCTTTAGTACAATATATAATACTCATCTTTCTGTTCTGAAATACATTATATATGAGTATAACAATTTGTCAAAGTAACCTAATTTCAGTAAATGCATTTCACATCCACATATCAACAATCATTTTGTCTTTGAACTTTTTGAATCACATGCTATACTTCAAATCATTCTCAGTGTTAGTCAGAAATAGAGACATTTTTAAGTCCTCAGTTATAAAACAAAAAATGAACATAGATCCCAAACTTCACAGTTTCCAATTTATTCTTCTTATTATTCAAGTACATTGGAGAAGCATATTTCATATATGTACAGCATAATTCAATTTATCTGAATCCCCTTTATCCAAAAATCTGAATCTATAGTGCGTCCCCTATGTTGATTAAATAGCACTTCAGGTTATCCAAATGCCCAGTTATCCAAAACTTTTGGATGTCCCCCAGGCCATTCGGATAAACACTGTTTATATGCACAAAGCCACACATCTAGATCTAAACACATAAAAAGCTGCATAGGGTCACACATTTCAGCATCTATTTTTGTTGTATAAACTGCTGAAAGAATGTCAGTCTCCTTTCATCTGACAAACACAAGCAAGTATAAAAAAAGAACTTGTCAATTTTATGCAATAGGCCATGAATTACTAGCGTTCTCTTGGAAACCAATCAGAATTTTGACCTTGAGCACCGCACTCTCAGTGATTCACCAAATATGTGGGCAGTTCGAAACTATTTTTAGTGTTTTTTTTTTAAAGCTACACTGAAGACCAGGAAAATGTAGCAGTCCAGGTTATTAAGGTTTATTGTCTCTTACCCTGCCCTACCTCTGACACAGTTTGTATCTTCTGTATGCAAGGTCTGAGAAGGTTGTTCTGTCTGCTCATGGAATGAGAGGAAGCACTGAAGGGCAGGAGCTGCTGTGCTATGGGGAAAATTGAGTTTTCTGGAACAGCAGGAGGAAAAAGATTTTGTGCCATCTGCCTCCAGAGAAGGTGTGACGGGAATTAAATGTGAAAGAATATGTGAATGGCTTCCTCTCTGAAGCTAGGAAACAGATTGCCATAGTGGTCTTCATCCAGAAAACTGTTGTTTAATCACAGGTTTCACTAGAAGCTGTATGTTCTATTTGAAATGTAATATAATAATTCCTTTCTGGCAAAGCTAGCATCCTTATTCTGGCAGAGCTAGCATCCTTATTGTCTAGAATGCTTCAGAAATGCAGGGAAATTGGAAGCAAGTTTGGAGACAGTTTTTATCAACTATCACAAAATACTGTACTTGAGTATAGAGCAGGGGTTGGCAACCTCTGGCACGTGGCTCGCCAGGGTAAGCACCCTGGAGGGCTGGGCCAGTTTGTTTACCTACCACGTCAGCAGGTTCAGCTGATCACGGCTCCCACTGACCGTGGTTCACCATCCCAGTCCAATGGGGGTGGCAGGAAGTCAAAGCCAGCACATCCTTTGCCTGCACCACTTTCTGCTGCCCCCATTGGACTGAGAGGCAAACTGTGGCCAGTGGAAGCTGCGATTGGCCGAACCTGCCAACGCGGCAGGTAAACAAACTGGCCCGGCCTGCCAGGGTGCTTACCCTGGCAAGCCGTGTGCCAGAGGTTGTAGACCCCGGTATAGAGGTCATGAGAAAAAAAACCTCTGACCATTAACATGGTGGTATATGGGTTTTGTTGTCACCCTCTGTACAGTTTGTAATTAATATAATAATAATGCAAATTGTGCAATTGTAACCATTGGGGAGAAGACAGTGGTTGGAAAAGAACTTCTTATTTAATTTATTAAATAACAACTATTTCACAAAATTAGCAGTTGGTTTCGAGAATTAGGATTTAGGCATCTGATAATAGTTTCATAAATATTCTGGAATGCCAGAGATAGACAGATTTTTTTATATATATATATATAGTGTGTGTGCGTGTATGCGTGTCTGTGTGTGTGAATTGATTTGGCAAGATCAGATTCTTTCTGAAGGGATCTTAATAGGGAATGGAGACAAAAATAATCCTTGATTTTCTTGAAGAGTTTTTTCGATTTTCTCCTTTCAGCTGATGGTGATATGTACAAGTTTTGAAAGACTCTTAATAAAAGCCAAGTGTTCAATTTCAGTTTGTATAGTTTCAAATAATAGTTTCCGTTTAAGGACACTTTAACACTGTTATTCATTAATCACTCTGACAAACTGCAACACAACTCTCTTAGATTTCCTGTTATGGACTTCAAACAGATGTCTAATTAGAAACTGAAAGTGAATTCAGAGTAGACCAGTAAAGTATTTGACATATGTGCAGTAATGAATCATTATTTTTGGAAATAAATATATATTCATGCTTTTAAAGGGACTGAACAAAATATTACCAGTTTTTATAATGGTAAACCTCAGAAATTGAAAGAAAATTTAAGTACTATCTTCCTCCTGTGTTAGTTCCATAGTTAATATGGAATGTTATAGCAACATCATTGAAATTTCCATTAGAGGCAAGATTAAGAACCTATTTCACACTTTATAAGAATGATCTTTCTCTGTTAATTTAACACATTAAAATTGCCAATCATGAACATTTCTGATAAACTAACACAAGGATTTTCTTTTATTCCATGAAATTTCTGGTCCATTGCTACACCAACAAGTGGTATCCTAAATCTCTGAAGGCCATTTTACCATCAGATTTTAGTCTAAACTCAATTTACCCATTATCTTTGACTTCATTTTGTTCTTGTGTTCATCAACCATTGTTATAATGGTTGCATGTTAAGACACTTCTTGCCATCAGTTCAGCAAAGCTTTTAAAAACCTTAACTAAATATTTTTAGTCTTTTAGATTTTAACACAACAACCCTTCTTGGATTAGTCCTAAAATGTCCAGCTTGCACAATCAGATATGACATCTTGCTCCATTGAAGTTAATGGGAGCTTTGCCATTGACTTAATAGATACAGAATCAAGACTTTACTTAGGTACTTTTTAAAATTCCATTAAGTGCTTATATGCATGTTTAACTTTCTAAATACCTTAGAAATCTAACCCTATGGGTAAATCTATACTGCAGCTGGGAACAAGCTTCCTAGCCTGGATAGACAGACTCACACTAGCAAGGCTCAAGCTAATAAGCTAAAAATAGTAGGGTAGACTTTGTGGCTCAGGCTCTCATGCTCATCCAGCCTCTCTCGGCTTGAGATCCTTGAGTTCCTGCTTCAGCCATGATGCCCAGGCGACTGTTTATCATGGTACCTTGAGCCCTGACAGCGTGAGTTTGTCTACCTGGGCTGGGAGGCTGGCTACTAGCCCCACTATTGATAGACAAGGATGAGAAATGGCATATAAGCAGTTCAACAGATGAGGTGAGTAGTCCTTGCAGTGGAGCTTAATTACTGTGTTCTTCAGGGGGTACCAATAAGTGTCTGATGTTCAGACATTCTTAAATCTGGGTACTTAACTAGGTCTACCTTTTCCTATTGAATAGCGGTTTCCTTCTAAAGCAATACACTATTGCCTTGGTCACCCAGGCTTGCAGAAAAAAATATCTTCAACCAAAAGCAGCAACAAAAGTGTGAAGTTAACTTCCCAGAAAGGTGTTAATTTGAAAGGACATTAGGAACCTCTGAAATGCTAATGCTATTAATCAATTATAGTTTAAGGAACCAACATTCAAGTGGAGTCAAGTCTCTTATGTATGTACGTAAGTAAGTAATGTCTTTAATGTTCTTCTTCCTGTTTGTTCCAGAATGATCTCTCTCTACTTGCTTGCTGTCCAAAGCAGGACTTTCCTGTAATACTGCTCAGGGCTGGAAAGGATGCAGAGATTAGAGTTTACAGAGGACATAGTCTAAGGGTTTGTCTACATTGGCACTTTACAGTGCTGCAACTTTCTCGCTTGGGGTTTGAAAAAACACCCCCCTGTGCACAACAAGTTTCAGTGCTGTAAAGTGCAAGTATAGACAGTGCTCCAGCTCTGGGAGCTGTGCTCCCAGCACTGGTAGCTACACCTCTTGTGCAGGTGGGTTCTTTAGAGTGCTGAGAGATCTCTCTCCCAGCACTGCACCGCAACCACACAAGCCACGTTAAAGAGCTGCAGTGGCAGCACTGCCACGGCAGTATTTTAACGTTGCTAGTGAAGATGTGCCCTAAATAAAACTTAACATGCAAGTTAGTTTAAAAATTAGCAGAAATCCATAACATTAATAAAGACAATATCAGCAAATGGAATTCCATGTGCCACCTGCCCAAAATCCATTAAGTATTTCCTGTGGCACATTAGAGACTAACACATTTTTTGGGCATAAGCTTTCATGGGCTAAAATCCACTTCATCGGATGCATGCAGTGGAAAATACAGCAGGAAGATATATAAACATAGAGAACATGAAAAAATGATTGTTGCCATACCAACTCTAATGAGACTAAACAATTAAGGTAGGCTTTTATAAGCAGGAGAAAAAAAACTTTTGTACTGATTATCAGGATGGCCCATTTCAAACAATTGACAAGAAAGAGTGAGTAACAGTTGGGGGAAAAATTGGCATGGGGAAATAGTTTTTACTTTGCGTAATGACTCATCCACTCCCAATCTTTATTCAAGCCTAATTTAATGGTGTCCATTTCACAAATTAATTCCAGTTCTGCTGCAGAACTGTTGCTGTTACTCACACCAGGACAGACTCAATAGTAAAGAGGGAAATAAATGTGATCAACAAGGCCAATGGATACATATAGTCAGCTTATCAGAGATGCAACTTCCAATGGCAGGTCTCTTATGGATGGAGCTGAGTGAATAAATGATTTTTTTTTAATTCAGTGGCTGAACCAAAACAAATCCAGTTAATTTCCAGCCCAAACTGAGTTTTTTATTATTTTTTTCTCAACTAAACGTAAATCTGAAGAAAAAAATATTTGTTTGTGTCAAATGAAGCAAAATATTTAATCAAACTGACATTTTTTTCAAAATAAAATGCTGAATAGAAATGACATTTTCAAAACCAAATGTCAAAATGAAATGTTGTTTCATTTTGATAATGTCAATTCCAACTAACATTTTATTTTAATAAATATCTATTCAAACATCAAAACAAACATTTTGACATTTCCAAACTTTACATTTTTAGTGGTTTTTTTCAATCTAAAACTATTTGCTGAATTCAGCCCAAATTTGCAAATAATATGGTGCTCTGAAAAATGCATGTTTTGGTGAACTTAGTATAATAATTAATCTAGCTCTACGTGTGGAAATTTAAAGTTGACTATACTCCTCCATCAAGCTCTCCACCCTAGAGGAACAACATTTTCCACCCCCCTTCCTTAGGGTGAACCATCCCTGGCAGCAGGAGGCCACGCTGGTGAAGAGAGGTGTAATTTATATCTGTTTGTGTCAGGCTGGGTGAATCTAGCCGACTAAGTGCTTTTGTCAGCATCATTTACATTGCAGTTTGCTTTTAGATTTGTTGTTTGTCACATTATCAAGGTCATGATAGCAAGGAGTATAATATCATCTATGCAGCTAAAACCACTCTGACTTTGCCGTTATTAGTGATACAATATTGATTGTCCTCCGAGAAGCATTTAATGTCACTGCCAGTTTTATCTGTTAGTCCATAGAATGTCAAAATTATCCACAAGTGATTTCCATCAAAAGCTTTTTCCAGAATCTACCCTGGGAATTTGCCCTGCTAAAAAACAAGCAATTCTGGAACTATAGAGCCTTCATCATTGGTCAGAGAAAGGAAAAGGAGAAGGAAGGGGAATGAAGGCAGCAAGGATGGGTTTTATAGCAGGGGATTCAGTGCAGGAGTCAGGCCATATGAAAAAAGTCAGCTGTGGCCAGGGTTTGGATCAGGTCAATAGACAAAGATGGTTTCTGCCCGAAAGATGGTTTCTGCCCTGCAACTCAGAAGACCTGGCTTCCATTCCTAGCTCTCCTTCTGTACTGCTGGGTGATCTTGTGCTAGTCATTACACCTCTCTTTGCCTTAGTTTCTGCATCATAAAATGATTCTGAGTAAAGTTGTTTGTTTGATTTGGTGGCAGTTCCAAACATTGAAAAAGAAAGAAACAACAATAGTTTCAGGTCAACCAGGAACCAATTTTTTATTATTTATTTTCTATTAATTGAAAAGTTGTGGGGAGATTCATTTTAGGTCAAATGAAACATTTTGACCAGCAATAACATTCCAGTATTGGGGCATTTTGGGGGATTTAGAATATTTCTAATTTTTTTATTAACAAAAGCAAATTAAATTTGAAGAAGTGGTTGTATCTTTGCCCGTCCCCTTATGCCAATTACTGAGGGCATTCACTTGGGATGCAGGAGAACAAGGTCTTAATTCTCATTCTGGAGCAGAGACTGGAATCCAGGTGTCCCCTCTCCCAGCTGAGTGCTCTAGCTACCAGACTGTGGAATATGCTTCAGTGGGCCTCTCTCGATCTCTCCTGTTGAAGCTGTTCCACTTTGTATGAAATATTTAAATATTCACTGGGACAGAGAATGAGACTGACTCTGTACTTTAGTGATCAAGGCACTAACTACTGAACTACTGTATATAAGGGAATCTCATCCTCCACTATTTTGTAGATCTAGCTCAGCCTTCTGCCCCCCTATCCCCACCCCCTAAAAAAATCAATATATATTTGCTAAATATTTTGGTCAACCCGAATCTGCATTTTCGGGCAAATAATATTTTGGTCAAAAAATTTCATCCATCTCTGATGCTGACCTCCCTTGTAAAATTTGTTGACGTCTACATGATATGTTGTGCTGAAGCCCCTGAGTGCCACTAAATTATAAAGCTATCAGATCACTCATCCATTCAGAATGGGATCCAGAAGTCATTAGAGGTCATGCTGAAAGACAGGCTAAGGATCTGGACTTCTCTGTGTCTGTCTCTCTCTTTCTCCTTCTCTCGTTTTCTGATTCAATTCCATCCATCTGTGCACAGGCATGCATTTCACTTCCAGTTCACAAACTATTGATATGATTTGAATTCATCTTCTCCACTTCTTTCTATAAGGTACATAGAGGTGACTTCAAAGGATTTATCATTAATAAGAACTTAAGGTTCATTTTCAGATGCTATATACTTTTTTCTGGATGTAAATTAATATATATATAATGTCTCACCCATACAAGAAACAGTGGGGATAAAAATAATAATAATTAATAATATTATTATAATTAATAAAATACTTGTTTCTTTTGAAAGAAGAATGACTCCTGAATCATCCACCCTCCTCTCCTGCCCATTCAAAAGGAATTTTATCAAGCCAGTTCTTTGACTTTTAAAATATATACAGAAATCATTAACATGCCATTTCTTTCTGTAGAGTCATGAAATAAAGTGGTAACAGTGCAATAACTGGCATATGATTGGTTTCTTCAGTGAATCTTAAACTGGGAGAACTCTGAACTTTATAAGACTCTCCCAGATAGCATTTGAATTACTTTAAGAAAGAAATCAATATATAAAACTTAATTCTGAAATTAAGTAAGAGCTGAGAGTGGAAAATACATAAATAACTCTTATTTGAAGTTGAATTTGCTGTTCTTTATCAAGCAGTGTTTTGCATATCCTTTTGGGGTCTGTCTGTCTTTGAGATTTCTATTGTGCCTATCACCATAGTGTATGAGAGCTTTTGAAAAGCATAAAGTTTGTGTTTTTCCGTCTAATTCTTATGAAGAATGTATTAGCACGTTGCTCTTTGCTTAACCTGTCTTTATATTCAGATCACATTTTACTGCACAATATTCATAAAACTTGAATAATTGGCCCAGTAGTATCTTTTTTCTTTCTCTTTCTCCCTCCGTCAAATTAGTAAGGAAATTTAGTGTTCTTGAAGGTGAGAAATTACTGTTAGCACTATTTGGGTATTACTGATTTGGTGTTTTTGTTCTTAAACTTAGAAAAACCCCGGGTGAAGAAAATCTGTCATATTTTATCCCTTTGCTACTCTGTGTTTCACTGCAGCTTCATTATGGGGTTATTCCTTTGAAATACTGGCAATTCATAGTGAACACTTATTCTTAGCATATAATGCATGTTCTATAAGCATATCTTAGCATATGATTCATGTTCTGCACTACATATTAGCTCGTCAGCAGTAGCCAAATCATTAAAAGGAAATGTGATCACTCCTTAAAGAAAATGTCCAGTGTATTATGAAAATATTATCATAATTGCATATAATTCTTTTACCTTGTGTCTGCTGTTTTTAATTGTAGAGGAGGGTGAAGCCCTCGCCCCATGAAAGTCAGTGATACAGCTCCCAAGAAGGCCAGGTTGTGTAGACAGGTTAAATTGTGTTTGAAAACATCTTAGCTGGTCTAGGATTGACCATGACCAGATGACATATTTTTAAACACAACTTTCTTTGTCTATACCTTGCTATCTGCAAAGTCCTCTTTCAAATCCTTTTAGTGAACTTGTTGTTTAGCCTCTAAAATAAGAGAGTGAACTCTCCAAATTCCTTTGTTACTATCAGATTTGGAGTAATTCCACTGAATTCCCTGGGATTATACCAGTCAGTGTAAGTGAGAAGAGAATCAAGCACAAATTACTTTACAATAAATAGCTAAGAATCAATGACCATGAGCTTGAATGTTTGGCATATTAAAAAAAAAAGATTTTTAAATTTAGTAGTCCTTCTGACACTTGACATATGTATACAGCCTTTTTATTCATAATTTCACACTGCTATTGTCATGGTACAATTCCCCACTCTGAACCTTAGTGTCCAAAAGATGGGGTACCAGCATGAATTCCTCTAAGCTAATGACTAGCTTAGAACCTGTAGCGCTGCCACCAGCCAGGAATTCCAATGCCTGGTACACTCTGGTCCCCCCCAAAAACCTTGCCCGGGGAACCCCAAGACCCAGACCCTCTGGATCTTAACACAAGGAAAGTAAACCCTTTCCCCCACCGTTGCCTCTCCCAGGCTTCCCCTCCCTGGGTTACCCTGGAAAATCACTGTGTGATTCAAACTCCATGAATCTTAAACAGAGAGGAAAATGCACCTTCCCCCCTCCTTCTCTCTCCCCCTCCTAGACTCTCCCTGAGAGAGACAGTAATCCTGACACAGAGAGAAATTAGCCTCTCTCTCCCTCTTCCCTCCTTTCTCCCCACCAATTCCCTGGTGAATCCAGACCCCGTCCCCTGGGGTCTCACACCAGAATAAAAAAACAATCAGGTTCTTAAACAAGAAACTTTTAATTAAAGAGAGAAAAACAGTAAAAATTATCTTTGTAAATTTAAGATGGAATAGGTACAGGGTTTTTTAGCTACAGGCACTGGGAATACCCTCCCAGCCTAAGTATTCAAATACAAATTAAAATCCTTTCAGCAAAAATACAAATTTGAACTCCTTTCAGCCAAAGACACAATTAAACTCCTTCCAGCCAAATGCACATTTGCAAATAAAGAAAACAAACATAAGCCTAACTTGCTTTATCTATCTAGTACTCACTATTTGGAATCTATAAGAACCTGTATCAGGGAGATTGGAGAGAAACCTGTTGCATGTCTGGTCCCTCTGAGCCCCCAGAGTGAACAACAACCAAAAACTAAAAGCACACACAGAAACTTCCTTCCCTCAAGATTTGAAAGTAGCTGCTCTGAAGAAATAAGAGTATCATTTTCTCCCAGCCCTAAGAAAAATGATTATTGTTCTCTAACAGAGGGATAGAAGTTAGGTCACCAACAGAAGTAAAATGAGAAGGTTTTTGACTAAATTAAATTTAGTATTGCACCAGGCACTTCATCTTACGTTTGAGACAGCAGGTCTTGCCGATATTAGTCATTAAAGGATTTTGCTCAATGTGAGTATAGACTGTTTCTAAGAGCTATGTTAGCAGCTAAGAGGATCATCTTTTCCATGTGGATAAGAACATCTATTCCAGATATAACTCCCTAGATTAATGCTCTCCTAGAGATTGCTAAATCTAAGAGAGTTGCCTATGCATATTTGAAAAATTCCATATGAATATGACAAGAATGGCAACTCTTCTTTGAGCTGTATGCTCATTAATAATGGAAGACACTGGCAGTGCTCTGCTCCATGGATACTATTATCAGCTGCTTTTTAAATCATTGATCAGGTACTTTAAGTGGATATCCCTGTGCATCCAGTTTTCTTCAACTTCAGTAGAAAACACTGGTGGTGTATCTATGATACATTGTCAATGTTGTCTGCTCTCTTTTGTAGGTTTTTTGCTGGGATGATTTTGTTTTTGGCGTGTTTTGTGGTCTTGTCATATCTAGCATGTTTTATCTGTAGCTAGTTTTGTAACTTAACAGCTAGTTCAAAGTGCTTCAAAATTTTGATTTATAAAGCCTTACATGTTTTGGCTCTTAGCTGTCAAAGAGACTGTCTCTCTCCCCAGGAACTGCTATGGCTGCTGAAGTCTCCTGGGACACTTTAGTTTAACAGCCTCTGGATTTAAACAACTGACGGATGGTAGATAAAGAGTTCTCAGTGGAAGGTCCTCAGCTCTGCAATTTACTTCTCTCACTAGATGACAAAGACAAGGTTTGTTAATCTTTAAGGTCCTGATCCAGAACCTGCTGAAGTCACTGGGTATTTTTCCATTGATTTCAGTGAGCTTTTAAACAGGCCCTATATCCAGAGTGCAAGACCCATCTCTTTTAACTTTACTTTCAGTGGCATGAAGAGGGTTTGAATAGGGTGCAGCCAGTTCATTTTGTGTGTGTTTTCAAATAGCATGTGTTGTTTAATAAAGTGCATGTGCCCTGAAATGAGTACTTTGTCACTTTTTTAGAAATCAGCTAGATCCTTTGTTGATTTATGCCATATTAATGCTTCTATCTTACACTATAAAGGACATCACAGTTAAAAGCTTGCACATTTTCCTTCTGTAAAGGTATTCTATCTATTATTTGTGTGGTTTATTTAAAATGCAATAAATATTTAATTTTTGATAAGTTACCTTAGTGATGTGATTGTGATCATTTTGCGAAAATGTTGGCTTAGGGACACCTAGAATTTGTTTATCACAGAACTATGATTAAAATTAAAAAAAGAGGGGGAGAGAGAGAGAGAGGAAGAAAGAGGGAGGGAGAGAGAGAGATTAAACTGTTAAATTAGAATTTACAGTAAAACTGTTAAATGAATAATTCATAAAGAAATAATGTGTTCAATAAATGATAATCATACGAAAGGTAAAATATGATTAACAGGCATGTTGAATGAATAAACATATCAAATGAATAAATTTGCTATGGCTGGTTTATGCTAAGGCCATATAGATGGTGAAATATTCATAAATGAATATATGAAAAAGAAATAAATCTGACAGAAGAATAAATTTACACTGCACCAACATGATGCAGCAAAGAATTCTTCAGTACACATGAGGAAAAGAAAAAAAAATGTGATATTTGTCTTTCTCTCTTTTGCAGGTGTTTCTCTTTCTCTCTCTCTCTCTCTTTCTCCCCTTTGTCCTCCAGTCCTCCCTCCTTAGGAAACAAAAATGTAAAGATCTTCAAATGTCTTTGAATATTATTTGTAAAATTTATAATTTCAAATGGTCTGCTAGAAAGAAACAGAAAGAAAATAATGACTAGTGTATTTAAAATGATATGCTACATTAGCTATTTAGTCATAGATTGTGGTTAACTCTTATGACAAATTGCCCCAATGTGTATCTGCATACTGCAAAGCACACCTATAGATCCACCTTATATTTTCACATTGTAATATTGCAATGACACTGTAATCCTATGTCCTCTTGAGATGACTGTCTTGGTAAAATACATGATATTTAATAGTTATTTCAGTGCTATCTTTTAAAGGTCATTTCCTCACTTCCACTTCAAAATTTCTATCTGCAATGTTGTGCATGCAGGTTCCAATTCAGTGATATACTAAAGTATGTGATTACTCTTATCAAAGGAAATGGGACTACTCAGAAATTTAAATAGTGTGCTTAAACATCTGGCTGAGCTGTGTCCTCTAACTGGGTACTTAGACATCCAGTTATCCAAACTGTGCACACACAACAACATTGAACTCACACTGATTTAAGGTATGTAAATGTAATGTTAGCCTTGGCTCAGACTCATACTTGAGCCCAAACCTCCCATCTATCTACACACAGATCTCTCAGATGGTGGCTCGGACCCTGCAGTATGGAGGGTCTGAGCCTCAGTCAAGCTGGGACCCAAGGTTCGAGCTGCTTCATGGTCATGGGAGCACACCCTTATTCTGGTAAATCTCTGGTGCAAGACCAGCAAACAGTGGACTTCCAAAGTGTATCAGGAATGATCACACATACCAGCAAATAGCAAAGAAGACGACAGCATTGCAAATATACCGGCCCAGTGAGCACTTCAGGGAGTGGATCAAGCATCTCAAGAATGAATACAGGAAAACCAGGGACCAGAACTGTATCTTGCACAACTCATTAATATCATGCTTGTTTTATGAGGAGTTTGACGTGGTGCTGGGCCCTGCACCGAGCATGGAGCCAACACTGGTGCATGATGACAGGATCAGCTGGGATGGCAGTCTGCTCACCCCAGAATCCAACATGGGGAATGATGGGAGCCAGAAGCAGGTGTAGAGTGAGGTCAGCGAAGACAAATTGTTACTGAAATTGGACCAACAGGAGGCTCTGATGAAGGACCAGCTGCAGCACATCTTGAGCCATTTTCCATGGTGCTGTTTGATCCCCAGCCCCCAAGGAGCAGTCTGCTGCACAGCCTGCAGCAGACACAGCTGGGATAGAAGCTGCCCTGCAGCCTGTTAAATGTCTTGTTGCATTATAACTCTTATTAATATAGGAATGGGAATGATTTTGATTCTGTGCATCAATGCAAAAGTTATTTGAAGCCCTGGCTAACAGCATGCATCAGCTAATGGTGGTTTGTAGCCCAATGGAGTGGCTTTGCCCAACCCTCCAGTGACCAAGTGGGATTCAAAATCGCGACCAGGAAATGCAAACAGTTAAAACATCTTGAAAGTGATTTTTTTACTAGAAAGGCACAGATTTTTGCTAGGGTGTTCATATTTCTTAATAGTCTTGTTTGCTAGCGCTGTTACATTGCCATGCCCATAAGTACACACTCTGTAACCACTCAGTGCTGTAACAACATGGCAGTGTGAATGGGTGGGTGGAGGAATTGGAAGTGCATTCTATTCACAGATCTATTCCATTTCATGTAAAGGTACTCTATATGCAGAGTTTTTAGAATACGTTAGGAGTGGGCTAGTCATTACTTAGTCCTGCCTTAGGTCCAGGTGTCAGGACTAGATGACCTGTTGAGGTCCCTTCCAGTCCTACATTTCTATGATTCTGTGAAAAGCTCAGGCTGGCTGTGCAGCATGAGGACAAGGTTTCAGCAAAGGAGCAGGCATTTGCTTCCCAGTTCCTGGAATGGGAATGGCAGCTAAAGGAGGAGGATGGAACTCAGCAGAGGGAATGGTCTGAGCAGTTGATATCAAGAATAGTGCATCAGGCATACTGCAGCCTGAGTTCCCCACATGGTACCCACATTGAAGCAGTCCAGAAACAGCCTGGAAAACTCCATCACTTGGTAACATATGCAGTTGGGCCTCATGAGTGGCTGGGGGCAACTTAGACCTGGACTCCCTCCCCTCTGGATGCCTCTCCTCCACTTCCCCACTTCCAAGTGCCCAGCCTCACAGCAAATGGAGAAAGAAGACAAAGGAGAACACGAGGCTAGGGGATATGCAACGGTAGGGATTTCTATGTTTTACAAGGTTTCACTGATTATACTTGTTCATGTACTTTGTTTTTGTTTGTTTGTTTTGGAAAAGTTCTGTTGTTACTGGTGTTTTGGCATAGTAATGGCAGCTGGCCTGCTTGACAATGGCTGAATGTTGGTCTTTCATAATACATATTTATAAATAAAACTTATGTCATAAAGCAGAGGTCGGCAACCTCCGGCACGCATATCACCAGGATAAGCACCCTGGTGGGCCGGGCCAGTTTGTTTACCTGCTGTGTCAGCAGCTTCAGTGGACTGCAGCTCCCACTGGCTGTGGTTCACCATCCCAGGTCAATGGGGGCAGCGGGAAGGGGCACAGGCAAGGGATGTGCTGGCCGTGGCTTCCCGCCACCCCCATTGGCCTGGGACGGTGAACCACGGCCAGTGGGAACCGCGATGGGCCGAACAACAAACTGGCCCAGCCTGCCAGGGTGCTTACCCTGGTGAGCTGCATGCCAGAGGTTGCCGCCCTCTGTCATGAAGAAAGCTTATTGCTATCACTGCATCACATCATATAATGTGCATTTATAATAATAAAGGTAAACAAATGAATGAGGACAATTAGGAACTGGTGTGCAAACACTAGTCCTCAATTCAGTTAGCTATATCAATCCACACTTCAGTCATTTCCTTATATTAATCCATACTCTGAATCATCTCCCAACTAATTTCATGAGTGGTCATGTCATTCACAAGCCCCTACACCTCCCCAGGCATTGATCCACCCACCCCAAAATTAATGAGGCCCACCTCCCCATGCACACAAGCACAATCATAAAGGCACTATTTCCCCTTTTCCATTTGGCTATACAAATCCACAGGGTGGGAGCATAAACTAATCCTCACTTCCATTGCCTGGGTGCATCCAGTTCCAGCTGTGTCTCTTCCTCTGCCTCCTCCTGCTCCATATGAACTCTGTCAGGTGCCTTTGGTGGGTCAGAAAATGTTGCTGAAATGTCCACAAGCACCTCATGGAAGCTCTGTCCATTTTCTGATGAAAGTCCAAGCAAGAGAATCTCTTGAAAAGGCAATCCCTCCATGTTGCTGGTGTATCCTATGGGTGGGTTAGAGTTCACCTTAATGCCCTTCTCCAGTGCTTAAAAACTGAACTCCCATAGAAAAACACTGCAGACATAGAATTCAGTCTCTAAGGATTTTCAGTGAGGATTGCACCGGGGCAGCCTCCCCACATTCAGGTTCAAAAGAACAAAAGGAATCAACTTAATTCTTAAGAAATAACTTTATAAAATCTTATGATAAAGAAACATAATAAATAGGAGCTTTATTTTTTACAATAGAACAGTTCTACATAAATAAAGAAAATAAAGTAAATTTAAACAGGTCAGTCCTCACAGAAACACAGTGAGAAGAAACTCAGAGTTCCCAGAATCTTAGGTTGCATTCCCCTGAGTTTCAGAGTCTTTGATCAGCAAATTTATACCATCTGCTGAACCTAAAGCAATATCTTCCCTCACTTGCTCATAGAACTCTTCAGCTAGAATCAATGCAGACTCTTCCTCCTCCTCTCCTGAAATCATTGAGTTAGCTAGTCAGCTAACCAATTAACTGATCACTCAGTTAATTGTATAGATTTAAAAAAAATACTTCTGCTACAAAATGCTTCAGAGTTAGGGAAAGCTCCTGGGCTCAGCTTCTCCCAACCTACACAATGCACATGGCCTTTTATAAAGCAGTTACCCTGACTACTTGCCCTCATGAAGTCTGAGTCCAGCAACAGGGAACTTAATGAGCATATCCAAAACTACCACAGAAACTTCTGAATGTGGAGAGCTAATTGTGCATCTGCCTAGCAACAAGGACCAGAGGAGAGAGTCCTTTAGCTGTGAATGGGCTTGCACCCACCCACTTCCCAGAACCCAACAAGAACAAGGACCCAGACACAACTATTCCTACCCGCTCCCCAATAGATCTCTTAAAGAGATATCTCCCTATTAGTCAAATGGGTTACTGACTCCAGTATCTGGAAGCACACAGACCAAAATGACTTTTTGGTAGAATGTGTTAGTGAGCTGTCAAATTTCCTGTAACATGCAGGGTGGACAGAGGACTTTTCCTGCAGTCAAAGAGCTAGAGTGGCCACATTTTCAGATGGTGCTAGGGAGTCTGGGATTTGGCTGGTTTGACGCAGGTCTGTGTGCTGCAGTGTGGATGGCAGAGACCCAGGGTCAAGCTCAGGTTAAAAAATGTTTAATATAAGGTTAACAATAAGCATAAATCACAGGTCGGCAACCTCTGGCAGGTGGTTTGCCTGGATAAGCACCCTGGCGGGCTGGGCCAGTTTGTTTACCTGCCACGTCGGCAGGTTCAGCCAATCGCGGCTCCCACTGGCCGCGGGTCGCCATCCCAGGCCAATGGGGGTGGCAGGAAGCTGCAGCCAGCACATCCCTCGGCCCTTGGCACTTCCCGACGACCCCATTGGCCAGGGATGGTGAACTGCAGCCAGTGGGAGCTGCAGTCCACCAAACCTGCTGATGAGGCAGGTAAACAAACTGGCCTGGCCGGCCAGGGTGCTTAACCTGGAGATCTGCATGGCACAGACCCGTGTAATAAACGGGTTGCTGACCCGTGGGATAAACACTTAAACCCTGTGTTCTATAACCCAGAATCAACTGACTCAAGTCCCATTAACTCTGGGCTTACATTGCAGTGGAGACACACCCTCAGAGGCTGCTTTTGAAGAATTTTCCTGTCTATTTAATAAACTCCAGAAACCATTACAAAATATATTTTATTATGAGGGCTTGCTTGAGCCACATTTATGTTCAAACTCAACCACAGATTACAACACTTAGGTCTGTAGCATTTAAAATATACTGAAAAAGAAAAGCCATGCTACTTCCTTTGTATTTGAAAGAAATTTCTACCCTACTGATCCACAGGTGAAGTAAATCAATATCTTTGTTCCACTTACAATTAACATAGTTTTATTTACTAAACTATATACTCTGCCCCAAACAGCTTTCTGTGACTGAATATATGGGAAAAAGATAGAGAAATCTCCAGCACTATGAACCTGTTTTAGCAGGCCATCCTTATTCAATAGAGTTCTTAATCATGGCCCAGACTTGTAAAGATTTTTAGGTGTTGCTGCTCGCAGCATTGCAATGGAATGCTGATTTAGGAGCCTAAATCTCATTTTCTAAAGAGATTTAGGCAGTTGAGTCTAAATATCTTCAACTGTCAATGGAATTTTGGCTCCTAGATGCCTCAATCCCATTTGAAAATGAAATTTAGACTCCTAATCAGTTACTTATTCCAATGCTGAGGGCAGCAATGCCATAACTCTCAACACATGGGCTCAGAATTTTAAAGATAAGTAATGCTTAAGTGCCAGGCTGAACTGAGATTGATTTAAGCAAATCTTAAATGCTTTGTGGAACTGATGCCTAGTTTAAAATTAATTGAATTCCAGGGTCTCTGATCATCCCTGATGAATGCTCTAAGGTAGAGAGTCATTCTCATGCTTGTGTTTTTATTCTTTCTCTCTCTGGCCCAATGACGCTCTCATTATTTATTTACAGTGAAACAGCTTTAATTGGAGAGAATGCAAGAGGCCCACATGGAAATATTCCAAAACCTGGTGGCTTGGACATTCTCTTGAGATAGAGCAGAGCTCTCTTCTAATTCCTGTCGTGAGGGGACTTGAACCACATTCTAGGTGAGTACCCAAATCACTGGGCTAAAAGTTATGAGAGAGGTTGTCATCTTCTTCTCCCACCAATCTCTTGCAAAAATTACATAAGTGCCTAACACCAAGAGAGCATCTGTATGCAAGAATCCCAAGCAAAGCCATCTATCTCTCCCCTTTCATTGTACAAGGAGCCTTGATGCTGAACTGAGCGTTTGTGAGTTCTAGTGCCTTCTAGGTGCCTAAACGTTAGGCATGGTGACACTGATTGTTGCCACACCTACAATTCTGTGTGAATCTAACTTTCTGTCCTTTCGTGTTTCTACCTTAATTGTAACTTTATTTTTAATTAGATTAAATATAAATATAAACAGAGTTGTCTTTGTAATGCAAAACATAACTTTCAGGAGCCTCTCTGTAGACCCGCACAGCACAGGATGGGCTTAATTGTGTTTTTCCTAATTATTGTTCATTTTGAGTTATTTTAATTAAAATAATACTCTGAAGTGTCCGATATCTATCCAATTATGTTTTCTGTGTTAATTTTTAATAACATGGCAGAAGTACAATAACAAGACAACAGTAATAGTATTAATATTTGCCTACATTACAATTTACGATGACTCTAGTAATTTAAATATTATTGACTACTATAATGGCATAGAATAATTGATGTATGTAGTTATTGGGCTGAATATGATATATTGATGAGTCATAAATGCATTCAGTATTATAAGTGTAGGTCACACTCTCTAGAACTCTCTGTGAATGGGGACTAAGGAAAAATTTTTATTTTTTATTTTGTTAAGAGATAAGAAGTCTTTGCCATTTTTTAGTATTCCATGCTACAGCATAATTTACAAAATGGTTTCCTACAGATCATCTGAAATTCTATATAATTTATAGAGACTCTATAGTTTATACATATTTGCATGTGATATATTTTATCAAATTACCTCATAATTGAGTCTCTAAAGCACTTACCTATATAGGATCGGTCAAAGAATGATTTGACAATGTCGGAGAAAAACTCAGTTCTCGCTTTTTGTTTGGGTGCAGCAAAATCAAATACTTTATTATTTCTCCAGCAATTGCAATAGAGGGAGGGAGTGCCCTAGGACACTGGGTTGCCCCGGTCCCGGACAGGTCTCTCAACAGGTAAACAATTACAGCAAGCATTTATTCCTTTGTTACAGACAATAACAAGCAATAATACAGACAATAATGAGCAACAGCTGCATTTTGTTTATACACAGGCCATCCTGCTGTCTTATTTTCCTCACTTCTGGGTGCCAGTCTAAGTAGGATTTCAGGCAGGAAGTCGATTGATAACTTCTCAATCCTGCACTCTCTCCTACTTCCACAATTCACGTCATTAAGGGTTACAGCTGGCCTAACTCTTGCGACTGAAGCGATCAGCATTAAGATCCCCTACAAATCCTTGTCAATCTCTAACTTTTTACACTAGTACCATCAACATATTCTCAAATCTCGGTTTGCATAATGAACCATGGAATGTTTCAATCTTTAGTGTGGATTTTCACGGATGTAATGAATACATATTAGCAGGATGAGGTTACTATTATTATGTCTTTTACAACAAAACATATCCAACACTAAAAAGAAGCAATAATATTCCCATAGCAATATAGAAGGGTTGTTGTAAGTTTTGGTTACAAGCATGATATATATCATCAGTACACAAAGTGGACATTCTCTGAAATGTATGAAGAGGCATTCTTTCAGCTTGATAATATATTCGAAGCATGTGAATTTGCCCTTGCAAAAAAGAATCTGTTAACAATGAATAGCAAATTTGAAATCAATCGGTACTAAGCTGCGTCCAATTAAAGCTGAAACTAAGGCTACTTGCAAAATTCTGTCTGCAAGGTCAAACATAATGATTGCCTGCAGTAGTAGAAATTAAAATTTCAATGTGGTGGGTTTAACATACATACAGCTGTCATTAGCTTGAAAAATATGTGTCCTGTCAGTTCCTATCCTCTACCTCTCATTGTCATGAACAGTGACAACTTCCCTGGCTTCAGTTTATGGATACTGAAGCTGTGGGTTCTAACACAAAAGCTCCCTATTCCTATCCAAAATATCAGGTGTATTCTAGGGGCACTGCCTATAAATCAGGTGGTTAATAAGTCCAATGTATCCTCCCCGTGGACCGTCAGGATTCGGTATATGGGAGTCCAACACCTGACTGTTCAAGCTTGAGAAACACTAGTCCACCCTTTCACCCAGAAAGTCTCCAGTATGTCTCATGACTACAGACAGATGGTTACCTGATGTGTCTGTAGGGTAGTGGGCCAATCTGGTGACCCGTGTCACTCGAACTAGCCACTCTACTAGGTACCCCACCTTCAGGAATCCTGAATTTGTGAACATACTAGATCCACTGCATGCTTCCCAGCCTCAGTTTCAGTCCAATCTCTTAGAAACTCTGGTCATTAGAACTAAGGGTGGAAATAACATGTAACTCACCAACTCTAGCCTGTACTTGGGTTAGCTGAGCTCCAGAAATAAGGCTAGTGGTCGTTTCTAGTTGGCCCGATTTCTTATCATGTTCTTGGCTTTTAATAATATTCCAAATGGCTGCTGCGCTATTGGCCCCATCTCATAGGGATCCGGTCAAGTCCCTCTTCTTCCAGAGGAAATAACCCAGGCCCTCTGTTGTGCTAATCTAATGGCAGCCCCTAGTGTTGTATTAATCACAGTCCATTGATCTCCTGATATATATCTCTTTGGTGTAGTACTATATCACATCTGTTGGTTGTATACTTTTAACTGATCTCAGGTACTTTCAAGAGGCATTGACATTAATAGCATAGGAGGGGAAGTATTGGAATAAGGTACAGGTTACATTATTTGTCACTGGAATGGTTTCAATACACGTAAAATTTCCAGTGGCAGAACAAACTCTTTGGGTATTTGTTTGATTATTCACTAATTGGGTAACCAAATAACAATAAGGGCTTCTTTCATGTAACACAGTACAAATTCCAGGAATAGCCATCATATCTACTTTACTATGGAACCCATCAATTCCAATTATAAATTTTGGGGGTTCATTTGCAGTAATATTATGGGTCTTTATTTCCACTGATCCATTTGTTTTCTACTCAATTATTCACTTATATGGGATATCCTGAACTTTAAAAATATTTTTTTCTTTTAATTCATTCTGTTCTTTTTCCTTCTTCCCTTCTTGGCTTCTTTTAACCTACAAAGGAAACTTCCACTCTTCACTCATACACCTTTTTCCAGCAATGAACACATAAACATTGCCATTATACAGTATATTAGTCTTATTATTTAATGTATGCCACATACCCTTCCATTAAAATAACTTTTTACAGAGCTTTGGAGCAACAAGCCAGGACAAGCACACCCACTTCGAGGAGTTCACTCAGTACAACCTCTGGTGTCCAATAGCTTCCCATCATCCCCAGTCCTCTGGCTAGAAATCTGAGGTAGCCAGAAGAATTCCATGTACAATGGGGAGTGAGTTTACTTTTCATGTCCTTACTTCCAAAGACTGTTTGTAGGCAAATTTTAACAACAATTTTTTAAATTAACAGTCTGGCCAATGAAGTTTCTTTTTCTTACTTAAGCAAATGTTTAGATCCAAAGCTATTCACAGCTTAAAGATTCTTACCTTAAAAGGGACATAATTAACTTTACAAGAATTCTGATGGCTTTTTACTACTAACTCCTGCTTTCAAACACTGGAAGGAAAGCACTTCTTGTAGTGCCCCTTAGAGCCTAATAAGATTTCAATTACATAGCACTGTATACATTCTTTAGCTAATTCAACTAAATTGTTCATAGCCAAATAATTGCAATCTAATAATTTCTTTGCCTGAATTTATTTACAAACATTTTAAAGACACCAAGAACTTTCTCTTTAGCATTTTTACAAAGTTCAACTGCTGTTCTCTTCAGCAACTACAGAGTTAACTTCTCATTTCTTCCTTAAATCACTTGCTTGTCTCCCAACAGCCACTTTTATGAACTCAAATCACTATTTCAAGTATTGTCCTGGGTATTTGAAATCCCCATGCTTATACTTACTGACTCCTTCCTTCCACTATGCCCTCAAAATTTTCCAACCTGTTTTCCAATCTCTCTGTCTGTTGCCTGCCCTCTTGGGCCCGATCCTGCTTTTCTCGCTGAACCGTCCCTTCCATGGGGCCTGAAATCGTCTACTTCATAAGCACTGCTACGTTCCACACCCAGTTGTGAGGCTAGGGCAGGGTGAGCTATCGGATAGTAGCGTATCACCAATTGCCATGGTCTCCTCCCTATAGTAGCTTTTTTGTTGGGATGTTATATAGTTGAGGATCAGATCATCGCATGATTAAAGAGAGTGCGCAACATCTGCACGCAGTGAAGTGCTTGAGACTGGCAGAGATGCGTTTAAGCATTACACACATCTGTCCACTCTACGTTGACTGAAGGCGTGGCAGGTGATCTACCCAGTTGTAAGCAGGACTGGGCAATAGAGAAGTTGGAGAAAAAGGGAAGAGATGTGTAGCTTGATAACTAGAATTGGAATTACAGAGCTAGGTGCTCAATGATTATTCTATCAGGCAGCATATTCAAACTACGCCCGGGTCTAAGTTGCAGGGCCTTGAGACTGACTTCTCAGTAGAAAAAACGGAATCAACTGGCTAGCAGTATTTGATCCCTTTACTTAGGACTTATTGTCATAATGGAACCTCATACTGACTGCTCAGTCATAAGCGCCATTTACGTAGTAGTTGTGTTTGCCTCATTCAAGCGAGATGTTGATAAGTTTTAATGTTCATTATTTTCGGTTCTCAATTGCCGTTCTTACTGGCCCTAGGTAGCAAGCTTCGTCACAAGGGAGACCGTTTAGTCTTGTTGATATGTATTATTTGAAGAGACCAGAGAAGGGTGATAGTACTTCGAATCTACCTCTTCTAGCTAAACTGGTAGTAGGAACTACGTGCTTTATGTGTACAGCTTTTGCGTCACGGATTCAGCTTAAAAAAGCAGTGATCTAATTGCTCACCAAACTGTGACAAATTTCTGTTACCAATCTATCCCTCGTGTCAGGTGATCAGGCTGACACTGCAGGACATTGGGGAAGATAAAGAAAACACACCATATAACTGAATTTTAAAGCTTCGTTAATAAAATAATAAAACAACAATGGAAAGTGTTGAGAATGCTCCCACATCATTCAGGAAAAACATGAATGCCCCAAGCCATTTTCATACTCACACATGTCCAGACTGGCCACATCTGTGTATAACGTTCAGAGAAAGGGGAGAGGTGGATGGGAGATTATCCTGTATACAGCTTGTCCAGAATTTCCAACATGCTTCCGCTCTTGGAAGGGCTGTTCATTTATACCCTGGAATCTCCTGCAGCATCTCTTTCAGAGATTCCAGTCCAGGTCGACTGCCTGTGGCTTCATCAGTATCACCAAGCCACACCGGCTCCGGGGTCACAAAGGCACTCTGTTGGATCTCACTGGACAGTTAAGCTTTGCAAATGTAATCTCACTTCTGTAACTTGTATTGCCTTTGGTTCGCCTCTGTCTATACATATATATATATATATTTTTTCACAGCCAACTAGGGCAGAAAGCAGGTTTTCTTTGTACTTAGCATAGTCTGCACTGATTCTTGACCTTGAACGCAGAGCAACTTTCTCTTTATCTCTGGGCCAAGCTGAATTTCAGATTAACCCTTTCCTTTCCTCAATAGACAAATTACTCACACTGTCAGAGGCTTTTTGGTGTTAAAAAGCTCCTCTTAGATGTATGATCTTATCTAGATTGAAGGTACCTTCTAGTGGGCATTGTTTAGATGGATTTTCACACGTGTAAAGATTCCAGTTGTCTAAATACCTGCAGGTTGTTGGACCATAATGTACGTACATGAAATAAGATGGGGTACCCTTAGGGGATGAGCTGGAATGCTTAGACTGTCCCCTACCCATTTTCCAATCACACACACACACAGGGGAGATGCCCTGTCCGCGCTAGCGGCACATAAACTAAAGGGTCTCTCCCTACAGGGTACTCACACAGGAGAGGCTAACGAGGATGGCCACGACCCTCCTACATCTCCCTTCAGCAAAAAGCGTCGACTAGTCTCAGGGAGACGGTGCCGCTTACTCTGATTGCATCCAGTGAAATGATCAGACTGTCAGTAGCCCATAGGGAAAGGAAAGTGGGAGGGAAGATGGGTTCACATGCTCCTAGACCTAGGTAGCTTCCTCACTGGACGATGCCAGGCTGAGTTAGCCCATCGTGGGTCGGATCTTCTAAAGATCCACTAGTTACCGGGCTTGCGTTAGAGTAGTCCTGGTCACGAGCTTTCGCTTCACAGGGTACTCTGGCATCTTCCGGTAACAGTCACTCACACTGGTCTACACACACATACACACCAAGGCCTTTATTTCCAAATACCACTATGCAACTGTACTTTATGTCCGGACCCAATACCATGAGGCAGTATAACAACCCCTCTTGAGGCGTTAAAAACCCCTCAGCACTGGTGCATACCTAATCCATTTCACTATGCATTACCTAATGCATTTACCTATGCGTTACCTTGTTGGCCAACCCAGCAGTTTCCCAGTACTACTATAAACTAACCTTATTGGGGCCTTTCCCCAATACCACTTTGCATCTGATCTTGCTGCACAGTCAATAAGTTCAGATGAAGTGAGCCCAACAGAGACAGAAGGCCCCACGGACGTCCTCCGATGACACCCCAATAGAGATTTCAAAAGGTCTCATAACTCTTTTGTGGTGCCATGGGGTTCAAAGGGGAATGATCCGTAGCAGCTGCCTGTGTCTCAGTAGGCGTTGCCATCCCGGACGAGCCCCCAAATTGTTGGAGAAAAACTCAGTTGTCGCTTTTTGTTTGGGTGCAGTAAAATCAAATACTTTATTATTTCTCCAGCAATTGCAATAGAGGGAGGGAGTGCCCTAGGACACTGGGTTGTCCCCATCCCAGACAGGTCTCTCAACAGGTAAACAATTACATCAAGCATTTATACCTTTGTTACAGACAATAACAAGCAATAATACAGACAATAATGAGCAACAGCTGCATTTTGTTTATACATAGGCCATCCTGCTATCTTATTTTCCTCACTTTTGGGTGCCAGTCTAAGTATTTGATTATCAATGCAAGGTCATGATAACTTCTCACACAGTTCTTTCCTACTCTCCTCACATTATCCTCGCTTCTACAAATCTCACATCATTAGGGTTACAGCTGGCCTAACTCTTGCTAACAGACTGACATGCATTAAGATCCCCTACAAATCCTTGTCAATTCTTTCCCTTCTTCCACAACAAAGACCTAATCTTGTCTAAATATATGTATGTGGAGTCAATGGGACTATTCCCAGTGTGTAAAGATAAGTACACAGTAAAACTTTGCAGGATTAGCAGCAAGGAAATGCCGAGTTAGAACAGGGCTAGAGAAGGATTAAACTGGTTTGAATCTCTATATATGAGAAGTTGAGAGTGTTACTTCTTTCTTAGTAATTATTAATTATATCCAGGGCAAAATGAACTCTAAGCTGAAAACCAAAGTATTTATTAGTCCAAGATACTGTTTCTGCCAAATTATCACAGTGCAATGTCAAAATATTTATTATTGTATTTTATTATTACATTTTATTATAGTGAAAGGTGTTCTCCCTCCTCTCACCTCTACATTCTCTTTGACTAATGTAAACATACTGCTCTGAATGACCATTGTCTTAAGAACTTTCCATCCATATGTCCTTCAAAATTATGGCTGTCTCAGCTTTATTCCCCCTTTATTTTATCAGCCAACCTAATCCCAGTTTTCCCAATAAATCCCTACCCTCTACTCTTCTGTGCCCTTAAACCTTGATTTTGATATGATGGACAGTAGAGAAAGTATCATTGTTGTGCTCCATCTATGAGTGAAGGCTATGCATGGACACAATTAAAATTAAATATATGGCATTCTGCATGGAAAGGGAATAAGTTCCAAAGTCTTTGTGCAACAGCTCCTTTACTTGCAAGAATTTGGTTTTAAAGATAGGTAGAATATGGGCAGGAAGAGACATGTCTGAGGAAAGGCACATATATTATTTGCAGACCCCAGTTTTGTTAAATGCATTTATTTGAAAATGTTTGTGGTCAATGGGGCTACTTGTAGTGTGTAAAGTTAACTTATGTCTTTTCAGGAAAGATGCTTAAATGTATTATTTCCATAAATAAAAGAAAAAAGGGAACAAAAGAAATGGGCAAAAAGCAAGTTGAAGTGCAACCTGGAAAAAATGAAATTTTTTACTTCTTGGGCAAAATAAAGCAAAACGAGATATTCAGTGGGAAAGTGATACTTAGAATTATTTGCCAAAATATTTGACAGATAGTTGTCAACAGCAAATACATTTTAGAAAATTAATGTTAGTGTACGGAAAAATGGTGATATTGAGTCCCATTGACTATGCTCAGTGTTCAAAGTTAAGCACATGCTTAAATCTTTGCAGGATCCTTTGAGAATACAAAAACAGAAGAGGGAGGAGAATCATTGTAGCATAATAAGAATACAGCAAATACATATAAATGGAAAATAAAATAAGTAAAAGAGAGTTCAGAGACAGAGTAGCTCAGTAGTTTGAGTATTGGCCTCCTAAACCCAGGGTTGTAAGTTCAATCCTTGAGGGGACCATTTAGGGATCTGGGGCAAAATCTGTCTTTGAGCAGCGCATTGGACTAGATGACCTCTTGAGGTCCCTTCTAACCCTGGTATTCTATGAAATACAGTGGGGATTGTCACATATGTCAGGGAAACTGTACAGTTCATATTGCTGAGCCTGATTCATCTCTGTGTAAGGCCATCTTTCCATTCCTGTAACTCTATTGAAACCATCTGAGTTTATGAATGTATCCTCTGATATACCCATGAACTATTCCAGGGGTTGGCAACCTCTGGCACACAGCTCACCAGGGTAAGCAGACTGGGCCACTTTGTTTACCTGCCGCATCAGCAGGTTCGGCCTATTGCGGCTCCCACTGGCTGCGGTTTGCCATCCCAGGCCAACGAGGGTGGTGGGAAGATTCAGCCAGCACATCCCTCGACGGCACCGCTTCCCGGAGCCCCCATTGCCAGTGGGAGCCGCAATCACCTGAACCTGCCGACGCGACAGGTAAACAAACTAGCCCGGCCCACCAGGGTGCTTACCCTGTCGATCCATGTGCCAGAGATTACTGACCCCTGATCTAGTCAATAAATTGAATTACACCACTATAAAACTGTAGGAGCACAACAGTGAATTCAATATATGCAGTATCCTGGCTGTATTGTTCAAATTCTACAAAAAGTAAACAAATTTGTGTTGAAATTGCCAGGACAATTTTTGTATTTTGAAGCTTTTTATAAAAGAAAAATGTGTCCTAGACATTTTTGAGCCAAGCAACTGTGCCTGATGGTTCTTTGTTTGCCCGCAATTCAGATTTAAAAGTTTAATAGAAAATATTAAAGAAAGGTGATACAAAGAGTTTGATGTGTCAGTCATTGGTCATCAGGGGAAACATACAGAGTATGGGGGGACGCTGGCAATTGGTTATGGTTCAGCATATTATACATACAGCCTGTATGTCAATCAGGGGTGTATGGTGGGTTGGGGTCAAGATATAGTAGGGGGCAGTGAGGGTACATCGTTCATATAGTGGGCTACACACGTCATGGGTATGAGTACAGCGGGGCCGGGTATGGGCAGGGTGACCCTCACGTGGTGGGATGACCTCACGTGGTGGGATCAGATTGGTAAGTTCGGGACTCGAGGATATGGTTTGTGTAGGGGGTTGTAGAGGTTTCCCCTCCCCCCCGGGGTGCATCCTTTAACAGGATGTTAAGGAACATCCTGCCCATATATCTAACCTCTCTAATTCTCTGGCTGTTCTTCTGTCTCCTTAGAGTTTGCAACACTCCCAATTTAGTGTACCTGTAATTTTAATTATGACACTTGCTTACTGCTACTTCTATATCATTAATAGATGATACTAAATGATGCAATTAAAGATCTAAATGATGCATTAAAGTAGTTAGCCTCAGGGCAGGCTAAAAAAGGATGCCTGCTCTGCTCTCCCACACACCCGAAAATTCATTCTCACAGTGCACCTCTTCCCAAAGTTTCATTTAATTTTATTACAGCCACTGCTAAAATGGTTGTGGCCTTCACATTACAGAAGACTTTAGTCTATTCTGGTAGAACATTTTTTCCCTCTACAAACCAGGGCTATATTCAAACGCGCCCCCCCCCCCACAGGGGGAAGAACCAGCAAGAAAGGGCAGATAATTCTGTGTTTTATTTTGTGGTGCTTCCTCCAAGAGTTCATGGAAGTAGGATTTGCTCCCTTCTGCTTGAATGTGCACTTTTTAAAAGTTGCTTCTGTAGGCAGGGAAAGAGGGAAGGGATCTCTCCACTTACCATACTGATTTAAAGTTAAATCTAATAAGGGTTGACAGCATATTTGTTTTCAGAGGAAAATATTTGTCCAGAAATGGCTTATTTATAGGGAAGATTCCACAGAATAGCACCACCTCTGGTGCATCAGGTTTGATATATTTGTGAATGGGAGAAATGGCTCATGGAAGAAATGAATAACAATCAAGTGGTATGCAAACCTAATCCAGGAGTAATGGAAGCTGCCTGACTGGGACTAGGTAAAATGAAGTAGCTCCCAGACTCAGGAATTATATGCCCAGACAACACCGAGTTATTTTGTTTTTCTTTTTGCCAGTTTCTGTTTGTTTAATGAATCAGCAATTTATACTCTTAACATTCACTTCCAGAAATTTTCTTTCTTTAAGTGTGCCTAGAATCTTCACATATAATTCACTGCTTCATAGGGAAACATCTAATCCATTTATTTGACTTTCATTGACACACACTTTAAAAAGATGACGTAATAATTTACATGTACTCTGTGTAAACTTTGTTAATTTTTGTGGCATATTTGTACACAGTTTTTCAGAAGAAAGGTAACATCTCCCACATATGTTCATCAGAGGAGCCATTCAATTCCAGAGCCCAAAAATTTGCAAATGGCAAATAGAATATCTCTTGATCTTAAATGCATGAGATTTAATTTCTAAGCCATCCATATGTGGAAATTAAGCAGGGTAACATTTGTTCTCTCTCTCTCTCTCTCTCTCTCACACACACACACACACAGACTGTAATATGACTGGAATATTGGTAAAGAAGGGTGCAGCTTGCTCAGAAAGGAAAGGTGGGGGGAAAGGGAGGAGGTGTTGCCTAATATATAAAAAATGTACACACTTAAACTGAGGTTGAGATGAAAATAGGAGACAGACTTCTTGAATGTCTCTGGGTAAGGGTAAAAGGGGTGAAAAACAAGGGTGATGTCATGGTAGGGTTCTATTACAGACAACATAACCAAGAAGAAGAGCTAGATGAGGCTTTTTTAAACAACTAACAAAATCATCCAGAGCACAGGACTTGATGGCGATTGGAGACTTCAACTACTCAGACATCTATTGGGAAAGATTATCCAACAGCTTATTGGAATGTATTGGAGTTTTTTTTTTTAATTTCAGAAGATGGAGAAAGCAACTAGGGGAGAGGCTGTTCTAGATTTGATTTTGGCAAATAGGGAAGAAGTGGCTGAGAATTTGAAAGTGGAAGGCAGCTTGGATGAAAGTGATCATGAAATGGTAGAGTTCATGATTCTAAGGAATGGTAGGAAGGAGAACAGCAAAATAAAAACAATGAATTTCAAGAAGGCAGACTTTAGCAAACTCAGGGAGTTGGTAGGTAAGATCTCATCGGAAGCAAGTCTAGGGAAATACAAGTGAAGATAGTTGACAGTTTTTCAACGAGACATTATTAAGGGCACAAGAGCAAACTATCCCACTGCATATGAAAGATAGGAAGCATGGCAAGAGACCACTGTGTCTTAACCAGGAGATCGTCAATGATCTAAAAATAAAAAAAAGGGTTCTACAAAAAGTGGAAACTAGGTCAAAATACAAAGTGAACTGTAAACAAATAACACAAGTATGGAGGGGCAAAATTAGAAAGCCCAAGGCACAAAATAAGATCTGTCAGAGCCCAACGGCTTCTGGCCTAAGATGGCGGCCTGCAGGGCCTTAAGATGGCGTCTGTATGGCCAATTGTAGGTCATCCAAAGGTCACACTACACTGTGTGTTACCTTAAGGGCCGTGTGCAGATTCCCGCTCTTTTTTGCCTGGTCACCTAGAGGTTAGGCTAGGGCCGTGTGCAGTCTCCTGCGCTTCTGCCCAGCAACCCAGGGGTCAGGTTAGTGCCGTGTGCATACCACCTAAGTGCCTTGTGCAAAGGGGCCCAGTCTGACCAATTGTAATACAGTTCACAAGGTCAAATTAGGGTTGTGTGCAAACCTAGGCTAGTGTGCTGTGTGCAGCTTCTAGCAGCTTCCAGTGTGTCGTGTGCAAAATCTGCTCACGTAGGGGGCAACAGCTTGGAACCTGGAGGGTGGGGGAGCTAGGGACCAATCAAATGTGCCATGGTTGGTTCTCCCGGAAAGAAAAACTATGCCTCAGCCCAAGGGGCGGTTGGGAGGCGGTAACTGACGAAGACGAGCAACCCTGCCAAGCTGGGGCCCCCAGGTATACGCCGCTCGGAAACGTGTGTTATCAGGTCTGGGTTCGCCATGCGGCTACTATGTATTTCTCCGTCGCGCATGGATCCTAATTCTTGGGGCGTACCCATGGTAGCTGACTTAGCAACGGTATTTTCCTTAACGGAGGTTTGCTACGGAATGACGGATACTTATATTTAGTCCCCGATCCGATAGCGTCTGGTGTCTGCCTGCTGGTCCAGCGCATCGGGAAGATGGACTGTGGTGCCAAACTGTTTTGTGGCACACTGCTGCCTAACTCTCTCCCTTGCTTCTTCCCGCATGTATAGCCACCACATATACTGCGGCGTGATAAAAGTTTCGCGTCTTGTCTTCATAAAGTCAGATAGTGGTAAGGAAATCTGAGTTATGAAAATGCTATAGTGCAATTAAGTGTCTGTAATAAATAGGGTGTTAAAGGCGCGCATACCTCAGTGATGGTGTACTTTGTTCTTTGCAAAATTGATGGGCCTGTAAAGGTGTGTAAATAGTTTACCATCGAGGAGTAAGTTGCTCATATTCATAGTGCTGTTAGTTGGCTATGAAGTATTCAGTTGTGTGTTTCTGCATATAAATAATTTGTTTCTGTTAGTTGGTAAAAGTGCTCCTCCCCAGCCCCAGTTGTGTTTTTATCCCAGTCAATAAAGATCACTTATTGTTTAAGTTTACCAGTTTGTCTGGTCTCGCAGTTCTTTCCTCAGTGGATCAAAAAGAACTTTACCGAACCCAACCTTTTTCGGGTCCGGACAAGATCAAACTAACTAGAGACATAAGGGTAACAAGAAAACATTCTACAAATACATTAGAAGCAAGAGGAAGACCAAGGACAGGGTAGGCCTGTTAATCAGGGTAATAATTGATGTATAGGGGGAAGCAGAAGACATAGTATATCTTGACTTTAGTAAAGCTTTTGTTACTGTCTTGCATGACCTTCTCATAAACAAACTAGGGAAATGCAACCTAGAGCAAGCTATTGTAAAGTGAGTGCAAAACTAGTTGGAAAACCATTCCCAGAGAGTAGTTATCAGTGGTTCATAGTCATGCTGGAAGATCATAATGAAAGGGGTCCTGCAATTGTAAGTTCTGTGTCCAGTTCTGTTCAATATTCTTCATCAATTATTTAGATAATGACATAGAGAGTTCACTTATAAAAGTCTGTGGATGATACCAAGCTGGGAGGGGTTGCAAGTGCTTTGGAGGATAGGATTAAAATGATCTGGACAAATTGGAGAAAAAGTCTGAAGTAAACAGGATGAAATTCAATAAGGACAAATGCAAAGTACTCCATATATACAAAATGGGCAATGATTGCCTAGGCCAGTGTTTCCCAAACTTGCGCCGCTTCCATCAGCTCCCATTGTCCTGGGATGGCGAACCACGGCCAGTGGTAGCTGCAATCAGCCCGACCTGTGGACACGGCAGGTAAACAAACCAGCCCAGACCGACAGGGGCTTTCCCTAAACAAGTTTGGAAAACACTGGCCTAGGAAAGAGTACTGCAGGAAGGGATCTAGGGGTCATAGTGGATCACAAGTTAAATATGAGTCAACAATGTAATGCGGTTGCAAAAAAAGTGAACATCATTCTGGGATGTATTAGCAGGAGTGTTGTAAGCAAGACACAAGAAGTAATTCTTTCACTCTACTCTGCACTAAAAAGCCTCAGTTGGGGTATTGTATCCAGTTCTGGCTGCCACATTTCAGGAAAGATGTGGACAGATTGGAGAAAGTCCAGAGAAGAGCAGCACAAATGATTAAAGGTCTAGAAAACATGATCCAGGCAGGAAGATTGAAAAAACTTGATTAGTTTAGTTTAGTAAAGAGAAGACTGAGAGGAGACATGATGACAGTTTTCAAGTACATAAAAGGTAGTTATCAAGAGGAAGGAGAAGAATTGTTCTTCTTAACCTCTCAGGATAGGTCTAGAAGCAATAGGGTTAAATTGCAGCAGGGGAGGTTCAGACTGGACATTTGGAAAAACTTCCTAACCATCAGGGTGGTTAAGCATTGGAATAAATTGTGTAGGGAGGTTGGAGATTTTTAAGAGCAGGTTAGAGAAACATCTGTCAAGAATGGTCTAGATAATATTTAGTACTGCCAGGAATGCAGCGAACCGGATTAGATGACCTCTTGAGGTCCTTTACAGTCCTACGAGTCTATGATTCTACAGCAGGGGTCAGCAACCTCTGGCACATGCCTCACCAGGGTAAGCACCCTGGAAGGCTGGACCAGTTTGTTTACCTGCTGCGTTGGCAGGTTAGACTGATCGCTGCTCTCATTGGCCGCAGTGCGCCATCCCAGGCCAATGGAGGCAGCAGGAAGTGGCGCGGGCAAGGGATGTGCTGGCTGTGGCTTCCCATTGCCCCCATTGGGCTGGGATGTCAAACCGTGGCCAGTGGGAGCAGAGATTGGCTTAACCTGCTGATGCAGCAGGTAAACAAACTGTCCTGGCCTTCCAGGGTGCTTACCCCCTGGCGAGCCGCATGCCAGAGGTTGCCAGCCTCTGTTCTACATTGACTTTTAGTAGTGCCATCTATTTTTAAAGTGGCCCGATATTACTAATGAGGGTCTATTTTCAGTTGCTTATAATTTTACCAAACTTTAGCTCTTGGGGTTGATTTTTTTTTTTTTTGTGGATGTCTGTTACAGGCTTCCCTTGCTCCCAAAAGACAAAAAAAATCTTTTCTGAGAACAAGACCAGAGGGAAAATATGTTGTTTTCTCCATCTTAAACAGTTCTGGAGAGTTTTTGTTTGAACAGCTATAAGATCCTCGTACTTGGAGCAGGGATTTGAAATTTGGCAGAAGATTGGCCTTTGTATCAGGGATGTGTCTGTCCCAGTTAAAATCCATCCAAATTAGCCCAAAGTATGAGTGTATGAAAAATCATAATTTGCACCTGCTTGGTAGAGACTTCTTTGATTTAGCAGATAAAATCACTGGAGATTTTATCTTCACTGAGCATAGTCAAGCTTTTCATAGCCCTTTAAAGTTGACAAGATTTCACACATGCCATTCCTGCAGAGCATGATTCATCCCCTCACAGCTCCTACTGGTAACAAGGCAACATATGTTGTCCCTACCAAGTGACTAAACATGCTTTATTTCCTTCTAACTCGTACTACTGACCAGACTGCTCAAGTGCCATTCACACAGAGTGACTGAGCATGCTCCAATACAGGGTTATAGGGACAAAGCTGGACATTCCTAGTAACAATTCATTCCAGGTGCTCCAGGCCAGGGTGAGACCAGGCACTGGAAATGAAAGCTGAGGGCCTGTCTGTCCAGTGCTCTCAATGATCCATGTGCTGGCACCTAGGGAGTGCTGGTGAGGAAGCTGTCTGATTGAACTACAGTGAGGACAAGGAGTCTGGTGACACTGGATCTAGAGCGGTGGGGATAACAACTGGAACTGGGATTGGCTGGACAAGAAAACTGGGACTGGCAGCTAGGGGAAAAGGTAGGGAGACTGGCTGTGGGTCCTGGAAAATCTTTTCTGCTAGAAAGTCCTTTCCTAAAGGATACTGCAAATAAATTATTTCCACATTCCCTGTTGTCTTGATCAGGGGACCAGAAAATGACTAATATTCTATCTTTCTTTTGCTACTTAGCTGCACAATCAGTCATTCATCTCTGAGTTTCCACTGGGTTTTGTGTCTCACATTTCCTTCTTCCAGGCTGTGACCACTGGTTCTCTATACTGCACGGCTCTACTTTGTTTTCCATCTTTCATTGTGGAGAGATTCTACTATTGAGAAGGGTCTGCTTAGGAACTTGTAACAAAGTTGCTTTTTTTGGTTTCTGATCTTTTCCCCAGTGCCTAGTTTATTGTCCTATTAGATCTAAGCTCAACATTTTGAACATTGTTCAGTTCTGAAGTCAACCACTGTTAAGATCTGGGAGTGCTGCAGAACCCATCCTGTCCAACCAGCCATTCCTGTGTCTGTTATGCCCTCTCCCATGATCAATCCCATTACCAAATCATTGGCATTCAGAAGTAGAACACTTCTTCATAACCTTGCTGATTTAGGAATTTAATCAGACTAGTCCTCCCGTTCATGCACATACGTTCACCATTGTCCTTCTCTGTCAATCCCAGCTCAGTTTCTCAGAACAGGAAAGTGCACTTCCTATATCTGTTCTCAAGGACACATTGCATATTTATTCTTTTCTTCCTGGTTGCCTCTTGAATATTTTTCTATATTTTATTTTATTTTCTCTCTTTCTTTCAGTTTTCCCCATGAGTCATTGGGGCTGTGAGATTGCACATAGCTGCTCTGTTCCTAATGTGAACATTACACAGTTCCTTCTTGAAAGGTTCTAGGCTTCATCTATTACTCAGCCCTACTGCTGACCTCAGCACAGATTTCACAGGGCTGGGCTTTGATCCGGGCATTTTGTATTGCTTCCCATCATTGCACTATCTGTATGCTTGAGATCATTTTGAATTGTGTCTTGAAATTCTTGATTAAGAAAAGCTCTCACAATTAAAAGATTTCTCATATTAAGTGGAACCAGACACCATGCATAGGCTGAAGCCTCTGCCACCTTCCTTCCATGAATCGAGTCTCTTCATGCTACTGAAAATCCTAGACATCCTTGCCTTTAAATAAGACCCTTCATTTCTGCAGGGGTGCAACAGAATGCAAAATAACTAAGACCTTTTCTGACAGAGATTGCAAAGAATTAGAGAAGGAATTCTGCCTCCCACATTAAAGTATGCCCCAAAACTTTCCAGCACTTGCTTGATCATAGAGTACTTGTTTGATCAGATACAAAGTAAATGGCATTTTAGGCATACGCCTTGGTGATGAGAATCTCAACAACATCAATTTTACCAATGACGTAGTACTGGTTATCAACTCAAAGGATTAGCTAATTGCAGCACTTAAAGCTCTGGAAATAGCAGCAGCAAAATAAACCTGAAAATTAATTGAGATAAAATCAAAATTCTTCTGATCAGTGATTTTGAACATACTGAAGACTTTAGAATCTTATTGAGTGACCACTCATTTGAGATTGGAAGTGATTTTACCTGCTTCATGGAAGTCCATGCTACAAATCATCATCATTAATGGGGCACCTCATCAAGAACATCTTTGCAAACTGAACACCCTAGTAAGCAGACAGATGAAGCTGAGGATATATAATGCTTTGGTGGTCAATATTCTGAACATAATCCCCCACTGTCAAGATTGAAAAGAAGTTGGACAGCATTCAGATGAAGCACCTCCAAATGATCAAAAACATCAAATGGTACAAACTCAATTTGAATGAAAAGTTCCATTTTCTAACTAAACAGTTCACACTCTCTCAAATGTTTGCCAAGCGTACTCTGTGGTGGTATGTTCATCTGCTCTAAATGCCTACTAACTTCCCCATGAGAATCATCTTTGAAGTTGATCCAATGAAAGCAGGATGGAAAAGACCCCCCAGAAGACCTAAAACATGATGGCTGGATGACATAAACAGACACCTGTCCCTCATAGGCATCCTACCTCATAACATGCCAGATTTGCTCAGGACAGAACATCATGGAGGAATATTTTACATTCAGTGGTCTCTACACTGTCCAAGCAACAACATGACAATTAACCTAACCTAAACAGTCCAGCCAACTTTGAAGAAATGTTCCTTGGATTTCCAGAATAATCTGATGATGGCCTGATTAGGATTAATTTACTGGGGTTCACTCTTCCCAGTCTAAATTCTTATGGGTTTCGGGTGATCCAAGGCCAGTGTCCAACTGTGGAATATTTAGCAACACTGCTCCTTTAGGCTCTGAGGGAGATGGGGAATCGATACTCAAGAGTCCTCTTTAGTGGATATTATGGAAGAATCAGTGTTAGTAGCAGATTAAAATCTCTCTTCCATTTTATTTCTCTCCCCTTTCAGATTTGCTCCCCAACTTGATTTTTTTAATTATTATTGGAAAATGTAACCATCACCAATACAGGCTGTTTTGAAGTACCCTGTTAAATGATCCCCTCTTTTCCTTACAGACCTTAGGCAGAAGCTAATATAAATATATATTTTTAGAATAGTCATGTACCCTTACATATTTTACAAAGATGAGTTTGCACCAAGATAAAATTTCAGGGACTTTTCCAGTTCACAGTTATTGCACTATACATTTCTTAATTGAATATAAAAAGTAAATCTCTTTTCAGTATGGATGACATTATGTAGTTCAATTGCATCATGACCAACTCAGGAATATTTGATACAGAATTCTGATGTGTAGCATACAATTACTTTACATATGTTAACAAAATATATTTATACTATGTTATAAGTAGAAGAAAATGCAGATGCCATACTAAAAAGTGGAGAAAATAAAGAAAATGTGTTGGCTGAGTACTGGAGTTATGTTAGAAATAATATGATATTTTTGCCTGAATCAAAATATTTCAGCATCAGTAGTTGTAATGATGATGACATAGATCTATGTTAAGGATATATGCTGATAGTAAAAAATTACTGCTTAGCCTGTGACCTTTCAACCTTCCTTTTGGGATGAGAAATGTACATTAAGAATGAAAACATTGCGTGATTATCATCCTTACTCTTAATGGAAAATAAGCAGTTATGTAACGCACGATATCCTGTGATCGTTAGAGGGTGAAATAAATTTGGTTTGAATAATCATGTGAACATTTTAAAAATTAGTTTGAGATTTTATGGGAAAACATAGTGAAACTCATTAATATTAATAGTACTGAAATGAAGAGTTGCATTTTACAGGGCTCCTTAAAGCATGTTTTTTTTTCTTTCATTAACTTGTTTACAGAAGTTAAATTAAAATCATATTCTATTGATATATATTTTACAGCAGATAATTTCAGATGTTGTTATGAAAGGAACAAAGTCAGATAAAAGTTTGAACAAACTGATTAATTTTATCCTTCAGCTGCCATAATTAAAGTCTTTGTGCATTCAAGTCTGTTAGTAAGAAGTCACAGTGCCACTGAAGAAATTCCCAGATTTGTTTTGTGTGCATGTGTGTGCTTATGGGTGCTATGCATATATGGGTGTATGTGTATCATCCCCTTACTGTTGGCATAAAAAGGGGGCTTTTCAGAAGGACCTAGGAGATTTGGGAGCACAAGTCCCATTGACAGTCAATTTTATTCATCTCATTGTCTTTCTATGAGACTTATGCTCCTAAATCCCCTTCACACTTTTACAATTTTCTCCCTAACTTCCTTAAAGACAATAGGTCTAGCAACATGTGTGATATGTAATACATTTGACTTTTATGTAAACAGAGAAAGAGTCAAATAATTTTTTCAGTATGGGGCTAATCTTGTCCTTCCCTTCCTCTCCCTGGATGCAGAAACCCATGGTTTCAGGAGCATGAGTGTAGTTCCACTGTGAAAAGAAGGTCAGGGTCAAAAGCCATGGCAAGGTCTACATTCCGTGTGTGCTACTGAATTGTACTCATGGCTACCTACATCCTCAGTCCACAAGGTGTTTGAGGGCAGAGCAGACCTTCAATGATACAGGGCTTGTGAATCTATAACTGGGTGGATCTGCAAATTCGCTAGACAGAAGGCGATAGAGTAAATATAAGTGACTCTGAGGCTGTTGTAGTTGGAAGGGTTGAATTCAATCATAGCTGCTTAGTGCTCAGTATATTTGAAAATCAGGTCACTTATTTTGGGGGATTAAATATGGACTTGGAGGCTAAATTTGGGCACCCGTTTTTATAGCCCCAATTTGACCTACTCTTTTGTAATGTTCTAATTGAACAGGATTATATATTAAATAGGCATACTGGTATTTTATGCTAATTTGATTAATATTTATTTTAAAAACTAACAGTTTTTCTCCCCTGATCCTTTGAGGGGGACAAGAGTAAATTGTAGAGAAAATATGCTAGCGGTGAGCATGTATCACACCCTTCAGTTGTTGCTATTGAAATCTAGCAAAAGAGAAGAATATAAAGATGCTATGGATAGGACAAATTCACTTGAGTTATCTAGCCCCATACCCTTTTAGATTTATTCTGGTTGATTTCCTGGGATTAGGTGAAAAGAAACAACATGAAAGTTTTCCTAAGTACCCACTGTTTTCCATAGCGTATACTAGACAGTCTGCCCTGTGTCCAGACACAACAGAATTTCTGATCAAATTCTTAAACAGATTAAATGGCTCAAGAATCTTGACTGAACTACATTAATCTCTCTGAATCCTTAAATCTCTCTCTTAACAACCATGCAACATACTTTGTAGCTATCTCTTAAACTTATCCGTGCTATTTGGCTCATTGACATGCTTTTCTGTTTTCGCTCATTCTTTCTCTCTCTGTCTTTTGTACACTCATACTGTTCTGGTTAGATGGGTTTTCCCTTCAATCTCTCCCCTGGTTCTTGTCATGCAGACAGAAAGCAGAAGACCAGAAATCTGAAGTGCAGGCAATGCAATGTTTATTGGGGTTAGTTTGTAGAAAGTATGTATATCATAACTCTGACACCACAGAGTATTGTTTCCAGTGTCCCATCTCCTCATCCTTAGAAGGCATAATTATACCTGTAATGCACACACTTGTTCCCACCCCTTATAATTTATGATCATGTTCCATTTTGGGGGTCAAGAATTTGAGGTCTTTGGCTCACCTCTTTTGTATCCCATGGGAGGGATGAGGAGTGAGGTTGTGGTACGGTCAATGACAGGCATTTCTTTGGCCTTTTAGTATTTTATAACTTCCCCCTAAACCCCATTTTCCTCTCCTGACTGATTGCTTGATCTTGCCTTGAGATAGGAATTGAGACAGTCTTCAAGTGTGCACTCATATGTTATACTCCCACCATGCCCAGTAACGCTTTAACTGTTCTTATCTGTTCCCATTTTACTAACAAACCCATTTGGCTAGGCAGAAGCAACATGCACAGTGTCTTTGTTCTTTGTTTACACATATTAGTAAGGATCCTTTTGTTCACACATATTAGTAAGGATGTACAAAATTAAACAGGCAAGCAAGACCCAAAATTCTATCTCCGGTGAAAATACAGGCTTGAATCCTACATTGTCACTAGCAGTCCTAACAGTCCCCACTGAGAAAGTCTCACAGGGATCAGGAAATTGCAAGAAAATTTGGAGGCTGGCTCGTAGATGCTGACAGAGGCTAGATCTACCTGTAACAAAGATATCTTTTCTGAGATCCCTGGGGAAATCATATTGATCTCAATGCCTGTATAGAGTGTGTGTGTATACATGTCTGTGCAGAGCTCCTTTGCTGTTTGAACATTAATTTTTTGACACAATAATTATAGCAACATGTGATACATATAACATTTGCATGAATAGATCAACTGTCAAAAAACATGTATTCTAATGTTTTCCTTTAAAGCTATACTGACTTGACCTCTTCATTGACTTCCAATCCAAACGCCTCTCATGAAGGTGGAACATCAGCATAATTTTCTGCAGAGAAATCCTGATAGAACTGAGGGGAGAACATGTTACCACAGGAAACCACTGTTCCTATTCCTTCCAACCTTGGCCTCTGGAGTTCCTAAACGCTGCAAATGTCAGGCCTGATCCAGTGCCCACTGAAGTAATAGGAAAGACTCTCATTCAGTTTAATGGACATTTGATCAGGTCTCTGTGGCAGAAAGATTTATGTGTGAGTCCCTGAAGGGGAAACCAAGATGCAAATTCATTGCCCCTCCTTTTAATATGCTTATATAGCCCATTTCTCTTCTATTTTGCACCATTTCATTTATGTTAGTTTAGGGGAGACTCTCCTTGATGTTTAACATGAACATAAAGTTTCTTAACCATTCACCAATAAGATTGGTATATCTCATTTAATTTTACAAAACTCTATATTTTTGTATGCTACAAGGTCACCTCACAACTGTTTCTTTTTCAATAATTAAGGCTGTGTCTATCACAGAGGTCACAGATTTCATGGCTTTCCAGGACCTCCAATACTTTTGCAGTGGCCGGTCCGGCTGACCCCAAGGCCACACAAGCTGCTCAGGCAGCCCTGGGGCAGCCGCACCAGCCACTGCTCGGGCATCCCCAGGCAGCTAGTCGCAGGTGCTGCCCCAGAGCAGCAGTGGTGCCAGCAGTGGTGAGGCCCCAGGCCGACCCCATCCAGAAGCAGCAACGGGGCCCTGAGACACTCTCCACCCCAGTGCAGTGTGTGCTGGAGCACCCCTCTTATCTCCAAGAGCAGCAGCAGCAGCATCTGCCAGACAATTCCTCCCTCCAGAACCTAAGATTTAGTCAAGGGTATTTAAAGTACAAGACATGGACAGGTCATGTGACTGTTTGATTATTGCCCATGACCTGTCCATGACTAGTTCTAAAAATACCCATGACTAAATTGTAGCCTTTTCAATAATTAACAAGCCCCAACTTTATCTTTTTTTAAATAAAACATGGAAATATCTTGGTTACCCTAATAGTTCATCTTTTAATGACAGCTAATAGTTCCAATGATTTTTTCACTGTAACCTCTAAATCACTTTTCTGGTCAGTACCTTATAATTACTTACTACTTCATTTAATCTGCCTTCTCTGTTTTGGGTTATTGTCCTTAGATCTAATATGCTTCATTGTTACTGGCCTAGGCACCTGTCTTCATTAAATAGCATTTTCCATCTAATAACCCTTCCATTTAAAAAGTATCTATCCTTCTGAACCTGATTCGTGATTTTTCATTATCTTTTATTCCACTCAATATCCTAAAATCCATATATCAGGTGTGATACAGCATGGCCAGAAGGCAGCATAAGAGTGTTAGCAGGGGGCCTTATTCCCTGCCAAGGGAGGAAGGTTTGCTTTAGATTAACTAGAACAGCTGTGGCCAATTAGAGCACACCCTGACTCCGTTAGAGCCTGACTTACAGTTAGAAGCACCTGATTCACTTAGAGCAACCTGATCCAGTTCATGGGATATAAACCCCTTCAGTCACGAAGAGGTAGTTGAAGGACAAGTGATTGGCAGGTGCGATGCAGAACCGAAAGATTTGTCCGAGAACATAGAATTGGAGAGTGCTGCGGTATATGGGGCCACAGAAACCCTAGGTACAGGGACCAGGTTGTATAGAGAGAGGCGAGAAGCCTTCAAAGTGGCCGGGGGTAAAGGTAGTAACCCAGGGAGGAAACCGCTAGTTCAGTGTTCACACACCCCAGGCCCTGGGTTGGAACCTGAGTAGAAGGCGGGCCCGGCCTCCTTCTCCACTCCCTACCCAGACACTGGGGATTGATAAGAATGTTCAAGGAAGCATAGCGCCTACTCCCAGAAAGAAGAGCCGAGATCACCAGACAGTACCGGCAATTTGCCAACACGTGGTTCAGGGGTGGAGCTGTGCGCTGGGACATATCCGAGGGAGAATAACCCTCCCACCTAGAATGACGACGTGGTGCAAGGCCCTTTATGCCACCAGGGCCCAGCAGGAGGCACCAGTCAGCCACCGCCAACAGAGAGGCGATAGATCAGCAGAGACTAATCAGACTGCTTCTAGTCAGCGCTAGACGAGCCTTCTGAGAGACCTATAAGCAGATAAGAGCCTTATGGACAATACCCGAAGGGACCCGGACCATACGGGTAGCCGATTCTTCAAAAAATGACAGGAGTGATGTGAGACATACCTCCTGGCTTTTTGAGAGAAACCTGCGGAGCCGCCCGGGAGGGGGGAAATGGGTCTGGATCTGCCCATTGCCTAGTGGAGCCCAGAGGTCTATACATAATGTCGCAGAGATGCAGCTAAACTATTCCCACTAAAGGCAGAATCCTGCCAGGTTCGGAGTGACAACTGACCAAAGCCAGAGGTTCCATTAATGGCATCATATGGAGGACAAGACACCCACAGCCAGTGTGACTAACACCTGACCCGGAAATGGCTGCGCCTGGCCCCTAGCTCCTGAGGAGATGATGAGTACTCATATTGACCGGATATGGCGGGGGGGGGGGGGGGGGGGGGGGGCGGGGGGGTTCACCACCGGACCAGGTGTGGGGTCAGAATGACCGCTCTTGAGTTGGTCTCCATCGTGGAAAGACAATGCGGCGCGAACTGTTCCAGACTCAATGCGGGAGACACGGTGCAACCCAGAAGACAACCCAAACCAGGCCAGGACTGTCGAGGAATCTAGAAAACTTAACCGGAGGACGACAGTGAGGAATGGCTCGAGCCAGAAGGGCCTGTTAGGTGTTTGGGAAGAGTGGTGGGGGACGGCAACTAGCACCCAGGCAGGGGGTGCAACCGAATGAGGACGGTGTATGATGTGGGAATCTGGGAGGGACATCATAGCAGCCAATGTCCAACAAGGAGGTTGCTATGCATGTAACTGGAGATATGGGGCAGGTGCCTGATCAACACTGGTACGGTTACATTGACCTCACATGGATCCAACGAAAAAGAAAGTATATAAAACAGGCATTAATGATTCGGAGGAGAGTGCTGTCCGTTGTCTCGGAAAGTGTTGTGGGAACAGACCAATTAAATCGCAAAGCACAGGGTAAATGCGTACTGCACCAGTGAATTTTTACCTACAATTCCAGTACGGATTGAAATCTCGGCGGATACCACAGAGTTTCTGCAGGACTAGTCCCCAAGTCCCTATTGTTTTGATTGGGAAGATTTCCCTGGTTAGAACTTACTGACCCGATAGAGCAGGAAGAGGTAGCACCCCAGTTGAGAAGAGCATAAAGATACCTCGGCCAATGTTTGTTGATTTGCTCAGAATTGTTCTATCCCTGGAAAACCGCAGGGCTGGCGAGAACGAAGGCGCTAAAAATTAGGGACCAGATTGGCAGCTAATCAAAGATCTTCTGTGGGTAGGTGAACCGCCAAATGACTAGAAAGGTCGGGCCACGAGGACTGAGGAGGTTCCTGGCCAGTGGGACCAAGGGAAGAGTGAAATGGCCCCCTGGATAGGTCATTCAGCACTGACTCGAGACTTTGGCAGACAGCCAAGATCCATATATAAAACGTGAGGAGGAGGTTGGAAGAAATGGAGTGCCTGAGAAGGCAATCAAAGCCAGAGCCATATACGGCTCCAAAAAATGGAGTGCCTGTAGAAGGAAAAGTCAAAGGCCCAAGGCCATATTACGTGCTCAAACGTTGATCTGTTGTACAGAATAGAGCAAATACGAGGGAAGAAGTAGAGCAACTCCTAGTCCCACGGAAACACATAAGGGCCGTACTAGAGTTAGCTCACAGTCATTTATTTTGGGGACATCTAGGGGTAGACAAGACGCTGGATAGAATACTAAGAAGGTTTTATTGGCCAGGAATACGAGCAGAAGTCCAGCGTTATTGTGCCTCCTGCCCTGAATGCCAGCTGCATAGCCCCCGACCTCACTTGCGGGCGCCCACTAGTACCTTTACCTATTATTGATGTCCGTTCGAGAGGATAGCTATGGACATAGTGGGCCCACTAGAAAAGTCGGCACGGGGCCACCGAAACGTACTAGTCATCCTTGACTATGCCACACGATATCCAGAGGCCATCCCTTTAAGAAACCCCACGTCTAAGGCAATAGCTAAAGAACTACTACAGGTTTTCGCCAGAGTGGGCATCCCTAAGGAGATCCTGACAGACCAGGGAACCCCGTTTACGTCAAAACTAATGAAAGACTTATGTGCCCTGCTCCGTATACAAGCCATTCGGACCTCCGTCTACCATCCACAAACAGACGGACTAGTCGAAAGATTCAATCGAACCCTCAAAAGTATGATCCGGAAGGTGGTAGCACAGGATGGAAAGGACTGGGACACTCTTTTGCCGTATCTAATGTTCGCTATACGGGAAGTTCCCAGGCGTCCACGGGTTTTTCTCCCTTTGAACTCTTATATGGACGCCACCACCCGCGGGATATTGGATATCGCCAAGGAGGATTGGGAGGAACAACCCAACCCAGGAAAGAATATTATTGAGCATGTGACACAGATGCGAGAGCGGATAACTCGAGTAACCCCGATAGTACGGGAGCATTTAGAAAAAGCACAAGAGGCACAGCGGACATACTACAACCGTCGGGCGAAAATGCGAAGATTTCAGCCGGGGGAACGGGTGATGGTGTTAGTGCCGACACACAGAAAGCAAACTCCTAGCCAGTTGGCACGGACCATATGAGATAGTGGAAGCCATTGGAGAAGTGAATTATAAGGTTAGACAACCAGACCGCCGGAAGCCAGAGCAAATATACCACATCAACTTACTGAAGCCCTGGCATGACAGAGAGACGTGTCTGGTCACTCGAGGAGCTCTACCTCAGGCAGACGGCCCGCAGGAGCAGGTAAAGATATCTCCTGACTTAACCCCAGAACAACGGATGGAAGTCATTGAAATGATCCACCGGAACCAGGACGTATTTTGTACCCAACCAGGTCGAACGGCACTAGTCCAACATCATATTGTCACCAGCCCCGGAGTAAGGGTGACGATAAGACCATATCGAATACCGGAAGCTAAAAGGGAAGAAATTAGGATGGAAGTGCGAAAGATGCTGGAACTCGGGGTCATTGAAGAATCCCACAGCCAGTGGTCCAGTCCGATCGTACTAGTCCCCAAGCCTGATGGCACCCTAGGTTTTGTACGACTTCCGGAAATTAAAGTGAGCTCCTCCTCCATCGCCCTACCCGACTACCACGCAAATTGATGCGAGCTGGTTGATCAGTAGCAACGGCCAAATACCTAACACCCTAGCATCTGACCAAAGGATATTGCAAATACCCTCTGGCCAAGGATGCCAGGGAAAAGACTGCTTTTTCTACACCCAAGGCCTGTTCCAGTACACTGTCCTCGCCTTTCGACTTCATGGGGCCCCTGCACATTCACAAAGACTGATGGATAAGTTATACAACCCATGCCAACATATGCCGCCGCTATCTAGACGACATAGTTATAACATAGCCCGATTGGGGAGACACCACCTGTGGACAAAGTGGAAGCAGTTGCTGGACGTGTTTGGACGAAAGGCTGCGTCTCACCGCAGATCCTCTGGAAATGCGTTGATAGGACTAGCTGAGGCCAAATTACCTCGGGTATGTCGTAGGGACGAGGGTGGTGAAGCCCCAAATGGAACATAGGTGGAGAATACAAGAAATTGGCCTCGACCGCAATCCGCAAGAAGGCAGGTCAGAGATTTTTCGGGTATATTGGATACACCGGCCAGCTATTCATCCGCTCATTTTGCCTATCAAGAGCCGGGGGCGCATTGCACGGATTTGATAAAAACGACTCAGCTGGCCCTGAGATAAGTGAAAGTGGACAGATGCGGCGAAGCAGCATTTGCACGATTTTGCGGACAGCCCTATGCTGCCATCGGTCGTTACATCGGCCCCAGACTTCGAGAAGGAATTCATCCTGCAGACGGACACGCCTCGGAGGTGGACAGAAGCTCCGGTGCCGTCCTTTCCCAGAGTGGGGAGGAGGAGCACCTCCAGTCTTGTACCTCAGCCGACAAACTCCTCCCCAAGGAACAAAATAACGCTGTTGTTAAAAAGATGTCTGGCGATAAATGGGCCTATGGAGGACTCTCCCGCTCTACTCACTCCCTGGGGCGGCGGTTTACCCTTGTGACCTGATCATGCCCGCTCCAGTGGATGCATAGGAACAAGGAAGAAACGCCAGGTGACGAGGTAGGGTTCGCTCTTTGCAACCTTTCCATATTCGGGTCCAGCATAGGGCTGGAAGCCAACAAGGCGGCAACGCTGATGGCCTCTCACGCAACACTGCCTCTCGTCCCGAGTAGCCCAACCCTTGGTGTTGAGCGGGGGGGGATATGTGAGCAACACATGGTCAGAAGGCAGCATAAGAGTGTTAGCAGGGGGCCTTATTCCCTGCCAAGGGAGGAAGGTTTGCTTTAGATTAACTAGAACAGCTGTGGCCAATTAGAGCACCTGACCAGTAGAGCACCTGACTTCATGTTAGAGCACCTGGACTCCATTAGAGCACCTGACTTCAACTTAGAGCACCTGACTGCGCAGTAGAGCACCTGACTCCATCATGGGATATAAACCCTGCTTCAGTCAGACAGGGGTGGTAGATTGAAGGGAAAGGTTGTAATTGGAGCAGAAGTGCAGATGCAGAGAGAAAGTTTGTCCAGAGAGAATAGAACGTTTGTGAGGAGTGCTGCGGTGGATTGGGAAGCCCAACAGAAACCTAGGTAAAGGGCGCACCAGGCTTGTATAGAAGAGAGGCAGAAGCCTCACAAAAGCTGACGTATGAGAAGGGAAGTAACCCAGGGGAAGAAACGCTAGTCCAAGTGGTTCACCACAAACCCCAGGGCACCCTGGGTTGGAAACTGGAGTAGAGGCGGGCCAGTCACTCCTCTGCCACTCCCCTCCTCCAAGGACACTAGGGAGTGATAAGAACTGGTTCACGAGGCAAGCAATAGCGCACTGAACCTACCCCAGGAAGAGAAAGCACGAGACGAGACCCAGCAGAACAGTACCGGCAATTTGCCACACAGGATACAAAGTGTCAGTGATGTGAATGGACAATCACATATGTCACCACATTTTCACTTTAACTAAGGTTCCTTGAGCAAGATAAATTTCTCAGCACATGCACCCATGGCACTGTTTTTTTCTAGATATGATTTGTCTTTGTCTCAGATACAAGCACCATTCACATCCACCTGGACTGAGAGACTGTGGATTCCTGGCAGTGATGTGCCACAATTATTTTAGCAAGGGTTTCCCACAACAATTTCCCTCCCTACTTGGCCTGAGCTAAACTCCATGTCCTGGGGAAGGGGGAAGAAGGGGTTCATGTAACTCTTCTAAAGGAACGAGTAAGGGGGTGGAGATTCTGTTCCTTTGTTTTCTAAGTTAAATAAGAAAAAGCTTCCAATGAGGGGGGCAACACCACCAGTCAAACCATTCAGTTCAAGCTGTGTTTTGATGTAAATGTTAGTACTTTATTAATTACATAAGTCTGATCCTGGACACCTATTAGGAGTCCTGCTGAAGTCAATGGCATCAGTGAGATATGGGGTATATTGATAGATAGTCCTGTGTATAGCTGTGCAGTTTCAATTACATGGTGATGAAGTAGTGAGGTAGAAGACATCAGAGCAGGATCTGGGATGTCCTTCGCTAGATTGATTTTTTTAAATTCCTGTCCCCTGGTTCTATCTGATTTGTTTGTTTGTTACATTTCAGAAGTATTTTTATGAGTTCCAGGGATAAGAAATCTCTAGCAGGAGTGCTAGAGAGGGAAGTGATACAAACCTTCCTTTCAAATGGTGGCAGAATTTAGCAAAGGACTCCCAGGAGTCCCAAAGTGTTTCCCTTCACACAGCAACACTAGGTCCTGATAAATACACCGTTGTTATGCTTTCAATTTAATGGATGTATAATCATATCACATATGTTGAGGTAACTGATTTTTTTGGCTATCTTGCTTCACCCTGATTTTCCTTCATAGGGTCCCTGGAAGAGAGTCTAATATTTTTACTCAGGCTGAGGAGCAGCTTACTCCACTAGTAATATATTGGCTTCAAGGGAACTACCATTGACATGAGGTATTACTCATATGAGTAAAAGTGGCAGAACTGAGCCCACACTGTGTCTGATTAGTCTACAACTGGTTCAGGGTCTGTGACATGCTGCAGTAGCAGGTATCAAATTCATAAGCCAAATTCCTACTAGTTTATCTTTTCAGACCTCAGTGTTTTGGGGTGAAAGGGCGGAGAGAGAGTCTTGGCCCATTTTGTTTACCTATGTTATGCCCTGAGGAAGTAAACACAGGAATATTGCTACCACCTGAAGCTGTCCCGTAGCCCCTTGTGAAACACCAGACCTAACATAAAAATTCATTTCATTTTTACTGCCAAGTATAAGCATTAATATGTTGCCCTGACATTTTGTTTCATAGGTTGATTTAGATACATTGCTACCCACAGAATAGCAATTACATTTCATACATTTTTCCCCTGAAAAAGAAAATAGTATTTAGACTGCCAAGATTTCTCATGAAAAGTTTTAAAAAATTAGGAATACTTTGTTACTAATTAGATAATTAGACAGCATGGTATTATAAACCGCAAAGAGAAATGCATTTAAATCTACAAGTATATTACAATGTGTCTGTTTTAATTCATTTTAGTAGCATAATTAGCATTAAGTATTACCTTCACAGTTATGATTATGATGTATAATCTAAGATACCATTAAGTCTTATACTTTCCATCTCACTAGCTTCTTCATATAAACAAATTAGAACAAAGGTCATTGTTCTCATTTTTCCAATACCAACAGATCATTAAAGCAGCACATCACTGATTATATTGATAGATATGATAGGACACAATAGAGATGGAATTTTCAGTTTCATAAAAGGTGAAAACAATTATCATAAATTTAACAAAGGAAAAATCTACTGCACAATATATTTCCTTTGAAACAGCATTGTCCTAAATAGAAAGAAGTTTTGAAAGTTAGTTCCACAATGGAAAAAAATCCCATTCAGATGAAAAAGGACTCACAATAAAATGAGATCTTAACATGTTATTTGTGGAGGACTCATGAGGTTTAATAATCACAGCTGAGCAGGCAGTATTGAAATGCTGCTCATTGACATTTTCAGTGCAAACTGAAATGAACAGACACTGCTGAGGGTATGCTCAAATGATGAGCTAGACTTGTAGCTGGTTTCAAATGGATGAAGGTGCTACCAGTGTATTACAGAAAACTAAAGAAACTACAGACTAAATACAGAAGTGATGTATGAAGCAATGTAAGTTAATACCCCTCAAGTTACAGCAATTTAGACTCCCTTCGACTCAGACAGACTCCCTCAGTCTGCCTCCTGATTCCCCCATCCCTCCACACAACCTCAGTATCTGACCAGTGCCTCACACACCTTGCACTTTCTTAATCACCCTCCTGACACACACGCACCAATCCTGGCCACACCAGTCTCTCTCCTCTTCCTCACCTTCCCCTCCACATCCCCATACTCCCTTCTTCACTCTACAACTTCCCCACCAGCCTCCTTCCTTTTCCCCACAATCTCTTGTCTCTTCAGTTTCCTGTCCACTTTCTTAAGAATAGATCACAGGGTATGACCTTCTTTCTTCAGGGCAATCTGGCTTCAGTCCAATTACAAATGGCAGGAGATACCAGACATCTTTATTACAGCCATCCCTATTTGCACAGATAAAGATTGAAAGGAAATGGCTGCCACTGAGAATTCAGTCCCATTTTAAGTAATGGGAAATACCTGTTATTTTAAATGAGGTTGAACATTAATAAGTTGGATACCATAAATTGGGAGACCATGAAAAATGTATAAATCCCTCCATCCCTTCAAATATAATGAGACTGGTGATAAAGTTTTGATAGCTGGAAACTCTGGAATTTTTGGGGTACAGAATTGATTTATCCAGGGAGGAGGGTGAATGGAACTGATTTACAGAGGGGAATGAAGATGGGCCAGTGGTAACAGAATATTCATGGATGTGGAGATATAGTGTTTGTAGTAAAAGCAGCGCATATATTTTTCATCCAGGTTACAAGGTTAATTCTCAGACAAGTAGGTGTTGGGGAAATATTTCACTTATATCACTTTTCATCTAGACCGGACAAAGAGTAAGTGAGCAATAGAGAAGACAGCCTGCCCCAACCACCCACAGACCCAGCCTGGATATTTTAGAGCATTCTATTTTCCTTAATTTCCTGGTGAGACATAAGGACGGGGGTTGACTTGTGGAAGGGCAGGAACCTCTTATATCTAGTTGCACTACCTGCCATATGAACTCAGCTTTCCATAAATTTTGTGTGTTAATCTTTAGACCATGCTGGAAGGCTTATTCCCTCTGGTTTGTAAGGAGTTGGGAGAAGGCTGAGGCTGGGTAGTGGTGGAAAAGGGAGTCCGTCTAATTTATTACATTTTTGTTATACCTGTACTCTGCTGCAGTATTGTAATCAGGGTAACTGAGAGTATCTCTTTATTTTAGAAAGTGTGTTTTTAAGAGATTGACATGAGATCCTAGGACCTTGGGACTCTTAAATTGTACATTATAAAGAAACAAATATATATTTTTTTAAATGATGACAGGCTGGGTTCTGCTGCTGCTGACCCTGACCAATGCTGTTTCACCATTCCCTGACAACAATCTGGATTGCTTGGTAAGCTGCTGCAAGCAAATAATATGTATTTGAATACTACTATATGTAAATCTATATATCTAGGAACAAAGGATGTAGGCCATACATATGTGATGGGTGCGTGTGTGGTGGGGAATCTATCCTGGGAAGCAGTGACCCTGATGGATAATCAGCTGAACATAAGCTCCCTGTGTGACACCATGGTCAAAAGGGCTAATGTGCATCTTGAGTAGGAGTGCAGAAAGGTTGTTTTACCTCTGGACTTGGCACTCTTGCAGCCACTGTTAGGAGGTCAGACGAGATGATCCTAGTGGTCCCTTCTGGCTTTGAAATCTATGAACTGCCTGGATGCTACTGTTTGCATGCTGCCTACTTTCCAACCGTGAGCTATATCCTCCATCTTTGCCTCACTCCTGCTTGTCCCTAATACTACACCTCTTCAATAATTTCATTTAAAATGAAAGATTAAATTATTCCATAGGGGTGTAGGAGGAAGGGCAATAGAATGGATATACAGGAGGCCCCAGATGTGCCTGAAATGACTGTGAACACATGATTTAGCCCTAAGCCTTTATTTTTTTCAAAACATATTAAATTCTCTTTGGAATTTCTCCAAGAAACATAATTGAAGAAACAGAGTCCCAAATATTAACCACAGACTGGGTTTCTGAAGCAATTCTTCCTCTCATAAATGATTTTAGAAGTGGTAGCCATTCTTTTCAGTAAACATTTAAAGGTCTCTGTCTGCTCCCAGCCCAGAGATTTAAAAGGCAGATGGGTAAAAGCCAAACTACAAATCGGTAATACTGAAGTACATGTAATGAATTTATATGCTCATCAGTGCTTGGTGACTGGATTAGGCTTTTAGAGTTAAAATACAAACAAGGCAAACAGGGAGCATGAAAAAAAGTATTAAACAAAATAAAATTGTGAATATTTATTCATTTTTTTAAATCTATTTATAAGGCAATTATAATGAGTCATATAAGCAGTAAACAGAGGTAAAAATGTTCTATGTAATCATTCAGAGCAGCAGGAATCAAAGCTTCAGCAGAAGGGGATTATTCTAGAACCTGTACTGAGGTCCTCTTGTTTTGCAGCAGGACTTTCTATCTGAAGGACCTAAACTGAGCTGTTTTATGTTCTTTATAATGATAAATGACCCATAATGCAGCATCTTATTTGGATTCCACTATTGAACTTGTGACTTTTTTAAATCAGAAGCAGTTGGATTGGCCTTGGACATAGCTTTTCCAGGAAATGCCTCTAATGATCTGACATGCTTGTATGGCTATTACCTGTTTGCAGCAGCTTTGGGTTTAAGAAAATAAATCAGTTACTTAGGGTATGTCTACACGAGGAAGATAATTTGCTAGCTCAGGGATTGGCAACCTTTGGCACATGGCCCATCGGGGAAATCCACTGATGGGCTGGGATGGTTTATTTCCCTGTAGTATCCTCAAGTTCAGCCAATCACAGCTCCCACTGGCTGCAGTTTGCTATTCTAAGCCAATGGGGGGTGTGGGAAGTGGCGAAGGCCAAGGGATATGCTAGCGAACCACGGCCAGTGGAAGCTGCAATCGGCCGAACCTGAGGACACTGCAGGTAAGCAAGCCATCCCGGTCCGCCAGCGGATTTGCCTGATGTGCCGTGTGCCAGAGGTTGCCAATCCATGTGCTAGCTGAAACATTTTAACTAATACATTTTAAACACTATTGTGGACAGTATTTTATACCTTTAAACATGTTAACCCTTGTGTACACAAACATGTTCATAAACACTACCTGTTTTCATAGACCCAGAGGCAGACACAGAAAAAGAAATGCAGTCAGAACTGACTTTACAGGTGAAATGCTCATCACCTCAGAAGAAGTGTGCCACAGATGACAATGTATTTAATAACAATATAACTCTTTTATCTTCAGTGAAAGAGTGCAAGCAAAACTGCACTCAGAATCATCAGGTAATTTCCCAAAACATTGCCATGATTGTTTGTAAAAGTAAACTAAAAATTCTCAGTTAATTTTCTCCCAGATAAAAACTGAGGAGAATATGACTTTGGTAGGATTTTGCAAGCTCAATAGAAGCCGGATCTTGCTCCCTTTGAAAGCAATGGAAATTGTGCTGTTGAATTCAGTGGAAACAAGAACAGGCTGTAGATGTAGTACTTTGTACATCCAGATAAACTCAAGAGCAATAAATCACCACATGGGATTGCATACATCCAAATATACTGAAGAAAGTAATGAGTGAAAGAGCAGTGATAGTGACAAGGTAATCCTTTATTGGTGAAATTCACTCCTTCCACACAAAGGCCAGAGTAATAAACTTTGTGTGGGACTAAAAAGGGGCTCCTAGGGATGGCGTGTACACATCCCAGTGCTCACAACACTACCTCTCTCAGGTGACTATTCAGGTTTATGGACTTTAATACTGTCTGCTGCCCTTCTCTGTCCCTTAGGAATGTTGGGAAACGCTACCTATATGATCATGGATCCACTTGCCAGCCTGTGTCCAATCTGTGCTGGCCTATTTGGTGTACAAAGACTCCACTGAGGCAGTTCTCTCTGTACACTTACTGCAGAGGCCTGGAGTGATATGTCCACATGCTGCAAGGCCTTATAAATGCCATCTACAGATGAGTGAATTTCCTGTTATGTCCTTACAAGCAGTGTCTAAATTGCTAATGTGCCTGTCTTCAAAAACAAGAAAGACACAAGAAAGCAAAGGAATTACAGTTCTGTGTTCTGCACCTCAGCTCTAATAACAGACTGAGAGTGTAATTAAAGTGAAACTACCTCAACACTTAGGTAAGTAGCCCCTGATAAAGGTACAAGTTTATGTAAGTAAAAATTAGGCTCCGTTAACCTGTTAGAGATTTTTTTTGAAGTTAATGAAAGGGAGATAAATGTAACCCCAATGGATATGATTTACTTGAATTTTTTAAAAGCTTTTGATAATGTGCCTTGTAAGAGTCTACTAAGGATAACAGGTAACCACAGTGTAACAGACTAAGTCCTATCATGGATTTTTAAACTGATTAATCAATGGAAAAAGAGTCATTGTGAGTGACTGATCCTCAGAGCTGAGAGACATAAGAGTAGGGTTTACTAGAGTCTAGGTATTGGAACCAAAGGCTTGTGTAATATTTCTTTAATAACTGAGGAGGAAGCGATGTTGAAATGAGATGATAGCACTAAATTGTAACCTCTGGTAAAAACTAGATAATTGTGTAAATCTCCAGATGGACTTTTATGTAATGGTGGACTGGGAAGCATGATGGCATCATTCTAGTTAAATTTAATTTGGATAAATGTAAAATCAATGTCTTTTAGTTAAAAAAATACCTAAAAGGTCCAAATTTCTGCAGTCCCTATACTGGGTCAAATGCAGGAGCAGGAGGAGCAACAGGAGAGTAAGCAGAGGACTTGTCTACATGGTGAAGTATCAATGAGGTATGAATTCAATCATACACCAATGTATTGCACACTAACTGGCCTATGTAGACCCTGCTGGTACTCATTAAAAGTTCTCTAGTGAATGTTAACAAAGTGCTGCTTGAAATGGGACTATATGAATGAACACTACAGAAATTCTAGTGCATGCCAGGAGGGTCTATATAGACCAGTCAGTTGGTGCCCATTAGATTTCACACCCCACAGATATGCACTGCCACAGTGTGTAGACAAGTCCCTCAGAATCATGTAATCAGATCCCCAAAATAAAGCTTTATCACAATTTTCCTCCATCTCACTATGTATCTATAAGTCTTCCATTGGTTCAGTATCTGAGTACCTCCCAAATATGGATGATATTATACTCACCACACCCTGTGAAGTAGGGAAATATTATGATCCTGATCTTAGAGATATGGAATTGAAGTAGAGAGAGATTAGAGGCTTCATCCAATTCCCACTGGAGTCATGGATTTCAGTGGGAGTTAGACTGAACCCTAAGTGATTTGCCAAGGAAAATGTGGCTGTGTTCTATAAGTTTATTTAAAGGAAAATGTTAATGGTTATATTATAGTTATGATGTAGGATGAATTACTGGATACAACTATTGCTAATTTAGGGTCAAATTGTGATGCCCCCAGTAAATTGATGAGCAGCTACTCACATGAGTTGTCCCACTGACTTCAATGGAACTGCTCAGCTGTGTCAATAAACGTGACCATTCTCTTCAGAAGTATTATTTCTGGTTACCAGCATGAGAATCATTCTTTAATATATTAGCTTTAATATATTGTTTCAAACACCCAAGAGGCCTTTTTCTTTTGAACATCTAGCCTCATCCAAGTGGCTGCTGAAAGTGGTTGAGGAACTATGGATGGGCCCTTTCACTTCACAAGAAGCACTGTAAGTGGTCACGGTTACATTTTGCAAAACCAAACTAGTGACAGTACTCTAGTGCTATTGTGCAAATTTGTTTTTTATCAGCTAACTAACTATAGGATTTTGAGATAGAGATTCATAGCTGAACTTGCATAGCTATATGCTTTTAGTATTTTAGTGTGTGCCTGAATATTTTAATAATAAAAAAGCAAAATATATAATACTTTTTTCACTCAGAATCAAGTAGACTAAATGGAATCTAAGTAAATGCACTGCAATAATAGCAATGGCTCAATATTATGTTTTTATACTGGATATATAGTAGATACAACCTGAAAATCCAGTTTGAATTTATGTTTGGTTGGCTGTTAAAGCAAGACTGTATCACTTTCTTTACTTATAATTCTTGTTTTGATAAATAGATATATGTCCTTTTTGTTTTACAGATAAGTCACACTCAAATCTCAAGAGTTTCAGAGAGAATTAATATATTATGCAACATTAAGTAAAGCTGTCAAGTTATCACATTTGTTGTATCCAACCCACAACTGCAATTAAAGCCCTGGAGTTCATTGCCAGTACTACTGTATTTTAATATCTGTGTGGTCTGATAAGTTTTATCCTGCGTTTGCCATCCAATCTTTATTTAGAAAGTAATGATAACTTCTAGTATTTTATAGCAATAGTCCTCAAAAGTACAGCTGGCCAGGGCAAGCCTTTACTGCTTAGCAATGTTCCTGAAAAGCATTTCTCAAATAAAAAGGAATGGCTGTAAAGCTGACATCACAGATGTGCATTCGCCATTAGCTCCTGGAATCCCTCAGTTTTTATACATGAAAGTGGGGTGAATAACATGCTTTTTAGATTGTAAGCTCCTTAGGTCAAGAATTGTGTATTCACCTGGGCTTCATATTACACCAAGCACAGTGTTAGCCTATGGAAAATTAATAATAATAATAATAATAATAATAATAATAATACACTAAAAAGGTGTAAACAAAAGTTTTTTTAATGATGCAAAGTCAAGCACTTGAAATTGGGAAATTTCAGATTATGATTTTCTATGCAACCTTAATTCTGTGCTATCATCCACTGGATGATTCCGGGGTCCTGTGTGGACAAACAGTATGTGATTATGTAATTAAATATTGTATCTAAATGCATATCCACAAGGGGGCTGTATTAAAGATGTACAGGCAATTATAAATCTGTCATTTTCGAAATTTCAAATGTTTGATTTAACAACCTAAATGGCATTCATTATAGTTTTGAGAGAATGAATTCCTATTTTTTAAAAGAAAAAAGATAAAAAAAATATATTATGTGCAACTGCTACAACCTGTCATTCATCAACAACAGGATTTTAATGTTCAGCACTGCTGCACAGATTTTTTAGATACTAACTCAGTTAGTTGGCTGTAAGAGAAGGCTCTCTATTTCAGAGCAGTGAATGAGCTGATAGTACAAAGTACTGGGTCCATGGGATGATCTGAGGAACCAGGTTCAACCTATCCCCTCCTTACCCTCAGTGCTCCAAGTTGTCCTACCCCATATAAGGCCTGTAAGGGAGATTGTCATGTTGGGACCTTGTACAGGAGCTGGAAGGTACTGAGATGGTGGAGTGCCCTGCCCAGCTCTCTTTTCTCTCTCTTTCCAGCACAATGTGTGCTGCTGCTGCTGCTTTGATGGTGGCATGGGCCTTAGAATATTCATGTTTAGTTATTAGTCTGACATGCTAGCAAAATTTCCCTGAGAAATGCCAGTGGGAAAGGTGCTCAGTGTAGAAGTTGCTCATATACCACAGTGATGAGCACAACATAAAGGCTTATATAGAAGAGAATAGAAAATAGAAACAAAGTCGTGATTTTTAATAGTTTAAGACTCCTCTAAACCTGATGGAATTTCACAGGGCAAGGAAGAGAGAATTCTCTAGCCCATGGCCTTTCTCTCTGCTAAACAACACTGAAGTTAGAGTTTCTCAGAAAAGTCACAAAAATCTTGTATAACGGAAAGTGTTCAGGATTCTAAATATAGGGGTTGCTACCAGCTTTCTCTGTAATGATGAGCCTATTGCCAGCACATTATCTGCCGCAGCATTAAACAGACCCTGGATGCGCTGCCCACCTATGGTGCTGCCAAAGTTGCTGCTTTGCATTCTCTTTGACTAAGGGTAGAGGATGGGCATCACTCCTTTCTAAACTTGCTCATCACCCAGGATCCAATTTTTCAGGCTAGGATATTTATTTACAGATGGATGTGATGTGTGTTCTAAAAAACAAACAAACAAAAAAAAAACCCCAACAACCTGTTAATAAACTGGCTGGCATGGTTTCTATTGCTGTCTCATTTCCTCATACTGAAGTATTTTGGTTTTCTTGGATCGACTGAGAGATGAAAAGCCAATTGAAGAAATGAAGTGTGGGGTGAGAGATGGAGGAAAGTAACACGGTCAGAGCTTTGGAAGGGGAAGATGACTTTAGATAAGTGGTCCCCAACCTTTTCGTCTGGTGGGCGCCAAATGAAGGACCACTGTGGAGTGGAGTAGCTGCCGAAATGCTGCTGAAATTCTGTGGCATTTCGGTGGCAATGCCTCTCGATGACGCCAATTGCCATCAACAAGCAGCGTCATTGAGAGGCGTCCCTGCTGAAATTTGAGGGCGATGCCTTTCGATGACATCACTTGTTGGCGACAAGTGTTGTGAATGAGAGGCGTCCGCGCTGAAATGCTGCTGAAATTCGGCAGCATTTCGGCAGGTGCTCTCCCAGGGTCCAGGACGTGAGAACATTAAGATGCCCCCACGGGTGCCATGGCGCCCAAGGGGATCGCGTTGGGGACCACTGCTTTAGATGCAATGCTTCGGTTGTACTTGAGGAGAGCTGATTCCTAGGTTAATTAGTTTGGCAGTCAAACTGTCCAAAAGATACCTGAGATATGTCTATTTGTACATTAGGCTGGGACTAGAAACATATTTTTATAAAAATAAAATAATTTCCTTCACCTCAAGAATCACTAGGTAAAATTCTGTGGCCTGGAATATGCAGGATGTCAGATTAGATTAACATTGGACCTTAAAATCTATTAGTCTATTTTCAGGAAAATGTTCTGGTGTTGTTGGTGAAGATGTGTCTTTCCTCACCACTGTTGAGGGTACTATGCACCAACTGGCATCCAAACAGATAGTAACACTACTTACCTGAAGTGGTAAATGAGATTACTCTCTTAAGGAATAACCTTTTAAAAATTAAATGTATAATTTGAAAGATGACAGGAATTATCCTTTATGACATCTTTTTATCTGTCTAGGTATATATCACATTTAATGCCATGGTATTTAGAGAAAGAGAAGAAAGAAACTGTAACAAAACAGTTGAAACTGAAATTCCAATCTGTGATTTTATTTTTAGTGTACAGTATGTATATCCAGAATCTATGTCTGAAACCTAAAGGTACAAGTCAGGTTCAAGTGAATTACTGAGTGTTTTAAATAGTTTATTAATATTGTGTTATAACTTCCTCTGACTTAATTTTTCCTTTTTCCATCATGATACCCCTGACATGGACCAACATATTTGCCAGAGTGCTCTAGTCCAGTCATGCAATGATAAATGTTCTTCCTATATTTTACAATTTCACCTAGAAAAACATCACAATAGACATTCACCCAAGTAAATAATTTATGGAATTTTTATGAAAAATGCAAGACAAAATTATGTTGTTCCTGTACTTCATACTTTGTTGTTATTAATAGAATCATAGAATCATAGGACTGGACCTCGGGAGGTCATCTAGTCCAGTCCCCGGCACTCATGGCAGGACTATTATCTAGACCATCCATGACAGGGGTTTGTCTAACCTGCTCTTAAAAATCTCCAGTGATGGAGATGCCGCAACCTGCCTAGGCAATAGAATTCTTTGTGTCTCTGTGTGGCTTTTATTGTAATTTAGTGAAGATGGACATTTCTGAGATTATATGATTTATGAACAATAGGCAGATAGTTCACCCAAGGAAAGAAGAGCATGTAAATCTAGTCAGGGAGTTGCCTGTGACCATCATTAGGTTAAATTAAGTTTGCATTTAATGTCAAGAGAGAAAATTTCTTTAATCCATTAATTCACCATGAACATTTGTATTATCTAATCCTCTCAACCTGTAGCAAAATGTCATGCTAGACTCTGCATCCTATGGTAATACTTTCCAGATTCAAGACAATACTTCTGATTCTGAGACAGCTTTAACTTCTAAATCTACCATACATTGCAGCATAGTTCAATACGGTTTGTGCTTATTTCTTCTCTTGTTTGGTACTATTCTGTTTGTTTGACCCTCATTCATTGATTTTCATGCGACTTGTTGCAAAGATCTTTCTACCTCTGAAGCAAGATTAAACTGTTTAAAATCCTTTAGATAGTAGAGTGTATTGTAAATCAGGTGTTTTTATTATTATTATTTAAGAATAATTTAAAAATGACTCATTTTTCTTATATTGATTTTCATGACGTCATAATATTTATTCACAAATATTTTTCCGGCTTTGAGTAAAGATTGCATTTGTGGCAGCAAAAGATAAGGGAATTCAGAAGAGTTTAGACAGTATGTAGTATGAGTTATAGTATTTATATGACTGGATTTCAGATAGGCACCCAAAACTTTGAATTTCTGTGTGAACTATACTTCTTTAGGTGGTAAAATTGAGTGGGAAATCTTACAAAAGCAGGATTTCTCTCTCTCTCTCTCTCTCTCTCTCTCTCTCTTATGATATGATGGTGCTTCAGGAACCAGCCATAAATATAATGAGAAAAAATTCAATTCATGAATGGAAACCAGAAAAACAAAAACAAAAACAAAAACAAAATCACCCATCTATACTTTTCAGAATTCCAGCAAAGGTTTTGCTTCAGATTACTTCTAAAAAATGAACACCTTTCAAGGAAAAGAAAAGAGGTATTTCCACTGGGTAAATTATTCCTGTTCATTAGTAAGGAGAGGGATTCAAAACAAGAACCTGTGTGTAGGAGTACATCACCATATCTTAACTTCTCTCAGATAGGTTTGTGTCACTACTGAGAAGCCTCCGTCATGTGAAAAAGAAAATAATAACTTTTGGTATTCAATGAATAACTAATTTAAGACTAAATAAGTATTGCCCTTGTGCCCCACAACTGTTTGCATGACAGAGAGATTGTGGTTGCACAGGCTGTACAAATAGAGGATTTACACATATTTTAGGGTATAGAAGGCTATTTTTGCTCATAACTACAGAATATTTTGTGAACTAGAGGATCCCTGCTGCCTCATGATTGGCTGACTTCTAATCATTCTACTAGCTTTCATTAATTTTGCTTTGATGTGGTTAACTTTCCAAAGTACTATTTTGTATTTTGATTGTTCTAAAACCCCATTTGACCGAATAAAAAAAATATGAGGCAAATACGATTATTAGAACACAAAGTCGATGCAAAAAGAATATTCATCATGTTCCTTCTGAGATGCTCTGTGCTCTGAACAGTTGTACTTGAGGTTGTAACTGCAAACATGGAAAATGTGATTTGGTTCTGGCAGTCCTTCAGACCTGCAGATTTTTGTATGGGTGCAAACACAAAATTGCTATAACTCTTTTAATAACCTGGTTCCATTGACCTGGTATTTTTTTTTCTACTCACAATCTTTAATTAGACAACTTGTTGACTGTAAAATTTGTCACCTGTACTCTCAAATAATGAAAGAGTAAATGTAGAAATTGATCCTGGGATAAAATCTTATGGAAGTCAGAAAACTATTGTTGAAAAGTCAATAACTAGATGTTTGAAAAAAAACATAATTGTGTGATCTCAGAAAACTAGTTTTTTTGCGATCTTTGAGTATCTTAATGCATTTGCCATATGGACAAAATGGTCCAACCTAGGTACTGAAAAATAGAGTCCTAAATCTATATTAGGCCCACAACCTTTATACAATGTGGATGATCACTTCCTCGCAGAAAACAGTCCTATTTATGTCAATGGGTCTACTCATGTATGTACATACTCCCCAGAATGAAAGAGGACTCTACAATCTGGCCTTTGGTATTTCAGTAAAAGTGGCCTGACCATAGACCAGATTCTGAAACTTTTTTTTATGATGAGTAGCATCTTAGTCCGCATGTAGTCCCATTGAAGTAAATGTCACTACACATAGAATCACAGACTCATAAAAGTGTAGAACTGGAAGGGGCCTCCTCTTCACTCAAGTCAGGACTAAATAATAACTAGACCATCCCTGACAGGTGTTTGTCTAATCTGCTCTTAAAAATCTCTAATGATGGAGATTCCATAACTTCCTAGAACTTTTTCCTAATGTCCAACCTAAACTGCCCTTGCTGCAACTTAAGCTCATTGCTTCTTGTCCTATTCTCAAAGGTTAAGGAGAACACTTCCCTCCTCCTTATAACAATTTTTAATGTACTTGAAAACTGTTATCATGTCCCCTCTCAGGGTATGTCTACACTACCTGCCAGATCAGCGGGTAGCGATTGATCTATTGGGGATCAATTTATCGGATGTAGTGTAGACGCAATAAATTGATCCCCGATCGCTCTCCCGTCGACTTCTGAACTCCAGCTCGGCGAAAGGCGGAAGCAAAGTCGACGAGAGAGAGATAGCCGCAGATCTCGAAGATGTGAATTAAGTGATTCTAAGTCAATCTAAGATATGTCGACTTCAGCTAGACTATTCTCATAGCTGAAGTTGCGTATATTAGAACGATTCCCACCCACACACATAGTGTAGACCAGGCCTCAGTCTTCTCTTCTCCAGACTAAACAAGCCCATTTTTTTTTCAGTCTTACCTCAGAGGTCATGTTTTCTGGATCTTAAATAATTTTTGTTGCACTTCTCTGGACTTTCTCCAATTTGTCCACATCTTTCCTGAAATGTGGCCCCCAGAACTGGATACAATACTACAGTGAGGGCTTATCAGTGTGAAGTAGAACATATAAAAATAATTGCTTATCATGTCTTGCTTACAAAATTCCTTACAAACTTCCCAGAATGATGTTCAATTTTTCCCAGTAGTGTTAGACTGTTTACTCATAGGTCCCCAGATCCATTTCTGAAAAACTCCTTCCTAGGCAGTCATTTACGATGTTATATGTGTGCAACTGATTGTTCCTTCCTTAGTGGAGTACTTTGATTTGTCCTTAGTGAATCATGAGTTTCATCCTCTTTACTTCCGATCACTTTGAATTTTAATCCTATCCTCCAAAGCACTTAAAACTCCTCCTGCCTTTGTATTGTATGCAGACTTTATAAGTGTAGTCTCTATGCTATTTTCTAAATCACTTATGAAGATATTGGACACAACTGGACCCAGGAGCGAGCTCTGCTCAGGGACTAAAATAATACTTCACATGAGTAAGAGAATCTGTCCCTTTTAAATATGCTGAGCTCCTGAAGTTCCCCTTGAAATTGTTGGGATTTGTGTGTGTCTTAGTATAGATTTAGGAGCTTGAATTTTGAAATTTATTCTACATACTTCAAGATAAGTCACTTTAAATACATTTTAGACCTTTGTTCAGTTAAACTCTTAATAATAATGTTGCATTAATTTCTTATTTTGCATTATTGCATATTTATGTGTTACTTTTCCCTACACATCATAAAATCATCCACTGTATATTCATATGAGCATATTTTCTATCTAGTACAGGAAGTCAAATTTTCATATTGAAATAGATAAAGGTCAGGCAGCTTGTGAGAGGCAGCTTTTAAATTCTAATGGCAGCTTGTAAATCCATTCTGGTCTGTGCTAGTGTGAAACCACAGATATTTGGAAAATTTTGCTACATTTTGGGGGTACAAGAAAAACTTGACTTCCATAGACAGGGAGACTGATTCTAATTGCACTGAAAATAGTTGATAATGGTTCAAGATTACTGGAAGTTTGAATTAATCAACTGATTTTGAGGCTGTTTTTTATTTTTGTTAGACCTAGTTATATTTGGAATAGATATTTTAGTTGTATGAAATTGAAGTTTTATACTATCAGTTTGAAAATCCAAATTTGGTAGTTTTACTTTAGAATGACAATCCAAGATTTTAGCTTCTACATTTTCGAAATGGTGAGAATTAAGTCACATGACATTTATTTCAATTAATGGGAGTTAGTGTTTATGTTTGGGTGTTAATGCTTCTGCTTATTTTTTTCATTTAATAGGGTCCAATTATTATAGTCACTGTATGTATATTACAGAGTGTAGGCTCTTGGAATTAGAAAGTCCTTTTAGGAAAACTGTGTGATCTACTTCCTTTTGCTATGACAATATTTGTTTTATTGCCAGTGCTTCAAGACCAAAAGGATGTCCCATTAATGCATATAAACACATTCTCTAAACTTTATAATCCATTGGTAGTTGCTTGCTTTTTAGAAAACCTAGATATAATCCAGACAATTCTCAAAGGTCACAGCCAGTTTTTGTAATTGATGCTTTTTTGAATGACACCCAGTACTTAATATAGCAGTCTGGTAGCATTGTTTGGCATCTGTGCACTCAGTGATTCAAAACTTATCTTATTTAGCAGAACTACCTTGTTGTATGGATGAAACTACAGTGTGAGCTGCAAATAATACTTGAGAAGGTTTGCTGATAGTGAATAAGAATCACCATAATTTGAAAATTGCCATGGGCTGTTTAAATCCTACAAAATACTGAATAGTTGAGCTGATAACAGTGAGAGGGGACCCACAAATATATATCTTCCATGAATTAACACCCTCCCAGACTTCTCTAAGGAAAATCAGGAGCTGAGAAGGCAATGGTGCTGCAAAGTCTAATTAAGGGATTAGCAACCCTTGGTGTGCGGCTCACCAGGGTAAGCCCCTGGCAAGCCAGGCCAGTTTGGTTCGCTGCTCCAGACCAATGAAGCTGCAGGAAGTGGCGCGGGCCAACGGATGTGCTGGCCGCCACTTCCTGCAGTCTCCATTGGCCTGGAGTGGCGAACCGCGGCCAGTAGGAGCCGCTATCCGCTGAACCAGTGAACTTGGCAGGTAAACAAAACGACCCGGCCCGCCGGGGGCTTGTCCTGGAGAGCTGTGTGCCAAAGGTTGCCAATCCCTGGTATAATTAGTTCCCTCCTCAGCCCCCCAATCCACTCCCCAAAGTCTCTTCTGCCTGGGGAACAAGGCCTGGTGATAGGACTGTTAAGGGTCACTACCAGAAGGATTCTTGCATGGGAAGTCTGCTCTGTGTGTTGAGGCAGAAGGGGAGGCTCTTGTCATTACAGGCCAGCTTTTACCACTCTTACATTCAAATGTACCTTACTACTCAGACAGTCCCACTATCATAAATGTGACTGTTTATGAAATAAAGCATGACACACAAAGCTGTCAACAGCTGAGCCTTTCTTTGCAGGTGTTGTTTGCATGATGCTTAGCATAACATGCTTCAGTTCTTGAACACAAAGCTGATTTGTTGATTAAATATAGATTGTTTCTTTTTACTTTTACCACAATTGGGTTGGTCTGTACAATGAAGAAGAAGCCATTTTTCTGACTAGCAAAAGCAAAAAAAGTTCGTTACTAGTCTTCCAACTGTCTTATTTCTACAAAGCAGAAAAATTTTCATATCTATTTGATTTTATCCTTTACCCTACAATATTTACAATATTTTTAGTATTAACACAGTGTGAAATCCTGTTTTACCTTTTATCAACATTTCCCCACTTTTTCTTTGCTCTTTTCAGTATCTGTCCTCAAAAGTTCTATTGACATGTGCAGTTGGAAGTGTGTTGTGGCTCCTTTACTGTATTTTTATTGGAAATGAAAGAAACAGGGCTCTCTCTTTTGGGGGAATTAATAATTCCAGGTACCCTATGATCACTGGGGGTTGTGCAATGTCATGAACAGCTAGGAGAGGATGTCAAGACAGCAGAAATGAAAGCAAGAGCAGATTCTATAGAGACTACTCCTTGACACAATACCAATGAGTTAGCACATTCTTCCTACTGATAGTCTGATGAAGGGTTTTTGTGTGTGTGTGTGTGTGTGAATTAAAAGGACACAAAGAGCACTTTTCATACAAGTCTATAATGCTTGAAATACATATTTCAGGTCTGCCCATATTTGAATTGCCTAAGTGAGTATATCTTTGCCAAAAGCCAATTAGAAATGTACACACAATAATTATGTGTTTATTACGATAAACAATGTAAATAATTCCATTTTATGTCTTCAACAGATTCATGGGAACATGACTGTCATTTATACTAGACTCTGCTAGCTTTTACACATAGCACATTTATATAGCCCATGTTTCCATCATACAGTGCTGTTGCTGAACTAACTGAACCTATAACTTGAGTGCAAGCCGCATAACATTTATTTCTGATGGCTAAACTTGTAAGTACAATTTTGATGAATATGGGAATAAGTACTACAAAGTTAATATAAAAAAAATATTTAGTAGAGTAAACAAGGTTCCATTACAGGATACTTTGTGCACAGATTTTTACCAGAAGAGGGTGTTCCCAGTGAATTTCCTTTGGCTTTGTAATTCACTGTCTCCTTGATCCAAAAAATTTGTTGGACTTCAGGACATGCTGCAAGGCTACTCTTTTGGTGAGGGGCACTTGGGGAAATAAATTAATAGAGAGATATGATCTGAGGTGGAATGGGGCAGTTGTTTGCAACTGGATTTTATCAGGCTGTCAGGCTGTCTGAAGTCTATAAAGGTGGATGTTAGTTAGGTAATGTCAGGGCACCAAGGGCTTTTAGTTGGATGCTTTTAAATCCAAATAAATAAACAGGAACTTCCAGATACATTCTCTACCAGTATCTTCACTCCTCTTAGCACTCTTGTAATACATACTATTAAGCTCATTTCCCCAGGACAAGCACAGGCAAGCACATTTTAACACCAGTCTTAGAGTATCACACAGAGACCGTTTAATTCAGCACTGATCATATATAAGTAGGGGGTATGAAGGATTAGACCCCCGCATCCAGGATGCCACCTGCTGTACTGGGATTTCATTGAGCCTGCCTGCTCCACTAACCTGGTCTCCCTCACCCTGTTTTGCAGAATTAGGCTCTCCGGTCTCTGTCAGCACGCACAGACACACACACACAGGCAGGGACGCACCAGCTGTAGAATCACAGAGTCTTCAAACATCTCTTTATGGGAAAACTCAGCTAGGAAATTGCCCAGCACTCAAGTGCACCTCCCCTCTGGAAAGTACACCCAAAATAATATTATCTTGCACTGTAGAGAAATCTGTACAACATAAGCTCATAAATTCGCCCCCTTCCCTCAATGTGGAGGAAGATATACAAAACTTCTTCCCCTCCCGTAGTTATAAATTGCACAAACTAGGTTTAATAATAAACAAAAGCTAGTGTTTTAACTATAAAAGGCAGATTTTAAGTAATTATAAGGGATAGCAAACAGAATAAAGCAGATTACTAAGCAAATAAAGCAAAAGACATATAGTAAGCTTAAGATCTTAAAGAGACTGGTTTCTAGAAATAATTTCTCACCCTAAATGCTCTTTTGGGCAAGTTGCATAGTTTCTGTAGCTTAGAATTCCAGTTATTTCTCTTTACAGGCTAGACTCCTGTCTTAGTCTGGACTCAGCCTTTGCTTTTCCCTCAGCTCAGTTCCTTTGTCTCTTCAGGTACTTTCAGCAGTCTTTCTTCTTGTGCAGAGTCCTGTTTGCCTTACTCCCTAGCCTTAAATAGGATTTACATAAGGTTTTGTTTCACAGGCTTGACTTCCCTCTCCTTTTAGTGGAAAATTGCTAGGAGTCCAAGATGGTGTTTAGTACAAGGTGACAAGACCACCTGACCTAGAAGTGTCACAGCTATGTCCCAGGACACCTGTCAGGAAGGAGAAAGATTAGTATCTTCAAAGTCTTATTGTTTCTTCCTAATAGCCCATTAAGGTTGATGACCTGATATCTGGTGGTTGTGTCCCAAATACATACACAGTTGTAATTGTTACATAGTCAATATTCCTAACTTTAGATACAGAAATGATACATTCATACAAATCGGATAAAAACATTCAGTAAATTATAACCTTTCCGATGATCTCTTACAAGACCCATCTTACATAAAATATATCACAAGCATATTTCCGTAAAGAATATGGGGTTTAACATCACAGGGGCCTCCTTCATTTCTGATCATGATATGCAGCACTTTATAAATGTGATATTTTCCATCACTGATGCCTTCTTCAATCAATCCATTAATTCAGAACCCATAAAGCCCCCCTTTACCATACTTCATCCTTATTCAAAAGATTTATGTGAATCCTCTGCATCTGGTTATATTTAAGGCTGTTCAAACTCAGGAAAGCTGCTGAAATCAATGAGAGCCAATTAGTGTACAATACTACATGGTACCACTGGGGCTAACTGCATGGGAAGATGAAAAGTAGTACACATTAAATAATCAGTCAACTTAAATTTCCACTCATTCTGCAGGAATCCTGACCCATCTGAGGCCTTGTTAATCAGTACGAGTACATTATCCAGAAACGATAAGCTTGCCATTATCTCTGTTGCAAGAAAATAATGTACATATACCACATGCCTGACGAAATCTAGAAAGGCTTTTTATGTTATGTTATACTCATCCTATAATAGTCTATCCAATTTATATTCACTTCATAATCCTTGAAACAAGGCACAGCAGTCATTGTTATTGTCTCCTTCTGGAAGTATTTCTGTTTCCTAATCCCTATGTGAAATGAGCTATGAAAATTGTAAGTCAAGTAAAGAAATTTTAAACACAATTTAGCTGTATTTATTGATGTGCAATTGTAGCCTGATTTGGGGTGTGTTAGTAATGTTGATTTAATTTATCCACTTAATATAATGTTATTTAATTGTTTTTAATTAATTAATAATAATAATAGTTATTATGGATATTAATTAGTATGGGTTTCGGCTCACCAATTTGTTTGATCAGAAGATAAAATTCATCCTGAATCAGACTTCCCAAAGTTTATAAAAAGACCTTTGGAGATATGACAGGAAGCTCACACTAAACAGATATAGTCATAAAGGACTTTTATTAAAATCAATGAAATTGTAAGCAAATGGTAAAGCAATTAGAATTACAGAGTTACAATTGTATTACCATTACTCAAGAGATACATATGACAATACAATATTATGTGCTTTAAACTTTGTTAATACTCACACTGTTGTAATATCCTGGTGTTGGAGGATAAAGACCACATCTGTGGCAGTTCCATTTTCACACCTCTAGCAGAGGAAGCTAAATGCAGAGCTGTTAAAGCTGTTTACTCTTTAACTTAACTCAATAAATCTTAAACTGAAATAAAACACAGTTTGAAAGAAATAAAGTACAGCCTATTAATAAATAGCCGTCATAGATGGGTAGTATTGATACGTTGTTGAAGGTGGAGGCAAATGAAGAGTAGACAGGAGTAGATAGGTGGATAGAATTGCCTCCCTAATGGCGGGATGCATCGCCTTTGTATAGGTCATTGGTTGGAAATCCTTCTTCTTATGCCCAAATTTCATTCTTCCCCCACAGAAATGTTAGGATACACTTACCCCATAGGCTAATATGTATGTGCATATGGATGACAGGTACATACGCATTCGTGGTGTACTTGTTATATTTGTCATGCCACTTTCAAAAATTCCCTTTGCCATCGTCATTCTTTATTGGTTTAGGCAATTGGTTTAGGTCTCTAGACATCTGTGTGGGTGTTTTATCTATTTTTACTTTTCTGGGTAAGGGTCCCAAAATGTGCCAACTTTGCCTTAACTTAACATACAGGGTTTAGGCCTATAGGTCTCTTGCATTACAGCCAAACTTATTTTTAATATAAATCTATAAACCTATTACATAAAATACTCAAATTTATAAGAAAAGATATATTTGTACAAATAAGCAGATTAATCCTTAGGGCTACACAGTCTCACCCTCAAATACTAAAATGAGTCCTTTTGCATTCCATTGCATTCCACACATACTCTCATGAAGGATTTGGCCCACAGCTTGCTCCATAGGTGGCCTCATCTCTCTGCTTGTGCGTTTCTCAAACATGACTTGAACAACTCAAATATCTTCTTTTAGTTGAGCTGCATACCAACCTGCGGCAACTTGTTTTCCTTATTGTTATGGAACACTATATTTTTTATTAAGAAAATGGTATATTATGCACTATGAGCTTACTCATGGCTTTGGCACAAGACCCAACATAATACCATTGCTTTGTTTTCCTGCTCTAGGAACACAACATGTATTTTAGTCACAGTTTTTCCCTTGCTCTGGGGTTGAGTACACTGCACTAGGTCTGTACTTTCTCTTGAACTTGATGTGACATGAAATTTGTATATACATGAATTCATTTTTATGACAGTGTAAATCAGGGGTAATACCAGTGAAGTTAATGGTCTAAGCAAGTTCAGAACCAGACAAGCAGGCAGCATATTACAACTGCATTTTTACTGAACTTCAGCTTTATTTTTTTTTTGCAAAGAACAAAGAGTTTTAAGATTCCAATAATATCCAAATACTTATACACCCAGCTAGCAGTGATTTAGAGTCCTTCAGATATGTCTTCAATGCATTGTAAATCTGGGCTCAGACTCAAGTTTGAAACCAGCTTCCCCTACGATCCACACATGATTCTGTCTGATTTCAGTCAGTAAGCATTCAGGAACCAGTTCTTATGACCCACTCTGTCCCACTCAGGTCCAAGCTCTGTCATTTTGCAGTGTGAACACAGTTCAAGCTCAGACCTAAGTGAGAAGGGCTATGTAGTGCAGTATGGATGCGTTAGCACTGTTGTGAGATGTGGGTGAAGCAACTGTACACCCAGGTTTACAGTGCAGCCTAGACAATCAAGCACAGACTTGGAAACACGGAGTCCAGAAACATGGGTCCCACAGATCTAGCTTTACTGTGCAGTGCAGACATATCTTTGATTTCTGAGATGATCTCAGGAGAAAGCACAATTTCATTTTAATGTCCTTGTTATCCACCGTAGCCAGCTCCAGAAAACAGCAGCTCTGATATTTGTCTAGCTTTAGTATAAAGTTATATGAAACTACCCTTTCTCTCACTCATATCAGGGGAGGGTTCAGTCTTATACTGAAGCCAGTTGGTTCACAGCTGACACCAGTTTGTAATGTGTTTCACTGATTTTCTGTTGTGCACATTTCCTTTGTTAATGCAAACTGTTTTGTTTTAAACTATAAATGTATTTTATTGAGCTTATAACAATGGTACAAAACCCAGCAAAGCATAAAAATGACTGCAGGAATGCTGTACTTTATTTTTAAACTTTTTTTTTTCTGGAAGAGCACTAAAAGTTAAAATAATTAGCTAAAGTCCCAGAATTCCAGACTTTGTAATTGGAGCTTTAAACCTTTTTTTGAAGAACACCCAGATTTCTGTGACAATGAATTGTTTTGTCGAAATTTTCATTGAAATTTCAAAATAAAAAATTCCAATACATTGCAAATATCCTTGGTATTATTTTTTTAAATATTTTTAGAATTTTTTCCAGTAGCAAATGATAGAAAAGAGAATAAAATATTTTTTTCATTCTACTTTCTCTCTCTCTTTTATTTTTAACCTCCCCTTCCTAATCCACACACATTTGCCAGTGCAAAAAAGAGGAACTTTTAAAAATGAAAATGGGATTTGATTTTTCCCACCAAAAAAAAACAAAAACTTTGAAAAATGAATTTAATTTATAAAAGTGTTGAAAAGTTTTGTGGAAAAATGAAAATTTTCATTAAAAAATTTGAACAAATTTTAAAAAAAACCTTTCCATTTATAATTTATCTTGAAATGCATGTACCTTTATTCACCAGCTCTACTTTTAATTCATCAGGTTTTGTCCAAGTATCAGAAATTCTATATCAGGATAAATCACAAATCATATTTTATCATTTCTCGGGTTCTTATGTGTTTCCTCCATTCTCTACAGTTTTAATCTGTTTGTTTCTAAACTCCTCCAGTTCTTGACAGCTGTGACTCTGCAGTGCTTCCTAGCATCACCTACCTGTGTGCTTTATAACATCTTGTGACAGATCACTTTCTATGGTCACAGAATTTACATTGACAGAACTTAAGTCTGTTTCTCAAAATCTATGGAGTTCCTAGGTGAATGACATGATGTCCAGGACACAGCTTTGTCTTTTTATGCACTTTTTATGGTAGTCAGCAATATTCCAGCATGTGGTGAATTCTCAAAGAACCACAATCAGAGAGTCTCTGCTGAAATCAATGAGCATTTTCCAGTGACTTCAATGAAGCCAGAATTTCATTTTTGAACCAGTATTTGGGCTGAGCATCTACATTAAATTTATTTTCTTTTCGAGACTATGTGGTCTCTAGACTTTTTCCATGGTTGGGTGCAATACAACTTAAATCTGCACTTGATTAACTGCACATTCTGAAATTCTCTTTTCACTGACAACTATAGAATAAGAAGTGTGTGGTACAATATGCAATGATTAGTATGAGTTTCTGCCTGTTGTTCAGCATATCAGGTAAGAATCAGAAAATTTAAATGAGAACATTCAGAGAATCACAGCCAAATATTCTGAAATAAATATACTTCACCTGGGAGGTACAGTGTATCGAATCATTTATGCAAGTGAATCTTCACCTTGTGAAGACAGCAAGCTCTGCTAGGTATTTTATTGCCAAGATAGGTCAATCAAGTCACCATGAGCTCTAATTAGCAATCCTTCAGCCTATTAAATTGGTTTACCTTCAGTTGAGTTGTATGCAAAAAAGGGCATAATTCTCTCCCGTCTGTGAAAATATTGAAGAAAATTATTTTCTAATTTGAACTTTAAAAACAATAATAAATGAGGGCAAACACATCAATGATATCAGAAAGAATTTGGGGAATAATTTTTAGTGTTAACTGCAACACCATAGATAGCAGAGGGAGCATAGCAGTTTTCTAAAAATAACATAAAGATGACAGTCTTCATCAATTCTAGGGGAAAAGCACTGGACTGTGGCTCAGAAGGTTTGAGCCAAGATTTGTTATAAAAGAGTACCCAATGAAAGGCACCTATATTAATTTTTAGGTATTTAAATTAGAGGCTTCATTTTCAAAAGTATTAAATACCTGTAACTCTCACTGATGTCAAAAGAAACTATTAGATGCTCAGCAATTTTGAAAATCAGGGTAGCTTATTTAGGTGTCTAATGCTGGAGCCAAGATTTTCAAATGTGACTAATGGCTTTAGGTTCCTCCATTTTGGGGCACCCAACCTGACACACATTAAAGGGATTTGATTTTTCTGAAAACAGGTGGTCATCACTTTCTGAATTTCAGGTCCTTTTAAGGATTCTCAAGTTGGATTCTCAACGCAAAAACTGAGGCATCTAAAATCACATGAAGACTGAAGCAAAGAATTCATTTAATTTCTCTGCAATTGTCTTTACACGCTCCTTTTGTATCTCCATAGTCCAGGGACCTCACTGGTTGTTTAGAAGGCTTCTTGCTTATGATGTACGTAAAAAACATTTTGCTATTACCTTTTGAGCTTCTGGTTAGCTGTTTTTCAAATTCCTTTTTGGCTTTTCTTATAACATCCTCAGTCTTCACAGCTGAGGATGTTAGGGAGATTCCCAAACCTGAGCCAGCTTTTGTAGGTGTCATGGTATAATTCCCCACTCTGAACCTTAGCGTCCAAAAGATGGGGTACCAGCATGAATTCCTCTAAGCTTAATTACCAGCTTAGAACCTGTAGTGCTGCCACCAACCAGGAATTCCAGTGCCTGGTACACTCTGGTCCCCCCAAAACCTTGCCCGGGGAACCCCAAGACCCAGATGCTCTGGATCTTAACACAAGGAAGCAAACCCTTTCTCCCACCATTGCCTCACCCAGGCTTCCCCTCCCTGGGTTACCCTGGAAGATTACTGTGATTCAAACTCCTTGAATCACAAAACAGAGAGGACAATTCACCTTTCTCCCTCCTTCTCTCTCCTCTCCCAGAGTCTCCCTGAGAGAGAAAGTAATCCTAACACAGAAAGAAAAATTAACATTCTTTCCCCTTCCCTCCTCTCTCCCCACTGATTCCCTGGTGGATCCAGACCCAGTCCCTGGGGTCTCACCAATAAAAAAACATCAAGTCTTTAAACAAGAAAAGCTTTTAATTAAAAAGAGAAAACAGTAAAAATTATCTTTGTAAATTTAAGATGGGTTAGGTACAGGGTTTTTCAGCTATAGACACTGGGAATACCCTCCCAGCCTAAGTATACAAGTATAAATTAAAATCCTTTCAGCAAAATACAAATTTGAACTCCTTCCAGCCAAATGCACATTTGCAAATAAGAAAACAAACATAAGCTTAACTCGCTTATCTACCTAGTAGTCACTATTCTGAACTTATAAGAGCCTGATGGAGAGGTTGGAGAGAAACCTGGTTACACGTCTGGTCACTCTCAGAACCCAGAGAAAACACAACCAAAAACTAACAGCACACACAGAAACTTCCCTCCCTCAAAATTTGAAAGTATCCTGTCTCCTCATTGGTCCTCTGGTCAGATGACAGCCAGGTTACTGAACTTGTTAACCCTTTACAGTCAAAAGAGATATAAATTATTTCTGTTCCATTAACTTCTACTATCTGTTTATGAAGTAGGTGACAAAACTGAGGAACTGTTACAGATTGAAGTGTCACTAGAGGAAGTGTTTGAATTAATTGATAAACTTAACATTACAAGTCACTGGGACAAGATGGCATTCACACCAAGAGTTCTGAAAGAACTCAAATGTGAAACTGCGGAACTATTAACTAAGTTCTAACCTGACCTTTCATCGGCTTCTGTCCCAATGACTGGAAGATAGCTAATGTAATGCTAATATTTAAAAAGGCTCTAGAGGTGATCCTGACAATTATAGACTGATAAGTCTAGCATGAGTACCAGGCAAATTAGTGCAAACAATAGTTAAAAATAAAATTGACAGACACATAGAAAACATAAACTGTTGAGCAATAGTCAATATGATTTCTTGTAAAGGTAAATCATGTCTTACTAATCTATTAAATTCTTTGAAGAGTCAACAAACGTGGACAGAGGGATCCAGGACATAGTGTACTTAATCTCCAGAAGCCTTTGACAAGATCCGTCACCAAAGGCTGTCATGGGATAAAAAGAAGATCATTTCATGGTTTGAGAACTGGTTAAAAGACAAGGAACAAGGGTAGGAATTAATTTTAAATTCTCAGAATGGAGAGGGTAACTAGTGATGTTCCCCAAGGGTCAGTCCTAGGACCAGTCCTATTCAACTTATTCATAATGTTCTGGAGAAAGGGGTAAACAGTGAGGTAGCAAAGTTTGCAGATGATACTAAACTGCTCAAGATAGTTAAGACCAAAACAGACTGTGACAAACTTCAAAAAGATCTCACAAAACTAATTGATTGAGCAACAAATGGCAAATGAAATTTAATTGGGATAAATGTAAAGTAATGCACATTGGAAAAAATAACTCCAACTATACATACAATATGGTGGGGGGTAATTTAGCTACAAGAAGTCAGGAAAAAGATCTTGGAATCATCGTGGATAGTTCTTCTGAAGATGACCACGCAGTGTGCAGAGGCGGTCAAAAAAGCAAACAGAATGTTAGGAATCATTAAAAAGGGGATAGAGAATAAGATTGAGAATGTATTATTGCCCTTATATAAATCGATGGTACGCCACATCTTGAATATTGCATACAGATATGGTCTCCTCATCTCAGAAAAGATATACTGGCACTAGAAAAGGTTCAGAAAAGGGCAACTAAAATGATTAGGGTTTTGGAACAGGTCCCCATATGAGGAGAGATTAAAGAGGCTAGGCCTCTTTCAGCTTGGAAAAGAGGAGACTAAAGGGGGATATGAAGAGGTATATAAAATCATGAGTGATGTGGAGAAAGTGGATAAGGAAAAGTTATTTACTTATTCCCATAATACAAGAACTAGGGGTCACTAAATGAAATTAATAAGCAGCAGGTTTAAAACAAATAAAAGGAAGTTTCTTCATGCAGTGCACAGTCAAACTTGTGGAACTCCTTACCTGAGGAGGTGTGTGAAGGCTAGGACCTATAACAGTATTTAAAAAGAAAATGCGATACTCATGGTGGTTAAGTCCATTAATGGCTATTAGCCAGGATGGGTAAGGAATGGTGTCCCTAGCCTCTGTTTGTCAGAGGATGGAGATGAATGGCAGGAGAGAGATCACTTGATCATTGCCTGTAAGATCCACTGTCTCTGGGGCACCTGGCATTGGCCACTGTCAGTAGACAGGATACTGGGCTAGACGGACCTTTGTTCTGACCAGGTACGGCTGTTCTTATGTTCTTATTTTTACACTTAATTTGTCAGTGTTTATTTTCCTTTCTATTTACCTCACTTGGATTTGACTTCCACTTTTTAAAAGATGCCTTTTTATCTCCCACTGCATCTTTTACGTGGTTGTTAAGCCAAAGTGGCTCTTTTTTAGTTATTTTAGTGTGTTTTTTAATTTGGAGTATACATTTAAGTTGGCCCTCTTTTATGGCGTCTTTAAAAAGTCTCTGATCACTGTACCTTTTAATTTCTGTTTAACTAACTTCCTCATTTTTACATAGTTCGCCTTTCTGAAATTAAATGCCACAGTGTTGGGCTGTTGAGATGTTCTTCCCACCACAGGAATGTTAAATGCTATTATATTATGATCACTATTTCCAAGTGGTCCTGTTATAGTTACCTCTTGGACCAGATACTGCATTCCCCTCAGGACTAAATTGAGAATTGCCTCTCCCCTTGTGGTTTCCTGTACCAGCTGCTCCAAGAAGCAGTCATTTAAGGTATCGAGAAATTTTGTCTCTGCATTTCGTCCTGAGGTGACGTGAACCCACTATGGCAGAGCTCTGACTTTGCTCCCGTGGGTCCTGCGCTTCTAGGCGGTATATGCTAGCCTCAGTGGCTCACTGTGATTCTCCACGTAGCCCTTCTCTCTCTATGGCCAGGGTTACATTCTACTGAGCCCTTTTCATAGGCCTGCAAGGAGTTTGGTGAAAGAACTCCCACAGTCTCTGTTTGGCCTCCTGTCCTGACAGGGGCCTGACTTTTCCTCCCAGGAGATGTTCCTGTAGTGGTGGGTTGGGGAGAACCTGGGCCCGCCCTCTACTCCAGGTTCCAGCCCTGGGACTCCAGGTTCCAGCCCAGGTAGCAGGTGTTGGCAGCCAGTATTTCACTGCCAGAGTTGCTACATTTCGCTGGGCCACTTCCCCGCAGCTCTCCTGCTTCCCCCTTCTTCACCCTTACCTTAGGGCTCCCTTAACGATGGTTTGAGGGTGTCTTCATTAACCAGCCCTTCAGCCACACTTCCTCTCCTCTGGCTCCTGGCTCTCCCCTGTCTGACTGGAGTGAGTCCTTTTTATAGTATCAGGAGGGCCTTAATTAGAGTCAGGTGGTCACATTAACTGAATGGCCTCACCTGACTCTTTGCAGGTTAATCATAGTTAGGTGTTTTCATTAGCCTGGAGCAGCCCCTGCTCTGGTCAGTCAGGGAACAGAAAACTGTTAATCCAGTAGCCAGTACATCTGCCTTCAGCTATTCTGCTGTACCCAACTGGCCTGGGTCTATCACATATCCCTTCCCCCTGCTCAACCCCAAGGGGTAGACAGCTTGGGACACCAGACAGTGTATGCGTGATAAGCCATCGGCATTGCCATGGCGACTCCCTGCTCTGTGTTCTATGCGGAACTGGAAAGATTGGAGGGATAAGAACCACCTGGTTACCCTTGTTTTCTTTTCTTTGTTCCGTTGCATCCATTGAAGAGGGGCATGATCAGTCACAAAGATAAATCTGCGCCCCAGCAGGTAGTAACGCAACATTTCCATGGCCTATTTTACAGGGAGGCACTGTCTCTCTATACTGCATATTTTTGTTCCCTTGGAGGGAGTTTCCTACTGAGGTAGAGAACTGGGTGTTCCTCTTCCCCAACCATCTGCGACAGGACGGCCCCTAACCCTACCTTGGATGCATCTGTCTGTAGGATAAAGTCCTTGTTGAAATCTGGGGCTATCAATACGGGATTACTGCAGAGGGCAGTCTGTAAGTCTGCGAATGCCCTCTCTGCTGCATCGGACCATCTGACTGGATCAGGACCACGGGCCTTCACTAAGTCCGTTAGGGGACTTGCCCTTGTAGCAAAATGGGGAATGAAACACCAGTAATACCCTATCACCCCTAGAAAAGCTCGGACCTGCTTCTTATGACTCGGCTGAGGCCAATTTTGGATGGCCTCTAACTTATTCAGTTGGGGTTTTATCAGACCTTTTCCTACCACGTAGCCAAGATATTTGGCCTCTGTGAACCCTACAGCACACTTAACAGGGTTTGCCGTAAGGCCAGCTCGCTGGAAGGTATCAAGGACCGCCCCCACTTTTTCCAAGTGAGTCTCTCAGTCTGGGGTATGAATCACCATCTCATCCAAGTAGGCCTCAGCATAACTGGTATGGAGGCATAATAACTTGTCCATGAGACTCTGAAAGGTAGCTGGAGCCCCATGTAGTCCAAAAGGAAGGACCGTGAGAGTCTGTTGGAAGAGACTCTCTGGTGTAGAAAACGCCGTCTTTTCCTTTGCATCTTTGGCTAGGGGAATCTGCCAGTACCCCTTTGTCAAGTCTAAGGTTGTCAAGTACTGGGCATTCCTCAGACGGTCCACTAGTTCGTCTATGTGGCGTATAGGGTAGGCATCAAACTGGGATATCTCATTTAGTCGACAGAAGTTGTTGCAGAATCTTGTGGTGCCATCAGGTTTGGGCACCAACACTATTGGGCTGGGCCACTGACTGTGGGATTCTTCGATGACCCCCATCTCCAGCATTTTCCTGACTTCTGCTTTTATTTCCTCCGTTTTGGCTGCTGCCACCCGATAGGGCCTCATAGTTACTCTGGCCCCAGGGTTTGTGATGATGTGGTGATAATGTCCCGGTTGTGCGACCAGGCTTTGTCGAGAATACATATTGATATTGGGCAATCATCTCAGTTACCTCTTTTTTCTGGGCTGTAGTTAGATCAGAAGACTCCCTCACCTGTTCAGGATTTTTGTTTCCTGGGTGCAGCTTTTCTCGAATCACTGTGCACACCTCTCGGGCATTCCATGGTTTCAGAAGGTTGACATGATATATCTGCTCTACTTTTCGACGTCCTGGTTGTCGCACCTTGTAATTTACTTTCCCTACTGATTTAACTATTTCGTAGGGCCCTTGCCACTGGGCCAACAGCTTACTTTCGACCATGGGTACCAGTACCATTACTCGATCACCAGTTTGAAACTGACGAAGCTTGGCTTGGCGGTCGTAGTAGGTTTTCTGGGCCTCTTGGGCCTTCTCTAGGTGTTCCCTCACTGTGGGAGAGACACGGCTATCCGATCCCTCATCTGTAGTACATGTTCTATTATGTTCTTCCCCTCACCAGGTTCCTCCTCCCAAATTTCCTTGGCTATATGCAGGATGCCTCAGGAGTTGTGTCCATACAACAGTTCAAAGGGTGAGAATCTGGTGGAAGCTTGGGGGACCTCACGGATGGTGAACATGAGGTATGGTAGTAGGTTGTCCCAATCTTTCCCATCCTTGCTTACCACCTTTCTTATCATGGCCTTGAGGATTCGGTTAAATCTTTCCACCAGACCATCGGTTTGTGGATGGTAAACCGAGGTCCACAGCGTCTGGACATGGATTAGGGAACACAAATGCTTCATCAACTTGGACATGAATGGTGTTCCCTGGTCTGTGAGGATTTCTTTTGGTAGCCCTACCCGGGCAAAGATTACCACTAATTATTTGGCAATGCTTCTGGAAGCTGTATTTCATAAGGGGACAGCTTCTGGATACCTGGTTGCATAGTCTAGGATGACAAGCACATACTGGTGGCCTCGGGTCATTTTCTCTAGCGGCCCCACAAGATCCATGGCGATCCACTCGAATGGGACTTTGATGATCGGCAGGGGTACCAGAGGAGCTCTTAGATGTGGACAAGGGTTGTGCAGTTGACATTCGGGGCAAGAGGCACAGTACCGCCGGACGTCTTCACGTACCCCTGGCCAGAAGAACCTGTGTAAGATTCGCGCCTGGGTTTTCTCCACTCCCAAGTGTCCTACAAAAACATGACTGTGAGCGAGGCTTAATATTGCCTTCTGGTGTTTCCAGGGGACTAGGAGCTGGTGTACCTCTTGCTCCTGCATTTGCACGACCCAGTATAGGAGATTCCTCTTGACCATAAAATAAAGCCTTGGCCCCCAGGCCTTTCCCTCTATGGGTACCCCATCTATCTCAGCCACCTCCTTCCTGGCATTCTCGTACCTTGGGTCTTCCACCTAGTCCCATCCAAAAGTCTCTCTCTCTGGGCTTAACAGCCTGAACTCTGAGGGATCTGTCTCTGCCCTCTCGACTGGCTCCGTGAGGTTGGGGTTGGAAATGATCTCTGACCCCTCCTCTGTCTCAGGGTCCTCCCCTTCAGTTGCCCGTGTATGTCTGACTACACAGGTGACCATCTGTCCTTGTATCAGGATTCGGGTACCCAAGGCCTTGGCCGCCCTTCTTTCTCTTTTGGTCTCCCTGCCTTTCTCCGGGACAGAGAATAGCTCCTGGGACATTTCTGCGAAAAATGGAAGGTGACATTCTGCCACGGACACCCCCTGAAGTTCAGGGAGCTCCTCTTCCTCCAATTCCTTCAGTGGGAACAAGTTTCCAAACCCGAGGAAATCTCTACCCATAAGCACAGGGTATGGGAGGTTTGGGACCACCCCTGCTTTCACACCAATGACATTTCCCTGAATTTCAATTTTTACTGGTATGATGGGGTAGTAACTAACAGTTCCATGGACACAGGTTACCCCCGTATGCTTGGCCTGCATTAACTGGCTGTGCTTCACTAATTTACCCGAAATCAGGGTGATAGCACTCCCCGAGTCTATGAGTGCCATGGTTTCTACCCCAATCAACTTTACCTGCCTTGTATATTTATGTGGGGTGACTGCGACTCCTACAATATTGAGTAGGCTGCATGGGTCTGCCCCATTCCCCAGGTTGCACTGCCTTGGCTCTATGACATTGGGGCACTGGGCAGCTATGTACCCCAACTCCCCACACCTATAATTGCTTCTAGTCATTCCCCTATCACGTCGGTTAGGGGATTTAGTCCCAGAGTTCCCCCCACTCAGGCCTTTCCCTTTCTTCTGGGTTCCCAACTGGTTTTTGACCTCCCTCTTCTTCCACCTAGGACTTTCTGGGGGTTTGGCCTCCCAACCCCCCATGGTTGGGGTCAAGTGTTTATTTTGTGAGGGGCCTTCTTGGGTAGTTGGGTTAATGCCCTGGCTGTTATCCGTCTTTCCACCAATGTGATCATTTCGTCACAGGTGGACAGATTGTCCTGGCAGACCCATTTGCGGAGATCTGGCGGCAGTCCCTGCATGTAATGGTTCATGACTAAAGTCTCTAAAATCTCTGCTGGGCTGCATGCCTCAGGCCGTAATCATTTCTGAGGGAGGTGTATGAGGTCGAATAGTTGGGACCTTGGAGGTTTGTTCTCCCTGTATTTCCACTCCTGGAACCTCTGGGACTGTACCGCTGCTGTCACCCCAGATCGTGCTAGGATCTTCGCCCTCAGCCGGGAATAGTCAGCAGCATCCTGAGTGGGCAGATCAAAGTAGGCTTTCTGGGCCTCTCCACACAAGAAAGGGATGAGAATGCTGGCCCACTGCTCCAGGGGCCATGCCTCACGCTGTGCAGTCCTTTCAAATGAGAGGAGATATGCCTCTATATCATCATCTGCCGTCATCTTTGGCAGACAACCGGTGGCCTCAGGGTTCGCGTCTCATTGGACGGCCAGGCCTGGGTGGTGAAGATCTTCAGCTGGTCCACAACCTCAGGCAGGAGGGCTTGATCTTGGGTCACTTGGCTCACTAATAATTGGTTGGTTTCCTGCTGTAACCTCATGGACTCCTGTTGTGCCATTGCCTGAGCCCGGGTTGCCTCCTGCTGGGCTGCTGTGGCTTGCATCAGTGCTCTCACCGCCTCCTGCATGGTGGTACAAACAACAACAAAAAAATCCACAACCAAAAACCCCTGTGCACTTATTTTTTTTTCTTTTTTGTTTTTTTTTCTTTTTTAGTAAACACTTCTTTGTTCTGCCATGCTGTGAACAATCACTATCCCACTTTTAACACCAGTTGCGGCAGCCAACCTTCCACTGCCAGATTTACTACATTTCCCTGGGCCACTTCCCCACAGCTCTCCTGCTTCTCCATTCTTCATTCTTACCTTAGGGCTCCCTTAATGATGGTTTGAGGTGTCTTCATTAACCAGCCCTTCAGCTGCACTTTCTCTCCTCTGGCTCCCTGGCTTTCTCCTGTCTGACTGGAGTGAGCCCTTTTTATAGTATCAACAGGACCTTAATTAGAGTCAGCTGGTCACATTAACTGAATGGCCTCATCTGACTCTTTGCAGGTTAATCAGAATCAGATGTTCTCATTAGCCTGGAGCAGCCCCTGTCCTGGCCAGTGAGGGAACAGAAAACTGTTAATCAAGGGGCCAGTATATCTGCCTTCTGCTATTCTGCTGTACCCAACTGGCCTAGGTCTATCACACCAGTCAATATGGGGATGATTGAAAATTCCCCACTATTACTGAGTTCTTTATTTTGATAGTATCTCTAATCTCCCTTAGCATTTCATCGTCACTATCACTGTCCTGGGCAGGTGGTTGATAATAGATCCCTACTGTTATATTCTTATTAGAGCATGGAATTACTATCCATAGAGATTCTATGGAACATGTGGATTCATTTAAGATTTTTACTTCATTTGATTCTACATTTTCTTTCACATATAGTGCCATTCCTCCCCTCCTCCCTCCCGATTCTGTCCTTCCAATATATTCTGTACCCCAGAATGATTGTGTCCCATTGATTGTCCTCACTCCACCAGGTTTCTGTGATGCCTATTATATCAATATCCTCCTTTAACATGAGGCACTGTAATTCACCCATCTTATTATTTAGACTTCTAGCATTTGTGTACAAGCACTTTAAAAGCTTGTCATTCTTTATTTGGCTGCCCTTTTCTGATGTGTCAGATTCATTTTTATGTGACCGTTTCTTATCTGGTCTGGCCCATACTTTATCCCCTTCCATCCTCTCCCCCTAACTAAAACCTAGAGAATCTCTATCAATAGGATCTCCTCTAGGAGAAGTCTCTGTCCGATATACGTGCTCCTCTGTGGCAATCGGCTTTCCCCCATCTCTTAGTTTAAAAACTGCTCTGCAACTTTTTTAATGTTAAGTGCCAGCAGTCTGGATCCACTTTGATTTAGGTGGAGCTCATCCTTCCTGTATATGCTCCCCTATCCCAAAAGTTTCCCCAGTTCTTAATAAATCTAAATCCCTCCTCTCTACACCATTGCCTCATCCATGCATTGAGACTCTGAAACTCTGCCTGACTACCTGGCCCTGCACGTGGAACTGGAAGCATTTCTGAGAATGTTACCATAGAGGTCCTGGATTTCAGTCTTTTTCCTAGCAGCCTAAATTTGGCCTTTAGGATGTTTCTCCTACCCTTCCTTATGTCATTGATACCTACATGTACCACAACCACTAGCTCCTCGCCAGCACTACACATAAATCTATTTAGATGCCTCGAGTCTATCTGGATGGAAGTTGCTTATGAAAAACACATTCATCATCACATCACCACAACTGCATAACTCCATGAACTCAACAAACGTAACTTTAAATGATACTGTGCCTAGAACAGTAACGTATCTAGCTAAGTCTACCAACTGAGTCAACAAATAAATTCTTTCTGAAAATAAGCACGCAGCATTGTCCTTCAAAAAAGCAATCAAATCAAAGAGTAAAAATACTATTTTTATGTCAGCACTTTAATAATATTTAATATGGAAGGGTCCTGACACATCGCAGCCTACAAAATTAAATACCAAGCACTAAATTAAAGCAACAATATCAATGCTAGCCTGATAGAGAAAGATATTTACATCTGTATCCCCTGTACATGTTAACACACACTCAGTATTAGGTAGATCACTTATTATCATGATAATCCTATAATGTCTAGTCACAGTGAGGTTCAGTTTAGAATCAGGAGCCAGATTCAGCCCTGACCTGATAGCATAAGATAGCTGTCCCTGGAAAGACAGCCTGGACAAAGGATTGCTGCAATACAACCTTCCCTCCACTAGGGTGCCAGCTAGCATCCAAAGTAGGTGTGACTAGCTGGAAATAGGATGTGGTAGATGCACTGATTCACTCTGTCTGCTGGATTGTCTCCATCAGGAGTGAATGCTCCTGGGAAATATTGGCCCTAGATCGGGAAGAGAATTATAATTTGCAAGTAGGGGTGAATTGAACTTGTAATGTGAATCTTTTTGTCTCATGTCTTGGAAAAAATGCAATAGGGACAAGAAAGCTCAAGAAGTTCCATGAGAGTGTTAGAGAATGTGTGTGTGTGTGTGTGTTTCCTCTAGTTTCTTTCATATGCTTTCCCTGGAGAGGGAAAGGAGGCTATTGAGAAGGAAATGAGTATGGGTCTTCGAATCTTACATGCTTGGGGATATCAGGAAGTCTAGCTTAGAATTGAATGCACTAAGAAAAAATGAATTGCTTTGAACAGTATTAGATCCCACTCTGGGTCTGTAAGAGAGCATGCCACTGTCCCTTGCTACTGTTGACCTCAAATTCCTCTAGCTGACCCCACCTCTGCAGGGTCCAGCCAAGATCTGGTGAACTAGGGCTTTTGTGGAGTCTTATACAGGAAGTAGCATGCCAAGGAGCCCATGTTCTTGTTCTGCATTCCCCCTGCCTGTTCAACCTCGTTTAGGTTCTTACCACAATGAAAAGGAGCATTAAGCATTTCTTGAGTCAGATCATTAAAATGCTTTTAATGAAGTCTGTTGTATAATTTTTTTTCTTCAGGTAAGTTTACAGCTACTCAATGAATATTAATTATATCAGATCAAATGCCCCAGAAACTTATTTGTGATAATTATTGAAATTTAAATGAATGCACTGAGAAGGGCTAACAATTTAATATAACTGTGCTGGGAAGCTGAAATTTAAATCAAGTTCATTATTTGCTTTTGATTATTCAAATAAAAAGGAAATGGTTGGTTTGTCATTATTGTTATTTAAGAATGAAAAAATGAGTGGCATTACTACTCATCCTGCAAAACCTATTTATTTAACAAAATTCATTTACATAGCTTGCTTTATTCTTTGAGAAATAAAATACATAAGTAAGTCCATCAAGATTAAGACCATCAAATGTGCATCCATGATACATTACTGAGACAACTGAAGTTGTTTTCTTCCTGTCAACAATTGTACATTGACTCCTAGAAGACTTCTATATACTTCAACTAGCAAAATATGTAAGTGACTAACTTATTTATTTTTTTTTAATGTATGAAATTCAAAAGATTCCAATGACATAAGACTCTGGATGGCCTGATATAAATTAGAGTATCAATATTTAAATCTCATCCTTCTTCTCCTAATATATGTCTACCAGAAAACAGCAATTATATTAATAAATGCCATCCAATCTTCAACACACCCTCTCTTCAGATACAAAGAAAAAAGGTGGGCTTTGTACTGTGCCCAAGAGATTATGGTAAAAGGAGAGAGGGAGCCTAGCTCCAAACAATATAGGGCTTTAAAGATCAAGCCTATCACCTTGAACTCTACCCAGAAGCCCATAGGCAGCCAAGGCCACTCACAGGCCCCTACTTTTGTCACAAGACTCAGTGTAAGTGTCTCCCTTCAAACTGCTGACTGGTACAGAATGTAACATGGTGGTTTTAAATCACATGAGTTTTCACTCTTTTAATTTTGTGTTTTTATGAACCCAAAAGCTTAAAAGAAACTCAGCTGAAATGACTAAATTTTACAATTTCAAGTTAAACCACAACATTTTGTATGGCTTTCATAATTATAATGTGATTTATCTAACAAACACTGCATGTCTTTTTGAAGCCATGCAAACAATTCTGGGGGGAGTTTTGGAGCAGGGGACCCAAAAACTGTTGTCACCCAGGGTGTCAGAGTACCAAAGAAAAAGCCCAGGAGTCCTTTCCCTATTTTTCTAAGTCCATTCCCCCTCCCCCACATTCAGTCAGCTCTCTTCTTTGATAATGACCAACATGCTAAATGTAATGCTGGCTACAAATTTGCATGCTTAGCTATGTACCCTATTGGCCAGATCACATTTTAATTATTTTAATGTTTATTTCACAATTAAAGGCTTAATGCAGAGTTAATATGTTTTTTTCTTTAAATATGAATGAAGCTGCTGTATATGTTGTTCAGTAGTTTAATTTTAAATTGAAATATATAATTCATTTGACAACACCTGCACGAGCTTCAGAGGTGGCATTTTCAGCACTGTATTGGAAAAAAATTCCTTATATCTTTCAAAGACAACTCTCTAACCAACTATATAAAAGTATTTCTTGCTGAATTTAGGATACTAGGCTTCAACCGATTTCCCAGCCAGTTCACCTTAGTTGAAAGGTTGCTGGTTCCAATAGAAGGCCTCAAGGACTGTAGAGAAGAAGGAAATAAGTTGGCAGTGAGGAGGGTATTAATGCTGGGGAAATATAAATATGTTCCAATGCAGTGGTGGGCAACCTGTGGCCCATCAGGGTAATCCACTGGCAGGCCAAGAGATAGTTTGTTTATGTTGACTGTCTGCAGGCAAGTCCGTCTGCAGCTCCCAGTGGCTGCAGTTTACCATTCATGGCCAATGGAAGCTGCGGGAAGCGCTGGCCAGCCCGCGTCGCTTCCTGCAGCTTCCATGGGCCAGGAATGGTGAACTGCAGCCACTGGAAGCTGCAGGCAGCCATGCCTGCAGACAGTCAATGTAAACAAACTGTTTCGCGTCCTGGCAGCAGATTATCCCGATGAGCTGCATGTGGCCCACAGGCTGCAGGTTTCCCATCACTGTTCTAATGGCTCTGTCTTGGGTGTCAAGGAGAGGGAATTATATGTCACATCCAAATAATTAAAATTAAGGGCTACCTCCAAAAATATTACGTAGTTTGTCATTTTTGGTCTAGAATTTGAGGATGAAATAAAAAAAAAACACTCTAAAGAATACAAGCAATCCTTTTCACTAAATGAAATAGGGTTTTCAATTATAATTACAAACCTATTGATCATCAATGTATCAAATTCCATCGCAGTGTGATGACTGAGATGTTAAACCCTGAAAAGTGGATTTGTCATTGAAATTGTGAAAGATTTTGAACTCACACAGTGCTTCTGAGAGAAGCTACAGTATAATAAGTTGCAAATGAGATATTGGAGCTGGCATCACTAGATATCTTTTTACTGTCAGCTTAGCATGATTTATCTTAAATTATAATTATGGTATTATAGTACAAGTCCATTGTAGAGTTTGCATGGTACCATTGAAATTTCAATATATAACAATAGCACATAACATTCATTAATGTTACCTTTACAGTGGATAAATTATTAATACCCAGAATTTCTAGTTATTTAATACACTTTTTTAATATCTGGTTTCTTCCTATTGTTAAGTTACTACCATAGCAATTCATCCTCCTTCTACCATAGTTAAAATCAATATGCAATCTTTCTTCTAAACTGAATGGATTGCTTTTATAATTTTTTTACCATGATTCACTAACCCTCAAGAGTTTTCTCCTTTATTACTGATACATATATACTTCATTCTAGGGAAATCCCGAGCTTATACCTGAAGATAAATGTACCAGTTCATTCCTGGTGGACTGGGTCACTCTAACACCTAGCACAGTGGAGTCCCAATCCTCACTGGGAAACTGTAGGTGCTGCTAGAGTAATAACAATAATAATTAGGACTGTCAAGTGATTAAAAAAATTAATCATGTTTAATCATGTGATTAAAAAATGAATTACAATTAATTGCGTGATTAAACGAGCTGTTAAACAATAATCAAATACCATTTATTTAAATATTTTGGATGTTTTCTACATTTTCAAATATATTGATTTCAATTTCAACACAGAATACAAAGTGTACAGTGATCACTTTCTATTATTATTATTTTTATTTCAAATACTTGCACCGTAAAAAACAAAAGAAATAATATTTTTCAGTTCATCTAATACAAGTACTGTAGTGCAATCTCTTTATCATGAAAGTTGAACTTAAAAATGTAGAATTATATACAAGAAATAACTGCATTCAAAAATAAAACAATGTAAAACTTTAGAGACTACAAGTCCACTTGATCCTACTTCAGCCAATCGTTCAGACAAAACAAGTTTGTTTAAAATTTGTAGGAGATAATGCTTCCCGCTTCTTGCTTACAATGTCACCTGAAAGTGAGAACAAGCATTCGCATGGCACTGTTGTAGCTGGCATTACAAGATATTTATGTGCCAGATGTGCTAAAAATTCATATGTCCCTTCATGCTTCAATCACCATTCCAGAGGATATGCGTCCATACTGATGATGGGTTCTGCTCAATAATGATGCACAGCAGAGCAGACCAATGCGTGTTCATTTTCATCATCTGAATCAGATGCCACCAGCAGAAGACTGATTTACTTTCTTGGTGGTTCAGGTTCTGCAGTTTTCGCATTGCAATGTTGCTCTTTTAAGACTTTTGAAAGCATGCTCCTTACCTCATTACTTTCAGAGTTTGGATGGCACTTCAGATTCTTAAACCTTGGGTCGAGTTCTGTAACAATCTTTAGAAATCTCACTTTGGTACCTTGTTTGTGTTTTGTCAAATCTGCTGTGAAAGTGTTCTTAAAACTAACGTGCTGGATCATCATCCGAGCCTGCTATAACATAAAATATATGGCAGAATGTGGGTAAAACAGAGCAGGGGACATACGATTCTCCCCCAAGTAGTTCAGTCACAAATGTAGTTAATTCTTTTTTTTTTTTTTAAACAAGCATCATCTGCATGGAAGCATGTCCTTTGGAAAGGTGGTCGAAGCATGAAGGGGCATACGAATATTTAGCATATCTGGCACGTAAATACCTTGCAACGACAACTACAGAAGTGCCATTTGAATGCATGTTGTCACTTTCTCACATTATAAGTAAGAAGCAGGCAGCAGTATCTTCCGTAAATGTAAACAAACTTGTTTGTCTTAGTGATTGGCTGAACAAGAAGTAGGACCAAGTGGACTTGTAGTCTCTAAAGTTTTACATTGTTTTGTTTTTGAGTGCAATTATATAATAAAAAAATCTATATTTGTAAGTTACACTTTTCAGTAAAGAGATTGCGCTGCAGTACTTGTATGAGGGGAATTGAAAAATACTATTTCTTTTGTTTATAATTTTTACAGTGCAAATATTTGTAATAAATAATAATTATCATATAAAATGAGCACTGTACACTTTGTATGCTATGTTGTAATAGAAATCAATGCATTTGAAAATGTAGAAAAACATCCAAAAATATTTAATAAATTTCAATTGATATTCTATTGTTTAATAGTGTGATTAATCATGATTATTTTTTGGGTTATTCGTGCGAGTTAACTGCGATTATCGACAGCCCTAATAATAATGACTCCATTTGAACCATTGCTCAAAACTTGAGCCAGCCTAGTGCAGCTTCAGGGAGGGAGAAAAGGCTCTAAGCCATAGTTATGCCTCCCTTAATCCTGGACCAATTCCACTGGCTGAGGATCAGACAAAGTGCTGCATGTTCTATCCTTACCCTTTTCACCCTTGATTTGCCCCAGATGAAGAATCATATGGAATATGCCATTGGAGAATTTCCCTCTGATGGAGAAATCTTTAACTGCCTGCTTAAGGCAACTTCAAGTGTGCTTTGTGTTGCACTTGTATAAAGGTCATTTATTGAGAACCAATAGCCTGACCCCAATTCTTCTGGCAGTCTCCAGAGTGTTTGGATAGCTTTATTATTTTTGTGTCTGTACTGAATGCCCCTATACTTCCTAGTTTCATCCACAACCAGAAGCTAAATGACTATAATACCACAAGGAAGATCATTTTACAGTATTTCTAGTTCAGCTGAATGCAGGAAATATTGGAAATCTCACTAGATCAGATGTTCATGACTTTTACTGTCCAATTTTTCAGACCCATGAGGTTTCAACAAGACATCCAATACTCAGCTGCTTAGCCCAATTAAACATAATGTTTCAAAGTTCGCCCAGCCCTACTTACAGCCTGATATTTACTGCTACTGCATGTTCAGAAAGTTGAGGTAAGAAATCATTATTTATTTTGATACCAACAGCTTGGTTAATTTTTTTTCCCTGTAATCTCCTGAGCCAAAAGCTCATGATAAGTGGAAAGTTGTCCCTTCTTTCCATATTGATGGAAATATTAAGTTAAAAACCTCTGCTGTCTATCTATTATAATAACCCATTATTTCTGCATTTAAACTATTTTTTAAATTACTGAACATTCTTTGAAAACAAAAACCACTTAATCATTTAATATTTATCAAATTTTTCATATAAGTCTGAAAAAGTTCTCTTTACTTAATGGGAAGAGCTGGGCTCAAAAATGAATGAGTCGGACTATAATTGCCTACTGTATGTGTTGAGCTGAAGTTAAGTTTAAAACAGAATTTTCATTTTTCTGATAGGGGAATAATGCTTTTTGAAATGAGTTTAATTCATGTCCTGATTAGCTCCTCTGGATCTTTTTTGTAACTGCACCTCAAACCGAAGTTGACAGTGCTTTGTGTCTAATAATTTTTGTTGGCTTTCCATTAAAATGATATGTTACTATCCAGCCTCTTTTCCTATCTCAAGAATTTATTCTTTATCATCTTCCCCCCCCCCCCCGACTGCAGCTTTGATCAAATTTGTGCAGGTTTCGCCGCTAGAATGTCAGCTTTTGCAAGTCACTGAACTTTTGAGTTTTGACTCTTGCAAAACAATGACATGGATTCAGTGTCCTTTAAATGTAATTATTGGATAGCTTGTGGCAGAAGATAATCCTCCCCTTTTACTAACATGAATTGTGGATGATAAGAAAATTCCTCCTTAGAGAATTTCTTTCAAAATTACTTTCACTTCATTCGTTACATAGAATCTTCCTTCAGAAGATGCTTCTGACAGCTGATCAAAAAACCCTCCCTACTCCTTCATATTTCATTACAATAATGATACTACATTCAGAAAAAAAGACTATAACTATTTCAGCTAACTCTAATTAGATTTCAGATATAATTACAGCATACTGGACATGTCACTGTGTCTTTCTTAGAAAAGAAAAGCATCTGGATGCAGCTATTTTGAAAACCAATTACCAGGCTGCTTTGTCCCTGTTTACTAATATAATAGTTACTGTGACCACCTTGTCGAATTTTTACATTATTATGTGAAATATTCTTATTATGCTTATTATGTGAAATATTCATGCCATCTGTATATTTATGTGTCATTACTGAAGCTGCATCAGTGCCATTTCCTTAGAACGGTTGCCACAGCAAACTGACGCACTTCACAAAACACTTAAAATATGAATGGGCAAAGAATAGGGAATGACAGCCTTGCGTCATGTTGTTCAGCTCTTTTATACTTTAGAATCATGTTCCTTCTTATTTGTGGCTCAGACTTTTAAAAATTTGGAAAAAAAATGCTACTGGGTGTTGTGGAAATATTTGTTGTTCAAGTATTCCATTGAGAATTAAAAAGAGAGAGAGAGAGAGAGAGAGAGCAATGATATATATAAACTTAGCCAAGCCCTGGGAGCAAGAGGCTTGTTCTGACAAAGGTTCCCAGACTTGGGAGCCACCTACTGTGAAAATGAGCTCATTTCTACTGACTGAGTGAAGTGTCTACTGATTAGTATTATGGCCTTGTTTTAGTGAGGATAGGGCTGAGGACAGAAATTATATAAATAGAAATTAAGGAATGTGATAGCTGGTTGAATTGACCAAGGAACTCCCTGAATGTGCTGGTATTTTTAAAAGATCCATGGGATGACCTTGGTAACTATATGCTGCTTAGACTGACATAAGTCTCAGGGAAAAATATGGAAAGGCTGATACGGGATGCACTGAATAAAGCATTAAAAGATGGCAGCATAATTAATGTCAATCAACATGATTTTATGTAAAATAGGTTCTATTGAGTAAAATTCATATCAGTTTTAGATGATATTACTAGTTTGGTTGATAAAGGTGATTGTGTTGACATAGACTTTTGTAAGGCAGTCATCTTACTATGACAAAATATTCTGATTAAAAACATAGCACTAAACAAAAATCAAAGCACCTTTCAAATGGGTTAAAATGTACTTGATGTTACACCTCAAAAGGTATTTTTAAATGGGAAATATTCATCCAAAAGGAGTATTTTTAGCAGAATCCTGCAGGGTTCTGTTCTCAGCCCAGTGCTATTCAATATCTTTATCGATGTGGAAGAAATTAAAAAAAAATTGATGGAGTAGTAAACAATGCTACGGACAGATCAGTTATGCAGTACAATCTGGATTGCTTGGTAAATTAGGCTCATTTGAACCACATGCATTCTAATACAGCCAAATGCAAGGGAATGTCAGAGTGTTTTGTTTAGATATATATTTATCAAAATAAAACATTTTGCCATTCCCAAAACAGAAATGTTTCATTTTGGTTTTTTGACTCACATTTTAACATTTCCTTGTTACCCTATGAGAGTTGAAGTTCTGGCTCCCATTCATTGGATGAAAGAGAGAGAGTAAGAATGACTCTATAATGCCGTGGCTCGAGCCCTCCCCTATAATGGTGGGAGACCCCAGTTCAAGCCCCTACTCTAACGATTATTTATACATAGTAGAACAGGAGAGACCAAGAAATCCACACTCAAGATGATCACATAGCACACTGGTAAAGGCAGGGAAGTATCCTAAAAAGTGGATTCAAATCCTTATTCCTGTTCCGCATCAGGTAAATAGGGGAATCAATCCTAGTCTCCTACATCCTGAATGAGAGTTCTAACCACTGGGCTAAAAAAATGTAAAGGGGCACCACCACCACTAGTGATGTTTTGTACAGAGTGAAAACTGTTAGGTAGCCTCTGAGCACGCCTATCAAACAAGGTCCCACAGGCAAGAGAGATGGGAGAGCACCAAGTTTGAGGATCCTACTGGGGCTTAGACATGAGGTGGAACCCAGGTGCCAGGAATATGGTAGCTGTGTGCATTCTCAATAGCAGAGTATAAGGTACCTGGGAAATCTCATTGGAGAAACTTAGATGCCTAGTGAGTTTAGGTATCTGCAGGGCTAGGCTCCAGCTGAGTGATGGTTTTGACAATCTACATTTTTTGACTTAAAGTGGCAGTTAGGTACCTAAATAGCTTTGTGGATCTAACCCTTAAACTCTGAATGCAATAATAAAGAAAAAAAAGTATTGCAAAGGAATAGTCCTGCATCTTTTAAAAAACTATTCATACCCAATGAAAACTTGTGATGTTGCAAAAAATTAAATCTTTTTGATGAACATTTACCTGGCATGTGAATGGTTAATGTTTTTTAATTAGTATAACAAAGACAGTGAAAAATCACTGTCCACCCTTTCTCTCTTTTCTCTTTGATTCTCAGACAGAAGCTACAATTTAACATTCAAGAACTTCTGGCTTTTTACTAGAGAAGCCACTTTGTAAATAGTGTAATACTGTACTTTGAAAGTAATCATTTAATCTCACTTTTAATTAACAGTAAGGCAAGCTGATCAGCTGATCTTCTGTGAATGCCACATCATTGGTTTTCCTTTGTGAAAAGAAGAGGGTATTTTAAAAATTAATCAGTCAGAGTACTATATTTGTCTGTTAATGATGGTATCATATTTTGATGAGGTTACTGAATTTCCCTACAAACAGAAAATGCTGATAAGTGAGACCATTCAAAGGAAATAATTCTAGAGTTTCATTTAGGGCAGTGGCACTCAACCTTTTACAGCTAAAGAGCATGTGGCTGCTTAGCTATACTAACATTAAACTTTTCTGTTGATCGCTTTCACCCTCCAAAGTTGCTGTGTTTAGCCAACTCCCTTGTTCTTTCCTGTCCCTGCACACTATTTGTTCATGCTATAGACAGAGAGACTCACTAACCAACTGTTACCTCTCCACAATCTTAACAGCAAAGACACTGATCATTCTACAGTGTATTTCTTCCCTGCCTCAGCTCTTTCAGTCAGGGCTCAGCCATCTCGAACTCTTATCTCACCTTTGTCTGGTTTTGATTTTACCACTTGTCCATATTAAACAAGTCGTTGGTAAATGTAAACAAGTTTCCCTCACCAGTACCTCTCTAGGTTCCCAAAAAGCCACCTACTCCTACCACTCACTGTTCTCCCTTTAAAGAGAATGGCCTTAAATTTTATTTTTTGTAATTAGCCAGCCATTCAATCAGGCATCCCTGCTGCCCTCCAGGAAGTCCCACACTCACATGGCAGCAGCCTTCCATGGAGCCAGAGTCTGCTGCTATTCTGATTGTCCTCACAGAGCAAGTGAAAGCTGTGGTTCAAGTAGTGCAAGGTTTTGTGTCAGTCCATGTTGGGGTCATTACTACTGCTTTGCTTTTCCCACTCTCTGCTACTGTTACCCAGGGTTCTTTCAACCCAATGTTCTTGGTAACTTTTACTCTATGCAAGGTTGTGTCAAGAAATAAATCAAGGGAGACACGGCCATCCGACCGATAGATGGCTGGCACAAGAGTGCTTTCAATAAACTTTACTTAGTCTCAAACACTTACACACGTCCGCAACAGGTTAGTAAAACACCCCCAACCCTTGATAATTTCCAAAGCTGAGTGTGGCTCTCCAGTGGGACAGCAGCAGCCCATCTGCTGCTGGGGAACACAAGATGCATTCAGAGGGAGAGACCAGTCCTGAAGAGTTACCTCCACCCCAAACTTTTTCCCTTTGTTTATACATAGTATTACAATGACATAGTCTCAAAGAAAATTTGTTAAGCAAGCAGTTTCAACAATTAAGCAAGAGGTTTTCTTCTGATTGTTGATTAACCAGGTATGTTTTTTTCCCAGAGTGCAGTCTTGAGACCCTGTTAAACACATTCCTGAGGGCACATCCTACACTTCTAAAATGCATGCATCAGCAACTTCAACATAATTCTTATCAGGAATGACACAGGGTCAAGCTGCCCTTTCTGTGGCACCCCAAAACCCCTCCCCTCCTGACTTTGTCAAGCTGAAGCTGCTGCATGACCGCTTTACTTTGCAAAGCTGCTGACCTGGCTGATTTTAGCAAAAATACTTTCAGTCACTTTACTGGTTTGTCAAAATCTCCCTGTACGCTACTACAGCAAGAAGAGGAAGGGGGATGATATCACATTATGAAGGAGATGTTGAATTTCCCTTCAAATAGACAGTAGAGACCATTCCTAGGAGTCAGCATTGCCAAAGACCTCACAGGCCACTTCACAGCAGTGGGAGAGTTAGCATAAAAAGCCTTCCAATTTACCAGCAACGGCCAGCATCTTAAAAACCAGGCTACCAGGCTTGCCAATACCTTGTAAAGGGCCTAAAATAGCCATCCCCTTTCCCAGTATTGCTCTTCCTTTTCCATGGATTGTTGGGTGTTCAACTAGATGCCAGGCAAATTGATAAGTGACCTTACCTAGGATAATCTCAGAAGGCAGTCTTCTAACTATGACATTAGTGAAATAGTTTTCTTCAAAAGTCCTCTCCACAGTGCCAATAGCTGCTAGTGCTGGCATAGAGGAACTACTGCACTTGGCTCCCACCTTCCCATGATTTGAAAAGAAAACAAATGGAAAGTGGAATGTGTCAATATCTTTTCTCTCCTGAAGTGAGAAGAATTACTTATACTATTATTCCATTTCAAAATAATTGGATCTGATTCTTCTCTCACACTGATTTACATCAATGCAACTTCATCAACGTCACTGGAGTTAAATCAGTGTAAATAAAGATCTAAAATCACTTTGTTCACATAACAGCTAGATATTTTCTTAGAAGCAGTTATTAACATCAAATGTGCATATTAACTGATGTAACAATGCGCGTCTGTGAATCATGAATCAAAGGCATTCAAATAACACAGCGTAAAAATATGAAGTCTCTGAACTGTCAATGAGTTAGTCTGCATTGTCATTGTAGCCATGTTGGTCCCAGGATAGAAGAGAAACAAAGTGGTCCAAAGAAGATATTACCTCTCACACCTTATCTTTCTCAATGAGATTGTAGTTAATATTCCCATAATAAATACATTTTTTCTTCTAGAGAAAACTCACAAATCTTGTCCAAACATTGTATTATTCAGTTACTTAATATAAACTTTATTAAGATGTACATGGATTGTAACATAGCCTTTTGAGGCCCAATTCAATTCCCATTGAAAAACACACATTGACTTCACTCAGAGTGGGATTAGACAGGGCCATACATTATGAAATCATAGTAATGTAGGTCTAGAAGGGACTTTGAGAGATCATCTAGTCCAGCCCCTTACTCTGTGGCAAGAACAAGTATACTCAGGTGTTTGACTAACCTGTTCTTAAAAACTCTCAATCATGGGGATTCCACAACCTCTGTGGGAAGCCTATTCCAGAGCTTTACTATCCTTATAGTTGGAAAGTTTTTCCTAATATCTAACCTAAATCTCATTTGCTGCAGATTACACTTCTTGTCCTACCTTCAATGGACATGGAGAGCAATTGATCATCATCCTCTTTATAACAGCCCTTAACATAACTGAAGACTTTTATCAGGCCCCCCGATACCCAGTTTTCTTTTCTCAAGACTGAACATACTCCATTATTTTTAACCTTTCCTCATAGGTTAGATTTTTAAAACCTGTTATCATTTTTGTTGCTCTCCTCTGGACTCTCTTCAATTTGCCCACATCTTTCTTAAAGTATGGTTCAGTACTCCATCTGATGCCTCACCTGTGCAGAGTAAAGCTGGACAATTATCTCCCGTGTTTTACAGCCCTGTTAATACATTCCAGAATTATATTAGCCTTTTTTATTAGCTGGGGACTGGACACTTTGTTGACTCATCATTCAATTTGTGATCCACTATAACCTCTAGATCCCTTTAGCAGTACTGCTGTCTAGCCATCACTTTATACTTGTCTGTTTGATTGTTATTTCCTAAGTAAAGAATTTTGTACTTGCCTTTAACGAATTTCACCTTGTTGAGTTTAGACCAATTATCCAATTTGTCAAGGTAGTTTTGAATTCTAATCCCATGCTCCAAAGTGCTAGCTACCCCTCCTAGACTGGGGTTATCTGCAAATTTTATAAGCATACTCTCCACTCGATTATCCAAGTCATTAATGACCCAGGAAAGACTCCTGCAGGACCCCATTAGATATGTTTCCCCATTCTGAGCACCAAACATTGATAACTACCCTTTAAGTATGGTCTTTCAACCAATTTTGCACTCACCTTATAATAATTCTATCTAGATCATATTTTCCTTGTTTACTTGTGAGAATGTCATGCAGACTGTGCTACAAGCCATCAAGTTTACCATTTCCCCCCTATCCACTAGGTCAGCACCTGCATTAAAAGAAGTAAATTAAGTTGATTGGCATGATTTGTTCTTATAAATCCATGTTAGCTATTACTTATAACTTAAGTGTTCCCTAGATGCTTACAAATTGATCGTTTAGCAATTTGTTCCAGTATCTTTCCTGGTATTGAAGTTAGGCTGACTAGTCAACATATTTCCTGGATCCTCTTTCTTCCTCTTTTAAAAGGATATGTTCTATGTTTGTCCTTCTCAAGTCCTTTGGAGCTCCATCTGCCATCCATGACTTCTCCAAGATAACTGCTAATGGTTCTGAGAGTGTTCCTTAAATACCCTAGGAGAATTTAATCAGGCCCCACTGACTTGAATATATCTAATTTATCTAAATATTCTTGAATCTGTTTTTTATATTAATTGTGTTTATTACCTGGTCAATATTAACCTTTTTTGTAAAGACTTCATTAAAATAGGCATTAAACATGTTAGCCTTCTTGATGTTATCTGTTATTAGCTTGCCTTCTCTGCTAAGTAGAGGAACTATGCTATCCTGTATCTTTCTCTTGATCTTGATGTATGTATAGAATGTCTCCTTATTCCCTTTTTTGCTAGGTGTAATTCATTTTCTGATTTTGTCCCTAAGTGTTTTTCTGACATTGTCAGGGCTGGCCCACAACATTTTTGCACCTGAGGCAGAGAGCTCAAATGACATCCCCATGCCCCTCACTTGAGCCAAAACTTTGAAAGGTCTCAATTCTGCCTTCTTCCTGTTCTGCTCTTCTCATGGTACTGCTCTGCTACCTACCTCAATAAAGGAGAACTAACAACATAAAATGCCTTCTTCAAAAATTTTAAGTAACACTTAACTTTCAGACACTTGAACAGCAAATGTAACTTTTCTTATCTGCATAGTAAACACTGGCATTTTTAACTGTCTGAATAATCAAGTGGTGCTTTCTTTGCCATCTTGGTTGCAAAGATTTGAACTGCTTCCTGAAGGTCTACAGTTTGGGCTATCTCATTCTCTATTGAGATAGTTGCAAGGCCAACCAGCCTCTCCTGTGTCATTGTGGAGAATAGATGTATTTTTATTAACTTCAGCTTGGAAAAGTCGCATTCTCCACTGGCAACCGTTACAGGAAGTTTTAAAAGTATGCAAAGAGCAACAAAAGCATTTGGAAAGAGGGTGGTCATCTTATTTGTGCACATATATCCCATAACAGACTTTGGAGTAGATCCTGCTGAAATGGATCTTGAAAGGGGTTTCACTTCATCACCTAAATCATTCGCATCAATATTGTGCATGTCATCATCTCTCAACACTGTCTCTAGTGCCTTGCATTGTTGGTGTAGGTCTTCATCAGATATAGTGAGGAGTTTTGGAATATCATACAACATCCCAAATATACTGCTGTTCCTTAAGCTGCATGAAACGTTCTTCAATTGACTGTATTGCACAATCTAGCACCTCGTTAAAGAATTCAACTTCGAATTGTTGTTTGAAGTCTCTTATGGGATTATCCCATGCCTCATAATCAAAATGTCTTCTTCTTCGGTGACTCTTGTATTCTTGAATGGGTGGGAAAATAACTTCAGTGTGAAGTTCCTATGCCAACTTCTGTGCACTCTTCAGGACATTTTGAAATCCCTCATCTGACCAGTAAGACTGTAGGTATGACTTTGCTTTGTCCAGTTGTTCTATTGTTCCAGATATATCAAGGTCAACACCTTGGAGTCTCTTGCTTACAATATTTATTTCAAACAGTAGTTATGTAAGTTTCTGGTGATTCCATTTCCCTATACCACTGTTCTCCCCAAAACAGTTCCTGTCATAGCATTATCCTCCATAATGGCAACTACGGCATCATCTCTCTTCCCAATTTGGTGTTTCACAGGCTTTATCGCCTCCACTTGACTTTCCCGACATGTGGCACTCAGTGGTTTCAGTGTCAGAGAGGATGTTCCCAGATGTTGCTTCATAATTTGCCATCAATGAGTTGATGCAGAGAAAAATACATAAATGCTTTGAATTAAATTAAAAAGTTCAACATCCTTACTAGAAGCTGATGCTGCATCACTGACCACCAGGTTCAATGAATGAGAACTGCATGGGACAAAAGAAGCTCGAGGGTTTAACTCTCAGATCTGTTTCTGCACTTTTATGTTCATTCCTTTCATGTTGGCACCATTATTGTAGCCCTGACCTCTGATGTCAGCTATCATAATTCCTATATCTTCCATCTTTTTAAGAAGCACATATGTCCTACCAGCTCCTGTAGTATCATTAATATCAATAAATTCTAGAAAATACTCTGACAGTCACCACTGCAGGGACATTTTCACTAGGTTCTGTTGTTGTTACAAAATGCACCACTAGAGTCATTTATTCCGTATGGCTGATGTCAGGTGTACAGTCCAGAATAACAGAGTAATATCTTGCAGATTTCTGATCTGCTACAATCTTCTGTTTGACTTTTGTTGCCAGTAACTGTATGATCTCATTTTGAATTATTTTTCCAAGGTAGTGGTGTGTGTACATTTCTTGGGTGGTGACTCTTCTTAAATGTTCCTGGAGTACAAAATCAAACTCGACCATCAGTGCCACAATTTTAAGGCCATTTCCACTGTTTGGCACATACAGCTGAAATGTCACACAATGCTAGGTTTTGGGTAGCAAGGATTCTCACAATGGCAATTTCAGAACATGTTGCCGGTAAAGAGACTCTGATGCAATCTTCTCTCGATGCTGATCATCTATGGTGACCTTTAACCTTAGTCTCATCTTAAGCTCTTTCCACCTATGGAATGCTCTCTGGTGATTTGCTGCCTTCTCATGGCATGCCAGATTTCTAGCCAGACTTTTCCAGTCCTTTGTTCCTATAGAACACAATGTGGCTGGAACATTAGACTGGAAGAATTTGCAACAAAAAAAATGCAGCATTCTGGGTTTTTGAGTACATAAGCCATGGCCTCTCCATTTTGTCACCATTGGGGATTTCATGCCATTAATGTGTTGGATGGAAACTTCTATTTTCATTGTCTTTGGGGAACATGAAGTTTTTCACTTGCTGTGGCTCATGCAGTTCAAGGAAGTCCCTCAGACTACTGCCTGAGCGGGTCCACAGTCCTGGATCATCTAGGCTTAAGGAACTAAACTCAGCAGCAGCTGTTTCTTGCACCTCCACCACACTCTTCTCTGATCTACACGTTTCTTCAGGAATGTGCATGGTTACATCCATTTGAAATGGAGATATAGATGCTGCAGTAGCTGCCAGGTCACTTGCACTCTGATTAACTGGAAGATCAGGCATCTTCTCACCACTCACATCCTCACTGGGGCCGGAAGGCTCACCTTGAACATTTGTGTCTATATATCTCAGGAGAACTCCTTTCTGCCTAGATAGAAATGCTTCCTTTGCTTGCTTTCTTTTTCTAAATGCTGCCCCAGAGGGGTGTTTTCTTCTTTCACTCATGACTCCTGTTCTGTGCCAACTATAGTAGCTCTATATACTCAGTTGAAGGGGACAAATAAGTAAGCTGGTAGCAGGGCCTGAGTGAGGGAAGATATCAGTGTCTTAAAGGCCTAACTGGTTCCTACTACTTCAGTTGACTGCCTGTTCTCCTCAAGTGGGTTCAGAGAAGCAGCAGAAAACAGGAAGCTCCCTAAGAAGCTGGGGTTAATCAGTCCAGGCTCCTGGGGGTGGTAGAGAGTTACATAAGAGGCTCTTCCTCCTCTCTCTCCCTGCAGTTCCTTCTGTTATTCCCTCTCACCTTTTCTCCTGCCTGCCTGTTATGTCTCTTGTGACTTCCTTCCTCCAGCACAGCACTCCACCATCTCTGTGCATCTAGAGCAGAGAAAATACATATGCACCAGCAGAAGACACAATTTTCTGGCCTCAGGTGCCTCCTCCTCCCGGTATGGCACCTGAGGCAACTGCCTCAGTTCGCCTCATGGTAAGGCCAGCCCTGCATTGTTTTGGTACTGCTCCTTAGCAAGTTGTCTGTGTTTCCACTTTTTGTGGGATTCCTTTTTGATTTACAGGTCATTAAAGAGCTTCTGATGGAGGTATAGTGGCCTCTTACTATTCTTCCTATCTTTCCTTTGTGTTAGGATAGTCTGCTGTTGTGTCTTTAATATTGTCTTTCAGAAACTGCCAGATATCCTGAATTCCTTTTTCCCTAAGATTTTCTTCCCATGGGAACTTGCCTTCCAGCTCTTTGAGTTTGTTAAAGTCTGTTTTTTTGAATTCCATTGTCCTTATTTTACTGCTCCTATTTTACCTTCATTTTTTTATAATGATGAAATCTGTTGTGATAGTATTTCTGTACAAGAATGTCTAATAACATTTTGCACGATATTGAATTGCATTGTCTGCCTGTAACTTTAAAAGTTAAAAGAACGGTTTTTGTAAAGAAAAAAAATGGTAACTGATAGAATTCAGTGAAAGAGATGCAGGAAAATATGGTTATTGTGCCTCCTTAAAATAAATACAGGAATGCACATTTCACTATAAAACTGTGCTATGAAGATGAGCAAAACAAATATAGAAAGAAAGAAGCTTTAAACAATGGATATATTTATATAATAAAAACAATTTAATGGGACCAGTTCTTGTCGTAGCTTCCTACTCAGATTTGAACCTTAGCGTTCATAACCTGAGAAGCTAGCATGAACCCCTCTAAGCTTAATTACCAGCTCAGATCTGATAGGCTGCCACCAGCCAAGAATTTCCAGTGTCTCAGTTGTCTTGGCTCACTCGGGGTCTCCCCAAACCTTCCTCTGGGGAACCCCAAGAACTCAGAATGCCCTCGTGAGTTCTTACAACAACAGGAGAAATAAGACCAGTACTATCCCTTCCTGCTCTTTACTTCCCTCCCAGATTTTCCGCCACTCGGGGTTATACTAGGAGATTTCCCTGTACTTCAATCCCTTGAAACACAAAACGAGAGGGACAATTTACCTTCCCCTCCTTCTTCTTCCCCCCCATCCCAGTCTTTCACCTGTGAGAAGATGCAGTAATCCTGGCACAGAGGAATTTCCTATCCACCTTGCTGCCATAACTAGAAAAAAGAAACAGGTCCAACAAGTTTTTTTTAAAAAAAAAAAGAGAAGCTTTATATATAAAAAGAAAGAAAAAGACAGAAACATAATCTCTGCTCATTAAGTGGGACAATACACAGGGTCTGAGTTACTTTAAAGAAAATTATGAATAAACAGACCTATTTCAAAAAGAGATACAATTTATACCATTCCAGGCAAGGAATTACACACACATGTAAATACAAAAACAATATATTAAAAGCTATTGTTTTGCCTACCTTTGTACTGTACAACTTTGAAGGACAACTGATTAGAAGCTTGAAGATAGAAGAAAGCCTCCCATATGCCGAGGAGACGACAAAAGGGACACAGACCCAACATTCCCTCCTGAGTTTTAAAAATCCAGTTTCCTGATTGGTCCTCTGGTCAGGTGTTTGGTTCCCTTTGTTAACCCTTTACAAGTGAAAGAAACATTAACCCTTAGCTATCTATTTATGACAGTTCTACCCTCAGTTACAAAGGTGCAAGTCTGCAATTTCAATGGAATTGTGGGTTTTTTTGTCTCATAGGCTTACACCTGGATAAACTGACAGAAGAACAGAGTCCTTTGCATTTAGACGGCATTTAGTGTAAAACAGCCAGTGACATAAAAAAGTGTGATTGGGATTTTTAAAACCACCTAAGGGATATCCTGACATAACTGAGAATAAGAAAAATTAGTATTTGGTCAACATTTATTATTAAGTGAGAGATATGAGGCCAGATTCTTAGCTGGTGAAAACTGGTGTCACTGCAAAATGCTACATCAATTTATACCAGTCCTGAATTTGGTCCATTATATTTTCTGCACTGTTATTTTATTTTAAGCAGGATTATTATGGACCCCCATTGATTTTCTGATCACTGAACCGTAGCGTGCAGAACGAATTCAAGAAGCTTGTATTTCAGCAGGTAACACTGTTTTATGCTGGATCTGCTAAAAGCTTTGCTATTGTGAAAGTGAAATTGTAAATTTTAGGTGTTCATGGAACTGTGTTCTACCCATCATGGCTCAGTAAAATGGAATGCACAATCTTACATATTCTGCAGCCCTGAGAATGAAATGACATTTGTGCAGGCAAGGGAATCAGAGAGAGAGAGAGAGAGAGCCTATAAATATGATCCAATTAGGAAGATTATTTTGACTGAACTTTTCAAATTAAATATTTTTTTTGTTGAGTTCTGTGGGTGAAGGGAGGAGGCTATAACAAAAATGTTTTTTGTTTAGTTTTTAACTGCTCTTCACCTTGCACAGAGAAATATCATTGAACTAACCTATTTTAAAGGGAACCTGATGAGAGGAGAAAACATTCGCTCTGGGAAACAATAAATAAGATCCTCCACACCCCAAATCTTTGCTTATTCCTACAATCAAACAGTTTTAATATTTAATTAAAATCATTTACACCCTTTTTAAATTTTCACCTGGCTCTGCACTTCTGAGTTTTGGATTGGATCAGAAATGGAAAAGCAGAAATACTGTGGAATTTCCAGCCTAACCAGAATCAGGAAGTACTAAAAATATGATGAAGAAGCCTTAGCCCGTAGGAATTTTTTGCGAACATTTGCAGATTCAAGAAGTCTAAAAAGTTGAGATATGCTTGTTTTTTCCCCAAACCAAATCTTTACTCTTCATGGAGCTTTTGGGGATCACTAATTAATACTGAGAGTCATTTCTGTTTTCTCAGACTCATTTGACAGTTACTCTTCATTCTATTTATTATGATAAACAGTTATCACGCCTTTACTTACAACTAATCATCTTAAAAATAAAACTAAGTAAATAAACCCTGAAAGAGAAACTAAATTCCTTTCCTATATCTTTTCAAAATCATGTTCTCCCAGGGATAGTTTCCCATTATTCATTGTTTACTGTTGTTTTACCTCCTCTCACAGTTTATTTTTCATAAAGTTATCTGTAAGATGCTTGAGGCAGGGACCTTGTGATCTTAACTGAAGGTAAGGAACCAAGCTATGATGCTAAAAAAAAACAGTAATTTTGTGAGGTGTCTACGATTCAGTAGGGCAGATTATCTCCTGTGTCAGAACTCTCTTCTCCCTAATGTTTGGGTTTGGCTTCTATGTCAATGTCACTTCTCACTGGTTCGTGGCAGCAATATGATTCACCAGTGTCTTTCAGGTTCTTACTGGACCTTACACCAGGGTGGGATCTGCATAAAAGAGTAGAGCTCCACCATGGTCTTCCCTGCCACTGACATGCCCCTTCAATCCCCAAAATGAATTGGTGGGGAGACAGAGATTCAGGGCCTGACAGCAGAAAAGATACACCATCAAGGAGTACCACTGCACCAGAGAATTCTCTGCTGATGATTGCTGTCAGGATTATGACCGCTCTGCACTACGTGAATGGCACAAAGGGGCTGTAATTGGCCTTGAATATCTGACCTACTGAATTTTAGCTGTCTTTTACAATGATTTAATAATCAGCCCACTCTGGGAGTTTGCCCAGAATAAGTACCACATAGTCTGAATATAGATAACCAACACCTTATTCTTCCCATTAGTTGTTCTGGGCAGGGTTTTTTGTATTTTTTCATCGTCAAGTTTGTAGGACAGAACTGTTCATACATTTGTATTCCACCATGGAAAGTGAGTCATTGGGTAAACCCAGTAATATATCATGACTGCTTGGGATTGGAAATAACATAACATTTATGTTTATATAAGAGTTAGAAAAATGTATTTTTTTACATTTTGTTGTCTTTGAATAAATAATTAAAGTGGTTATTCTTTCATGTCATGACTGATAAGATTGTTGAAATTCATGACTCTGCACAATGATATTTGGGTTATATAATAACATTTTGACAACAAAATGTGTTATCCTGGTATACAGTTCACACGTTATTTAAATGATGTTACAATAACCCTTCTTAAAAAATCAAGGGCCCGTTCATTCTCTTACTGAACTCGGTGTCAACATTCTCATTGATTTCAAAATGAGTAGCTATGGTACGTCTTCCAAAACTACAGCCCAGTTAGTACCCCATATATCTGTGAATATTTCTTCTCTCTGAACATAGATTTATCTCTCTTATGCATACACATGCATGCCTATCAAAAGAAGGGAGAGCAAGAAGTTCAGACAATTCTGCAACACTAAAGAGGCCTCTATGGAGGTCAAGGATGAAATTCTGGGTCCAGAGAAGTAAATGACAGAACTCTCATTGACTTTAGTAGACTCATGATTTCATCAACAAAATGGTTAAAGGTAGAGACAGTAGAGATAAACGGGAGAAGGGTCTTGAGGACCCACACAGTTTCCCTTCTGGTCCCATGGAAATTCCTCAGAAAAGGTAATACAGCCTCCCTATGGAGGTCCAGGTAGAGAGATCCTGGTGGAACTCCTGGTGAACCATGGGTCCAACTGAACTGCCAAGAATCCGGGATGAGCTGTCAGCAGCCAGATTCAAGCATAGGTTCTCCATGCAGATTGACTTGACCTGCCATAGATTCCCCTGAGATCAGTCAGGTTTGGGGACTGCCCTCTGGTCCATTCCATGGGGACAATCCTCTGCTACCAACAGAATAACTGGCAAAGAACTTTGTGAAAAGATCCTTGTGGCCATTTTCTTCCTTTGAACCACTTTCATCAGGATTTCATGTGGGAGGGTGAAATCCAAGGCAGGTTGCAATGTCTTACTACGCAGTCCTTCAAATACTTACTGATGTGAATAGTTCCATTGACCTCAGTAAGGGTTTGCAGAATTGGACCTTTAAGAAGCTGACTCTGCAAAGTGCTTGGCACCCTCAGTTTTTGTTGGCTTCAATAGGAAGCAAAGGCACAGTAGCTGACAGAATGAGACCCTAATATCAGTTATTCTCATGTTTTATTTATCATTTCTTTATGAATGCAAAAGTATTCAGTTTTCAACTATATTTCGTCACTATAAGGCAACTACCCTCTTGGTAGTATTCATGAACAGAACAATTTAATTTTGGATATTAAACATTTAGAAACTCTATAAACATAGTAAACAGATGCTTTGCTTAAGGAGGTGGATATTACTCATGATGTCTCGCTAGGCTTGACATATGGCAGGGACATATAGGCTTTGCTTTAAAAAATGAGAGGAAGTGAAGAGTAGGCACAGGTGGCTATGAAACAATCAGTGTTTGGCAAAGGATAGCTATGTAAAAGAGAGAGACAGTGCAGAGCTCAGATCAGGCAACAGGCCAAAATGGAGGAAGTAATTAATAAAATAAGAAAATGAACGGGCATTCTATCTGGCATATGAAAATGTCTGATGGGCTCCATCAAAACAAAAAGATCTGAAAGAAAGTTCATCTATAATTCTTCTGAAGTTTAATGGTGTTTTTTGCTTCCATTTTTTTTCTTTCTTTGTGTTTTTACTGGGATGTAAATATGATTTTAAAAGTTAACCATTTAAATGATTAAAATTATATCGTTTAATCGGTTAACCAATTAAAGGGAGAGGGGCTGGGGTCAGCAGACTGGCCCAGGGCTGGGGTTGTTCCATCTGGCCGGTGCGGCTGAGGTCGCTCTAGCTGGCTGGCGCAGGGCTGGGGTCTCTCCAGCCAGCTGGGCTTGGCAGGCTGACAAGGGGCTGAGGGTTCTCTGGCTGAGAGGCTGAGGGGCTGAGGTCAGCGAGCCAGCACACTGGGGCTGCTCTGGGTGGCTGGCCCAGGACTGGGATCAGTCGGGCAGCCTTGAGCCTGAGGCTGCTCCGGCCATCCCAGGAGCTGGGGCGTTAACACTTAAGGTGGGTTAACCAGTAAGACTAATGCTTGCTGGTTAACCAGTTAATATTTTACCTTCCTAGATTGTACAACAGGCCTGCTAACTGCATCAAAATATACATATTGTAAGGGATTATACAATGTCAAGTAAGAAATACAGTGAGAGAAATTATACTCAAATCTGAGGAAATGATGCAGAAATTTGAGTGGACATTTAAAAAAACATTAAATTAATTAACTTTAAATATGTTTGTTATCATTCCGTCTTCACTTACAGTGAATATACTAGCAAAGGAGTTTTATTAGCACAAAATGCAAATGTTTTTTTCTTGGATATCTAATGGTTGCTTCTAAGAGAATGAAAAATTTCATAACAAATCAACAATGTGATTTACAAATTGCAGTCTCGGCTGTTGTTGATTGGTTAGACAAATTATCCATAAAGAGCAGAGGCTGTACTACTTGGTTTGACTTATCAACTGATGCATATTTTGAATATTTACAGTGAATTGTTTGTGAATGATCTTAAGGCTAAGGATCATTAACAAATAAAATGATGGTGAAATAATGTACAATGATTTTTCGCACAATTTCTTAGTGGATTATTTATGTACAGAAAAAAAGGAGGCAATTATCAAATAAATTGTTAGGAATTATTCTCCCACTCTGATTGCAAGGCATAGTATTATACTGTTGATCACATATCTGTTTGCTCATCATTTGCTCATGTTGCCCCTAGCCTGAATTCCTTGCGTACACAGAAACTGAGTTAAAGTTAATGAGTGTTCGAGGAATGCAGGATCAGATCCCATATGATCTTCCAGTGTTTACTGCAGCACTTTAATGTGTTAATATCACCTATAAATCTGTGAGTCACCTTCTGAGAGATGGGAAAACAGCAGTAATTTCTGCCAAATTCTGCCACAAATAATCACCATTTTTTATCACAGTACTTTGCAGTTCCAATGAGGGCTCGAATATGCCCTGCCCTGACAGAGTCACAAGAGGGAGAGGGCCTCAGAAGACTCCAGCACTTCTGTCTATATACTCTCTGGAGTGCAAGGACTGCACGAGGCTAGCCATCCCAATGAAGGCCTCTTGTGGCTAGGCTAACCCTGCATGTTAAGGTGTCTCTAATGGACAGCACCCTGCGTGGGGTAGTGCCAATTAGAAAATACAAGACAACCTTAAATTATCTGTAATCTTCACAACTCAAAGATTTATCTGCTTATGGTTTCATTAATTTAAACTGTCACATAAATAGTAAGAGAAATTATTTATTCTGAAAATGTAAAATAATATTAACAAGTTACGTTCATGTTTGCAAGATCCCAAAGTAATCTGCTTGTGTGCTTTAAAGGCTCGCTAGTGCACCTTTATACAGTGCTGTTTGAAACTCTTAAAGTGCACCAAGGAATCCAGAGCACACTAGCAGGATCTATATCAAATAACTTGCAACATGTTTGCACACTTTAGAAATCACATCCCTGTAGTGTGCATTACGACCTGTCCCCTGGTGTAAATAAGCCCTTAAAATTTTTGCTGGCCAATGACTTGACAACAGACTTAAGTTTGTGAGATCCAATTCTACAGGTACATTTGACTATCCTATACTCTAGTTGATTGATTAAATAACAGCACATATTAGAAATGTTGGGATTGATTCTCTTTTGCCCTACTCCTTCTGTAGTCATTTACACCAGTGCAAACTGGGGCTACATCACTACCAGACTAGAATGATAGAATTTTACACTCTTTTTCAGAAATGATACATAAAGAAAATTCTCATTGGTGCTACCACTAGTTCAGCTAAGCTAGTGGATCACTAGTGTAAACAAGTTCCCAGTGTCAGGGCCTCTTTTATCACCATGTTAATTAAATCTGCTTTTCAATAAGGGTAACTATCGTATTTTCAAAAATGAAGCCTTATCTACATTAGGGCTGCCTCTATTGCTAACACAGATTCAGGTGAACCAATGTTATCACTGATTAGTGTGTCCAGATGTACCAATTTTATAGGGAAATTCCTGATATTTGAGGCTTTGTCTTATTTATATAGGTGCCTATTATTCCCCACCCCGTCCCAATTTTCAAACTTGCTGTCTGGTCACCAGGTCACTGGAAGGATTGTTTCAGAAAAATTCCCAGAGCAGACAGCCAACAGGGATAAGAATGGTTACCTTCCGACTAAAGGGGTGGAGGAATCCTGGGGTAGGCTAATGGAATGAGGGCAAGTTATGGTGGAGGAAAGGATATGATCAGATCCATCCTGAGTGTTGTTAAATGAACAAACTACAAAGTATAATGTCAGAGAGAGAAGCAGCAAGCAGGATAATATTCTCAGATACTGGAAGGAACCTACTATAAAGAAAAAACAATATAAAATATAATAGAAAACAATAATTAAAACATAGGACCAGATTCTGATATTTAAATAAAATATTTCCATTTTGCAGAAGTCCTGTTGAAATTAATAGAACTACTCATGGAGGGAAATGCTACTTATCATGTGAAAGGGAATCATTTTTTTTCCCTTTTTTTCATTGAATTATTCATGCTGGGGTTCATATCATTTAGTTTCTACAGGTTATTCAATATACTGGTTCATTTTATAGAGCATAATCCTCAAAGCAACTGGATTAAATTTAATAATACAGAATTCCTACTTTTTCTTCTCATAAACTAGAGTAATTGGAAAAGTCAGTAGGGCAAAAGATATTATAACATTAACAAGCTATTTGAAATGGTGTTTATTTGGTTTTTTGTTTGTTTGTTTTAATTAAATGCAGTCTTGATTCTTTTCAAACAATAGTCATTTACAAGGATACACTTGAGAAGAATTAGATGCAAACATACTATTATTAAAAAATCTTGAAAACAGAAATATTTTATCTCAAAATACTCAAGAAAGCATGATATATATATATAATGATGTCTTGATTATTCTGAGATCAAACATAAGAACATAAGAATGGCCTTACTGGGTCAGACCAAAGGTCCATCTAGGCCAGTATCCTGTCTTCTGACAGTGGCCAATGCCAGGTGCCTCAGAGGAATGAATAGAACAGGTAATCATGAAGTGATCTGTCTCCTGTTGCTCATTTCCAGCTTCTGGCAAATAGGCTAGGAACACCCTTCCTGCCCAGCCTGGCTAATAGCCAGTGATGGACCTATCCTCCATAAATTTATCTAGTTCTTTCCTGAACCCAGTTATGGTCTTGGCCTTCACAACATCCTCTGACAAGGAGTTCCACTGGTTGACTGTGCATTGTGTGAAGAAATACTTCATTTTTTTTGTTTTAAACCTGCTGCCTAATAATTTCATTTGGTGACCCCAATAGGTCATCTGAGTCTCATTGGTCCCATATAAACCAGATGGAAACAGTCCCCAGGGAATAGTCCCGGTTTAAAATAGTTCATTGGCCGATGTAGAGCTGCTTATGTTCACTGGCAGAGTAGAGTATCCAAAGGCTCAAAACTTGGACAAACCAGTGTTCACTGGAATATTCAAAGGCACTTCCTCTTAAAGACCATGAGTCTGATCCAAACCCCAATGAAAGTAATGGAAGATTTTCCTTTGACTGAAGTGGTCTTTGGATCAGGCCCATAATGGTTTTCTTAAGACCAAAACATACTGTAGGGCCGATGGGGCCTGAACAACATAAGTTCAATCAAATCCTAATGTAACCCATATCACTACTAAAAATGGAACAGAAAAATAGTAAGGAAAGGAAATTTTTAAAAAAAGAAAAAAATCCATGAAAATATTAAAACAAATCTAGTAGCTGGAGAGGAACAACATAATGGAGAAATACAGTTGGATTAGAAAAATCCTTATTGAGTCCATTGTTACCGTGTTTAGCTATTTTAGTGACAGTCAGCCTAGAAGACAGATAGATAACATTTCCTTCTTCAAAGACAAAAATTGTCTCAAGATCCCAGCAGAGAACCACAGCAACACAACAATTTAACTTTCCAAATTTCACAAATAATTTCTGTATAAATCACAGTTTCGTCTTTTTTTTTTCATAGCAGAATGTGTAAATTAAGCTTCACCTTGTATTCAGAGAGAGATGGGAGAAAACACATGTCCTTCAATTGGATAAGCAGTTGTTAAAGACTCAAGGGGAAAAAATGAGTCAAAATGACTTGGACAATATTTCACATAGCTACGAAGAGATAAAAATAGCTCTGTAAATACATAAATACCACAAACACCATTGCAGGATAAATTGTAACACTTTTATCTATCTCTCTTTTCTCCTCCTTCTTTATAACACGGACAATTCATAAAACCATGTTTATTTCATTGTGTGACTTTGGACAAGTCACTTAACTTCATTGCGCATAGCTTTCCTAACAGTAAAATGAAAGGAATAATACATATATGCCTTTGAAATGTGGTTTGTCAAAGACCAATGAAGCATTCAGTAAAACTGTTATATATTATTAGGTATTATTTTATTAAATATTAGTTTACTTTGCAGGCCAAATTCTGCCCTTATTTCTATCAGTGCAATCAGATTCCATTGCAGTCATATTATTATGTAGGGTAAAGCTTTTAATTTTTTTTAAATTCCATTAATATTCATTCTGTTTCTCAGTACATATTTGTTATATATGCATATGAGTCAATAATAAGCAAGTGGGGATAACAATTATTAATTTCTCTACACTCTTTAGAGAAGATAAATGTAAAACTTTGTTTCAGAGCTGACCTTGACTCAGTAGATTTCATTTTGGTTCAATATTTCTGTTTTTTGATTGTTTACAGTTTTGATGAGTCAAGATTTTAGAGTCTGGTCTCTTTCCCTCCTATTCATTCTCCAATTCTTTTAAGACATATAAATAAAGTAATTGCCATATTGCATCAACCCAGTAGTCAATCTATTCCAATATCCTGTCCATGAGAGTCGTCACCATCAGCTCTTTCAGAGAAAGGTGCACGATACCTTGCAGAAAGTAGTTATGAAATAATCTGCTGACAGGAAAAGTTTCTTCCTTACTCCTAATGGTTAGAGGGTGACTTATTCCCTGAGGCATGGGGATCTATATCCTCTTTAGAACTCTTGGATACTTGCTCTTTTAACTCTTTATTTTCTGGCTATACTGAAAGAAGGACAAGAGACACTTGACATGGATTTTATTCAGGCCATAACTTTATTATATTGATATCTGGGACTACCTGGCAAATAAAGTGTGCAGTGTAGGCAAATCCATGTTTATTCAAATCATTACCCAGGGCTTCCAACAGCCCCCCTTAATTTTCCATCCAGGTCCCCCATCTTTACCTTACCTTGCAATCCTTACCATCACCACCCTCATAGGAGGGTTAAGGTGGGCTATAAGAACGGGGAGGGATGTTGACTCCCTGCCATAACAATCGTAGAAGTCCCCAACACCCTTCTCCCATTCTGTTCCTTTATCTAACACCTCCTTTTAAGTCCTTTACCAGGCCATTTATCTGTCACAGGATGCAGGAGCAGAGAAGCGCCATGTCTCTGATCCTCCCACTTCCTCCCAGAAAGTCCTAAGCGCCACCAAACAGCTTTTTGGTGGCGCTTAGGACTTTGGAGGGAGGGGGGATGTGGCGTGCTCCGTAGAGAAGGTGAAGTGGGAGTGGGAAGAGGTGGGCCTGGAGTGGAGCGGGGACAGTAAGAGCCAGGCCTGGAGCATTCCCGGCAAAATCCAAGCCTTTTCTCCAGAGAAGCTGCTGCTGCTGCAGCAAAGGTGCTTCCTAGCATCCTTGCCTCCAGGGGGCTGTGTGGGGTAAGCCAGGGGCACTTCCCAACCACAGTACAGTACAGTACTGTACAGTATACAGTATAATGTCTTTTGTCTGCCCCCAAAAAATTTCCTTGGAACCCAACCTTCGCATTTACATTAAATCTTATGGGACAATTGGATCCGTTCAACATTGTTTCACTTAAAGTTGCATTTTTCAGGAACATAACTACAATGCTAAGTGAGGAGTTACTGTATTTGCCATCTCTAGGGGAGGGAAGGCTGGTGCTGTCTTTCAGTTACATTGAATGACCTTTTGTTTTTGTGTTGAGAGACAGGTTGCAAGGAAGGATGTTGTGAATAGGTTTTACAAAACCAGCCACTGTAAAGTGGGTTTTTTTCTGTAGTATGTTACCTTTTCCTATGAACAGTGGCCAAAGTCACATATGACATCCAGGCGACAACAAGTGTCTGCTCTTTTATATAGTCCTTGGCAGCATGGTCCTTTGACAACTTAGGAGCCAGGAGATGATGAAATATGGCTCTACTTGAATACTTCCCTACACCAGAGATCAAGCATGTCAAATTCCATGAGACAAATAGTCCTAGGTGGATTACAGAGTGGATGCCTCAAGGCTGCTCAGGAACCTGGAGCAACGTGATGGCAGTACTATAATAATGTTCTTCTCTACAAAATGTTTCATATAAAAATTTTCTTGAACTCTGAGGAATAGAATAACAAATACATCACTCTATTACTGTATCATCTGTTCTCTTTTCTTATTTTTTTTAGGGGAAGAAGACTTGTACTTACTAACATGTCACCTTTTATAAACTGTCACAAACTTGTCTGCTGACTTTCTCTTTTATAGCCTGATTTCTCAAAGTCGTCCAGTGATTTTTGGAAAGTTTTTCTAATTAATATATGCAGGTCATAGCTCTTATTTTGTATACTTTTTTTTTCAGAAGTGAGCGTAATTAGGTGGTGAAGGCTGATTTAGTTTCCTATGAAAGGGAATTTACATTTTTTAAAAGCTACACTTTACATTTGAAGTCATATTATATAAAACTAGCAAGTAATGAAAATGAGGAAAATTAATCTTCACTCAAGAGGAGTATCCTAATGAACAGTGTAATGTAGTGCTGTTGCACCATTCAATAGTATCTTGGTACTAATAAAAAGTACATTTCAAAATATTTCCTGTCTCACCCTTAGTCTCTCTCTAATTTATTTAGATTGGAAGCTCATTGGGATAGGAGTATATTTACATAACACTCTTGCACACTGTTGTGCTCATCTTGGTTGGGACCTCCAGATGCTACTGTTATACAGATAATAATAACTGACACCGTCTTCCCATTAGTAATTCTATCTTTCATTCCCCCACCATCCTTTGGCAAATGGGCCCCTCAGCCAGGCTACTAAATTGTTCCCAGACATTAGGCAATGTTGTTAAACTTAAGAGGGTCTCTTTCTTGTAGTATGTGACAGGACACAGGGAAAAAAAATTCCTGTGTTTGAAATTAGCAGTCTAAAAGAGAGCTGGCCCATGATATTGGCTTACTACCGTAGAAAGGTAAAATAAAAGAATAGATATTCTTCAAATTCTTCTTGGAAAGGCACATTTATAATCTTAATAGGTTACATTATATGAATCCATCCAATGCCAAATCTATACATTTATTTTAGAAAATAGGTTTATTTAGGATAATATCTATTAATGTTAACTGAGTCAAAGAAACTCATCATCCAGAATAGCTCCCACTGAGCCATTGAGTCAGTTATTATGCCAAATTGACCCAGTTTGGTGGCCTGGCACCCAAGCTAGCAAAAGTGATCCTTTTTATAATTTTTAGCAACTTCATATGTTTCTACACTGCAGGAGATGTCCCAAGGGTCCATGAACCAAAAGGTAGAAAGGATAAGGAAGAGACATAAATACTGGGGGCCCCCGAGGATGTGAACTGGGACCTGTGATGTTCAACATAATCATAAATGATCTGGAAAAGGGGGTGAACAGTGAGGAAGCAAAATTTGCAGATACAAAATTACTCAAGATAGTTAAGTCCAAAGCTGATTGTGAAGAATTATGAAGTGATCTCATTAAATTCAGTGACAAAATAAGAACATAGGAATGGCCGTACTGGGTCAGACCAAAGGTCTGTCTAGCCCAGTATCTTGTCTTCCAACAATGGCCAATGTCAAGTGCTTCAGAGGGAATGAACAGAGCAGGTAATCATCAAGCAATCCCATCCCGTCACCCATTCTCACCTTCTGACAAACAGAGACTAAGGAAATTCAGTGTTGATAGGGACAAATTAATGTGCATTGGAAAACATAATCCCAACTATACATATAATATGATGGGGTTTAAATTAGTTTGCTGTCACTCAAGAAAGAGATTTTGGAGTCGTGGATAATTCTCTGAAAACATCTGTTTAACTTGACTACTACATGTAGTTCTGGTATCCTCATCTAAAAAAGATGTATTAGAATTGAAAAAGGTACAAAGAAGGTCAACAGGCATGATTGGGGGATGAAATAGCTTCAATATGAGAAGAGTTTTAAAAGACGGATTGTTCATTTTAGTAAAGAGATAACTAATGAGGGATATGATAGAGGTCTATACAATCATGAATATTATGGAGAAAGTGAAAGATATTTACCCCTCCAATAATACTAGAACTAGGGGTCACCCAATGAAATTAATAGCAGGTTTTAAACAAACAAAAGGAAGTACTTTTTCACACAACACATAGTCAACCTTTGGAACCCATTGCCAGGCGATATTATGAAGGCCAAAGGTATAACTGGGTCCAAAAAAGAGTTAGGTAAATTCATTGAAGATGGTTCCACCAATGGCTATTAACCAAGATGGTCAGGGATGCAACCTTCTGTCCTAGGTGTCCCTAAACTTCCAACTGCCAGAAGCATCTGCTGCTGTCCACTGTCAGAGACAGGCTACTGGACTAAGTGGACCATTGGCCTTCCCAGTATGGCCATTCTTATGTTCTTCTGATCCTTGTAGATATGTTTAATCCTCAGTCCAGTTAGGCCAAGGTCCAGGGTGCTGCAACTGTGAAAAGGAAACAAACATGGGGAGAGGCAGCCAGATGAAAGAGATATAGGGATACTGTGTAGCAAGAGGATGCAGACACAAGGTGTGGAGCAGAGAAGATATAAGTTACAATGGTATTGGAAGGAGAGACATGAAACAGGGGAATATATGGAGATTCCATGGAATAAAGAAGAAGAGTGGGAAAGGGGAGAAAAGGAAGCAGTAGAAAAGTGAGTGGAAAGGTGGAAGAGAATAATATAACAAGTGAGAAATGATATGAAGATAAAGAAAGAAGACAGAAGTGGGAGATGGAAGGAAAGAAAGAGAAGGGAATGAAGAAAATGGAAAAATAGACAAAAGCAGGAAAGTACACTCAAAACTTTGATGGTAGCCTTTTAAATGTAATTGTGTTTATACATTTTATTGTAGGGCATATTCCTCTTCTGAGAAAGAAGATGAATTGTTTGCAGGACAGAAGAGTGAAAATTGGACTGAGCGTGGGTTTGGTGACAAAGGGAATTTACCAGTACCAGCCCACAAATGTTTATATCTGTTTTTATTTCTATTATAGTAATGTATACGTTCCCCAACCAAGATCAAAGCCAATTGTGCAAAACACCATACAAGCACATGATAAAAGATAGCCCTTGCCTTAAGAGTTTGCAATATAAATAGTCAAGAGGAACAAATGCTGGGAGATTGGAAGAGTTATTATCTCAATTTTATAGATGGGGGAACAACAGTACAGAAATTAAATGAGAATTGAAAGAAAACTTCCTGAGACCAGGCCAGTGCGTTAGCCATGTGACCATCCTTCCTCTGAAAATAGAAAGCTACTATTCTTCTAGTCCCTTCTTTTCTCTGTTCTGCATTCTTCTTAACAGTGACTCCTTGTACAGCTCTGCAAAGTTTGTTGTATTAGAAATATGTTCACCAGTGAACAAATTTTTTCAGCTATTTTCATTGAAAAGAGGAAAAGAAGATATATATTATGTAGCTTAGTTAAAGTTCCATGACTAAGCTTGCAACCAGGTTCCATTATAATTCCTGTTTTCAGCGCTTATAACTTTCACTAAGAAAACTGGTTTTGGCCTGAAAATTGCCTGATTTACTCTGAGGGCAAAGGAGAGGATTTTTTTCCCGTGCAAAGTTGAATGAAAATTGTTCAAATTGTTTTAAACTTAAAGCACAGGTCATAAAAAATTACCCTGATTTGAAGTCTTGACTAGTGTCAAATGTTTAACTGAGTCCCTCTGGCTCAAAAACAGATTGTTTCTCTCATTTCGAACTTGACATTTTCTTGAAAATGACATTGCAGGCTATACTTTAAGAAATGATGATGATGATGATGATGATGATGATGATGATGATGTAGGTCAGTTTTAGAGCACCCAAAATGGGCTAGCCATTTCACAGAAGAAATAAGAAAACAGGGCCTATTCAAATGAGCTTGTCTTTTAAATTAGATTCGAATTTTACAAAATTATTAATGATATCATCAGAGAAAGAGAGAAAATATATGACGATGTGTTGTGACATAAAGGTTAAATGACCTGAATTTGGATGACTGCATTGTTTCTGAGTAGTGAACTTACAAGGGAGTTTTGACAGTCATCCCTAGTGAATGAAAGTAAAACCTTTACACCACACAAAGATTTACTTTGTTTCTTCCATGTATTTTCCAGAAGAAAATATTTTCACTAAACAGAATGGAGAGCTTTCAGTGCATTAGCCAATAAAGAAGGGAAATGTGTGAGGGAGTGCACCCTACCCAAGCAAGGAGACAAGGGAATTATCCCTCTGATCTTAGCAGAGTTGAGGAAGGGGCCCTCACACCATTCCCCTGAATTTATCCCATGATTCTTGTGCATTAGCCCAGCTGTACATGAAAGAAAGAAAGAAAGAAAGAAAGAAAGAAAGAAAGAAAGAAAGAAAGAGAAAGAAAGAAAGGCTTTAATTAATGATTTAATGATTCTGGAAAATTCTACAAATAATCTAACCATAATAATTTTATGATCTCTAAGGCCTGATATGTAGCATACTAGGTCTAGAGAAAAAAAAAAAGTGGTCAAGGACTGGGGAGCTGAGAATCTTTTCTGACAAATCTGCAGAAATTCCAGCACAAGGGAACAGGTTCTGCTTGCCACAGAAATTGTCAGTCTTCTGGAAAAAAAAACAAACCCTGCAGCTGTACTTTGGAGTTCCACAGACAGCTAACTTCTGACAGTTGTGAATGGTTCTTTGTGAATGTAGTCCTCTCTCTTTGACTCAAAACTGAGATTCTGGAAAAGCTCCAAAACCTATTATCTAGTGTGGCTGCAAAGTGCTCCGAGTTTATGTTAGAAGACAGACAAGGTAGGCATATCTGAAAGTGGGCTGATTTCTGAAATCTTCCAGAGCGTTATCTTTCTTTTTTTCCACATATAGCTTATAGGTCTGACTCTGCAATCCTTGTACACCCAAAACTCTGTGATTTCAGTGGGTGTTTTGAGTGTCCAAGAAATGCAGGGTCAGAGCCATAGTGAAATGATGTGCCAACTGAGTTAATTTGAGGTTTAGCTGAGGTTTCAGGACCACAGGCACATTGTCAGACAAATCACATCTAACTGTATCATAGAATCAAGGAAGTTAGAAACAGAAAACATTGATTGTTATTATCCTGGAAATTTCCCTGCGTACAAAGGGTTGTTCCCTACAATATTTCTTGTAGTGTTTTGCCAAGCCTTGGTTAAAAAGCCTCAACTGATTGGGTTAATGCCACTTCCTCTTTTTGGGGGGGAAAGGGTAAAATTTTACAAACTATGTTTCTCATTGTAACTTTTTCCTTTTTTGAATTTACTCTCTTTCCCTTTTTTATAACCTAGTAACGTCTAAGGGATTTATTGTAACATGTTATCCCCACCTCCTCTTGTTGTTATGACACTTAAAAGTATTGGAGATAGTTATGTTCCTGTCACTTAGTCATCACTTAGCCAAGCTGTTCATATTTAGTATTCTTAATTTTTCCATATTAATGAATTCCTCTAGACTTGATCAGTTTTGTTCTCTTTTCTCAATTTCTTACAGCTCGTAGTCTAGAACTGACTGCAATATTCTAGGTGTGGTTGCACCAGAGCCCTCTAACTGTCCATTGTATTCAAATATATTCATAAATCAAGTAGCCTGGATTTATTCTGGAAATGTGAAAGTATCAAAGTACCCAGATTAACAGTACATGCTTTCATGTAGTATGTGAAAAACTCAACTGAAGCTGAACATACTTGTTGGAGTCATTGAGAACCAGATTCTGCCTTATTATTTCATGAGTGTAGTGTGGTATGGAAGAGTGCAAGCAGTTTTCCCTATCATTGCACAGCCCACATTTGAGCAAAGCAGAACTGCAGCTCTTATTCTCTGAGGACAGCAGGAATTGCTCCCTCACTTCTCCCCATTCGTTTCATGGCACCTCAAAACAAACAAAGAGGTTTCCCCTCCCATGCACTGCACAGGGGGGTAATAAAGTGGCAGTGGACATGTAGAGTCTATGCATCTGAGAGCTATGCTATAGAAGCATGCCTTCTGGTGCTCCCTGAGAGGTGGTTCAGTACTATATTTCACCTTACTATGAGGCTGTGTCATGATGCAGATGAGAATATCCAAAAGTTGAACTTCCTGTGTAGAAATGTGCCTGACAAAAGTATTTGGCTTTTTAGCATAAATCACTTGCATTTAACAATGAATCCCATTTGTTTTTAATTTTGTAATTTATGACTAATAGTCTACTTTGTTGTTTTTTTCTTCAGTAAAATTGTTATTTCTTTATATTGTGTGGGTAATTATGCTGGTTTCACGTAATCAAAGTAATGGACAAACCTCCTTCCAAAATTCAGACAGAGAATTGATGAATTTCATATTATTTCATGTTGCAGAACAGAGTCCAGAAGTGCCACTGAATTAAAGGGCCCCTGATTATGCTTTGGAATCTTAGACTCAGTGAACTGACTTTGAAACAGAATATGTTCCAAAATCAATGACCAGTTGGGAACTTGTAATGACTTACACTCCACCACATTCTGATTTCAGTTGCTTCCATAAAAATCCAAGTAACAGCTTTAAATCAATGTTATTAATTCAGATTTACCTGGCTGTAACTGAGATCAGAATCTGGCCCATTATGATGATTTCTTCTCTACATAAAAATGAATGACTTATATATGTGTGGGTGGAAGGAGAGAGAGAATACACTACCAGCACATTCTGCTCCTATTGAAGTGAATAGGGATTTTGTCATGATTTCAGAGAGCAGGATCAGACTGCATGAAGGTAACCATGAGCTGTTTATTTATAGAAAAATGAAAGGGTTTTAATGATAATGGTAGCTACAAGAATTAAGTCTCAGTTGTCTGCAAAATCACAAGATTTTGTTGTTGTTGTTATAATATACCAAGATTGGTGCTGCACTGTGCTAGGCACTGTAGATTTATTCAATTATTATTCTATTAACTAATAAGAACTACCTAACATTTTTGGAAAAGTAATTCTGTTATTTGTTTGTTTGAGCACTACAAACAATGATTAGCTTCAAAGGCATGGCAGGAATACAGGGACAGGCCCAAGGAATGGAAAGACATCTGCAAAATTATCATAATAATAATAACTGATTATCATAACTGAAATAAGTATGTGAATGGAAGTCAATGGAAGTTTGCATGTGAAATGGATGAAAAGGATTATATTCTCAGTCTACTAGCTAGAAGCAGGATTTATGCTGTACCTCTGAAATAACTGCATTGACTCAATATTTATGTAACTTATTCTTAGCCTTCCTATCTAATGAAATTTATTTATCATAAAATGATAGTAAACAATAACAAACAAAAATCCAGTTTCCCAGGGCTTGTTGATTACTTGCTGCTCTTGTCTGGTGCATGCACAACCATTTTCTCAAGTATCTATGTATACCAAGAAATAGATTTAATTGAACAGAATCCTCAATGAGAAATATTCAAGATATGCTATCCATAGTAGAGGAGAATACAAGACAGTAAATTACTTTTGTAAGGGAGTAAATGCTGAAATGAAGTGGAGGTGTGTAATAACTACATAAATTATTTCTTATGTATATATTTTAGTGACATGAACTTTATGCTTACACAACCACAAAAAAAGAATGTCAGAAAAAAATAGAAAAAATGTTTTCCTTGTCTTGAAAGTGTTTGAAAATCTGCTCCTGCTTAATACGACTTTCCACGATGTCACTTGAGGCATAAGGCCTCTTAGGCCTGGTCTACACTGGGGTGGGGGGGAGTGTTGATCCAAGATACGCAACTTCAGATACGTATCTTAGATCAAATTAAAATTGCTTACTTCGCATTTCCCTGTCGACTTTGCTTTCGTCTCTCACCAAGCTGGAATTCAGCAGTCGACAGGAGAGTGATCGGGGATTGATTTCTCGTGCCTACGCTACATGCAATAAATTGATCCCTGATAGATCAATCGCTACTCGTGGATCTAGTGAGTAGTGTAGATGTACCCTTAGATAAGCAACTTTGCGAGAGAACTCTAAAGGGGGAAATTCACCCCCCTGTGGAGGGTCCACAAACTGCCTTTTGCATCACTTAAGCCCCATTCAATTCCAGGTGGTATGCAGACCTTACACATTGGCTTGAATTTCACCATTGTGAATGATTCTTTGAGGGAGTGAAAATACGAGTTTTCACTGGAAACAACACCATGAAAAAGGGTGAAGAAACAGCTAAATCATGTTACACTTAAGAGCAAGTCTACACTACCCAGCTATATTACTGCGCTGCTGTAGCACATCTGGTGAAGTCCCACTATGCTAATGGGAGTGTGCTCTCCTATCAGCATAATTACTCCATCTCTGTGAGAGGTGGAAGCTATGTCAGTGGGAGTGGGTCTCCTGCCAACATACCATGGTGTGGAAAGCACTGAAGTTTGTGTAACTTACATTGCGTAGGGGGTGTCTTTTTCAAACCTCTGAGTGATGTAGGTTACATCGACTTAACCAGTCTCACCATCAACAGTCTCAATGAGGCTGCATGGAGTATACCACTAGTCAATGTGGTATCGGGATCTGAAACAAAGTGAGAAGAGAGTTATTTGAGGGCCCTAGGATAAAAGTCAAGATAACATAATTTTAAAAATAAAGGATTAATACAATGAATTCTCAAATCTGAAAATATTTAGATTATATGTAAATATAGAAATAATGTAACACAACTCTGGTTGCAAGTTAATAAAAATCAGACAGACAGAACAAAATAAATGGAGGGAGACAGAATGTCCCATTTATAATACATACAACACACACGTGATTGTTGGTTAATGATTCAGTTAATGGAAGGATTCACAAATGGTGATTAAAGGTTTATTTTAAATATAATAAATAATATTACACATAGTAAGGATTGTGTTTTTATACTGTATGTAGTAATACATGTTATGTTTTATTAGCTGATACATAGAACTAAAAGAATATTGGGTGAGCACAACTGAGGGGATCCTCGAATCGTGAATAGCTAGAGGTTCTTTGGTCTCTAGTAAGATCAGAAGTTATTTAGAAGTGTGGCATCGGATTCCTGTAGCTAGGAATATAAAGAAAGTTTCTAAGTGACATGTAACACTGATAAAGGCTATTTGTGACCAAAATAGAAATAGAAAATAAATTATATAAGCTAGCTCAATATGAGTATTAGTGTACAGTGTATATTATAGAGTAGCCGACAGCCAGTCATAATCAATAAATCATGTGGCAGTTGTGGTTATTCTGAATATCAAGTCATATTTGTACATTTCACTGGCCAGACTGTTACAGAGTACTTGTATATTTTTTGTTGCTGTGCCTTTTCCTGTAACAGTGAAGTCTGTCATGGCTAATCATGGCTGATGTGAAGGTCAACCGTATGGAGGCATTCATCAACTGCATTTAAAAAAAAGGCAGAGTTCAGAAAGACTATCCCTGAAAACTGTGAGAAAATTGCATTTATCTTTTTCATATAAAAATGTTAATTATAAAGAGAGACTCAAAAGAAAACTCTGCTTACTGAACATGACGTGCTTCTATAAGTGCCTTTGCTAAGGTTATTTGTGTTCTGTTCAGTTGAAAAAAAAGAATGTTTTCCCATTATAAAATCTATGCAACATTTAGACCAGGCCAGTTGGTCACAGGATACCAGATTTTTAAAGAATGATTTCATGGGCCTGATTCTATGCCACTGCAGCCAGTGCCAATCTTCCCATAAATCATGAGCTGTCAATGGTGTATGACTATATACACATCCACATCAGTTGTTGTAGGACACATTTTTCAGTAGACAAGCAGGACAATACAAAATTTAAGTTTTAAAAGTATATCTGTATAAAATAAAGTTAGTTTCTTTTAAAGGCAGATTGGCAGCCATTTTCCAGTATCCAGACAGATGAGATTTGTTTCACCAATTCAAGCTGAAGCTCCTTTATTATTGTCTTAGCTATTTTAAAACATATTTTTTGCTAATATAGGGACAGATGTTGGCACCTTTCTACACAAGTAGTCCCATTGAGGTCAGCAACACTATAGGTTCTATTCAACATAAGCGTATCAGAATGTGGCCTTTAGTAATCCATTTAGAGCTAGATTAGGTTACATTTACACATGCTGTGTAGTGCATTATTTTGTGAATCTCACTGACTACTCACAAAGTAAGGTTTCCCTCAGTCTGCATAAAGATGGCAGAATCTGGCCCTTAATAAACATGAATTGCTAAATGCTTCCAAATATTGATGTAAATATGAAACTGCTCCTGAGTTATTATATGAACAGTGTGGAAACCTCAAAAATGTATTTTAATATTTATTTCTCACAATACCAGTAAAAAAAATAAGAGATTACATTTTTATCTGCATTCCTGTGCTGTGAAAATAATAGTTTAAATTGGAAGTTACAACTTCCACTTAAATATAGACTGCGTGGTGGTGTCTGATAGAGCTCTATCTAAGTAAAATGCATGTGGCCTTACAGAGAATGCAAGCCCAAGAAATCCCATGTCTGTTGGATGCGCACTGTGCTTCTTTGTTTACAGGAATAGTCATCTTAGTGTTTAAGGAGAAACAAAAAATATTCCACTCTGCATCAGGCAGTTGTGCAAGTTCTGAGGATCGGGGAGTTAATGTAACTTAGCACTGCATAGGTGCATTTTATCAAAAAGAATCATTTTGTAATAGAGTATGGTTGCTGTGTTTACAGAGCTTGAGGCTAATGGAGCTTATATAGGCTCTGTAACTCCAGTGGGAATTTTAGGCAGGACAGAGTCCATCATCTAGGTGTAGATATAATATTTATGAAATTTCCACATTGCTGACAGCTTCATTGAGATATTTACATTGGGAAAAAATGCTGAGATGAAAAAGTCAGAAAGGAACATCATACTTTTTTTGAAGAAATGCTGAGAGTTGGTTTGGTTTTGCGGTTACACTACTGGAATGAGACTCTTGAGAAGTGGATTAAGTTCTTCGCTTGATTAAAAACATTGTCCAGCTCATATAATTTCATTATGTTCCAGTTTCCCAGCTAAAATTTGAATAACAATGCTTCCTTTCTCAGGGCCAAATTCTGATATGCTTGCTTAATCTGAATAGCAGTTTACTTTGTAAATGATCATGTTTACTTCAACAAAAGTGCCTATGGAGTGAGCAAAATTCAACATGCATAAGGGTATCAGAACCTCTGCCTCAACTGTCTGAACACTTAGTGAGTCTTATGGAGTAATCTCTTGGTTGTAAATTCATGGGTTCAAATTTTCTCTGGGAGTTGGATTCAAACCCAGTACAGATACTATGATGCAATAATGCTAGTGGTCAGTCTGGGGACCAAAATATAAAACTTTGCACATAATCCCCATATAACTGATTGTGTCTCATAAAGTGATCAGCACTGAAATATTTAATAGTGTTGACATATAAATTATCAGCTGTTTAAATTGTTATTAGAGCCCAAATCACAGACATGTATTATTATTTCAGGTTGGTTGGCTGCAGACTCAGGAAGACAGTTCTGCATTGGTTCATATTTGAAAGGTATTCTTTGCAGTCATAAGGGCTACAAACTAATTTTTTGAAGTAAAAACTTAACTCTGAGGGTGCAGTCCAAACAGGAAATTCCTTGACCACTTATTACAACAGAGTAGAAGAAACCCTAATGGTCTTGTCATTATATCATCTCTCAAAAAAGGAAATGTCATATCCCATTGCATATAAGTCACTACTAAGGATATAATGACTGCTGTGTTTGCCTCTACATTAGCTGCTCTGAGAGCACATTATTTATATAGCACTATGTAACACTTTGAGTATCAGTAGAATTAGAGTATAACCAAAATATTTCCAATCCTATCTGGCTGTTAGTACAAGCATGTAAGTGTCAAAAGACTGTATATTTCACTGAAGTCTGCACAATGTCTTCTGTATGAAAATTCTTGCGATATCCTATTATTCCTGACATAATGGAGACAGATACCCATAACACACATAAATTCATTTGTATTTGTTACATGTAAACATTGAGTTAAAAGATTTAAATGTCTAGGAAACAATGTTTTTATGCCAACCTATACAAGATATATGGTAATTCATTATATGACATTATGAAAAAAAACTTTATTCAGACATAACTTTTCAAGCAGTTTTCATTTTCTCCTGCTTTTGAAATATATAGTTGTGGTATGTAACAAGAGGAAGGACTTCACTAGTACCTAACTGGTAAAATCTGTTATGAAATCCAGTGACTGTAATGATCACTGAATTTATGAATATGTCTTCTTAATATTGTTCTAGAGTCAGAGTCAAATAGAACTGTAAAGATTGTAAGCCAAGGTTTTGCTTATTGTTGTATTATTATGTCCTGTCCTCCTTACCTTTTTTCTTTTAATTGTTAAGCGGTTCCTTGCATAGGTGCGTACTGGGACACCTAGTGGCAGTCACTGATAAGTTCTCATTCAAGAGAAGTGGAGAAGACACCAGTAGAATGACATCCAGAATGTCTCATTGTGTATGTGGAACCCACAATTTGCTTTCATTCTAAGATATTTGGTTTGTTGTAGGTTTTTTAACACCATGATCCTCCCAACAAATTTAAGCCAAACATTACTCTTTTTCTGTTACAACATAATGCAGTTATGCGGGCTATTACAAACCAAACTGTTAAATCATATTTTGATTTTAATATGTTTACTATGTAAAGATAGTTTACTTATTTCATTTATCTAAAAGACAGAACTATTCACTGAGAATCATTGTTGTCTACAGTATTTAGGTAAATGTTTGCATTTTATTGTTGTAAGTTACCACATTATTTCCTTAATTTGTAAGTATACGTTTATAATGATTCAAATTATTATTACATTAATTTTGTAAATAAGTTACTATGTATACAGACATGTTAGCTTGACTAATGTTTCCAAAACAGTACAAGTGATCACATTATTCATAAATTAAGGCCATTTTCCCCCAAATGTTGGCACCTGAAGTTAAGCGCCTGCATTCTAAATAAAAGTGGCTTGCTTGATGTACAGTGATGAAAAGCACCAACAAAGGTACTGAAGTCAGTGGGAGCTGTGGACACTCTGTGCCACAGAAAATGAGGCCACTTTTATGGCAGTGCCTATAGATAGATTTAGGTATGTAATGTTAGGCACACAACTTTGAAATCTTTGACCTACATGCTTGACATTTTCTGAAAGTGTAGGATAATGACTAATAAGAGATGGAAGAGATGAAAGGTCAGGACTGAGACATAATGGCAGAGCTTTTTAGGGAAGTTTATAATAGTATTTGCCTTGCACTGCACCCAAGCCTGCTCCTTTTGAAATCAATAGAAATTGTTCAATTAACGCCAGTGGGAATAGAATTGGGCATATTATAGGTCCCATAAGCAGGGATATTTGTCATTTATTTTTATGAAATCTAGAGTTACTCAAATTTTTAAAATAAAGGGGAAAACAGCTCTAAATTAAACAAAAATTAACACAATTCTGAAACTGATTTTCCTGTTCTGCTTATAAAGTTAGCTAGACTTTTGGTGTTCTCATTCTAGCAACTTGTATTCTCAGCTTCAGTTTAAAAATTCACACACAGTGTATCAAGATAATGAATCTTCACAGACAGCATTGTCCTCATTAAGCTGGTGAGAGTTTCACCCAGCTAAGGACTGCAAAGCTGAGACTTATATTGTTGTTCATGCAAATTATGATAAATACTACACAAAATCTTACTGAATTCAAATAAAAGTGCTTAATTCAAAATGGAGTGTTAATCAAAATGAGGTAATAATGAATGGAACACTCAGATGCTATCACTCTACATTAACAACAATTTTGAACACATTTGTTCTGCTAAAATAATCCAGCAATTTAACATATTGAAAAGTGAGGTTTCAGTAAAAAGTGTGAGGAAAGGTTTCCATTCATTGTAGTTGCTTCAAATACTCTCAATAGTACAGAACCAGAATAGTTAAACTGTAGTACCTTTACTGCACTCATTTCATTTGAACATTATTTTTTGGTTTTATGGAATTTTGACTTCTTTGAAATGATTTGGTTGACAGATTTAACCTCTGTAATGTCTAGCTTTTGAGGCTATTCAAAACATTTTCCTCTCATATAGAAAAAATGTATGTGTGTTTATGAGAGAGATACACACACAATGCATGATAATATGGTGCAGTATAAAAATGTAGCAGCATGAATTTGGGATCACAACATTCCTCAGAACTGGTGAAGTCATAAGAAAGTTATGTAGGCCATTCCAAATTAATGTCTATAAAATATGTATACCTCATCATGCAATTATGTACTCTTTAAATACTACATGCAACGTTAGGAATATTTTAGAGGATTTATTTTTTTATCCCTCCATCTATGAAACCATCTGATCAAAAGCCAGACAAAGTAATTCAAACACTTCAATAGGCTTTGGATTAGATCATATGTCTCCCTGTACAGGGCACACAGGGAGTTATAAACACCTGTCTATATTGTCTATATCTAGAAATGTCATGATTGTAATATTTGATCCCATTTGGCACTAAAAACAAGTACTTGGTCGCACTGAGAAGTTGAGATTCTTTCCAAAACTATATTTCTTCTGTTTCTAGACCTACAAGGTCACAGGAAATATTAGATTTCAATATCTAATGGAACCAAACCGGTTTATGTAGGGAAAGCTAACTAGAATCCAGGACCAGATTTTCTTAATTCTGGGCTTTAGGCAATACAATTTGCTGGTAAAAATTCCACATCTGGAAAGAAGAGGATACATTTGTGGGCTAGGCTGATGTTTAAAAGGTGTTTCTTTGAAACTTTTCAAGGGGTGAGAATGTTAAAATAAATTCCAATAAATAATACCACCAGTGGGCAAAGAGCAAGTAGGACAGTCAAAGGTGCATGATAAATCTATTGATCATTAGTCTTGACTTCTCAGTTAAGGTAGCATTTAGTTTTTCACTTAAAGCTGGAATTTCATCTGAATTTAGTTTTTCACTGAAAGAGAGAATTCAATCTCACGGGGGTGTCCAAATTATATTATGAGTACAACTGTACATTATATACGTTTTATGTACTATACACTGCTTGTGCATATCTATAATTTAAATATATATGCAAATATATTTTCGTTTTGAGATCATTCAAAACTCCAGTTGCCCTGCAAAATAAATACCTAGAGCTAAACTTAAACATGATCCACCATGATAGCTTTAAAGCAAAATGAAGGAGCTTCTTGTTATTTATTTAAAACAAGATTCCACGTGAGCTACAATTCTCCCAACTGGCAATAAAGGGAAAAAGCAATCAGCAAAACGGTGTGTAGTTTGTCTCTTCAAATTACCAATCGTTGAATCGCTTGCATATTATTTCCTCCCCTCCCTCCTTCAGTTCTGGCGCTGGCTGCAAAGTCTTACGCTTGTGCTACGTTCGGGACATACTCTGCAAGGCTGATTCCCATGCCCAGAAATAATATCTAGAAGCTGCTTTGGCTTCTTTCGCAGCATTCCAGGAGCAAGCCGATCTGCCGCCCTGCACTGCCATCTACTGGCCACGGGGCCTCATTGCTCTGCCTTCCCGCTGCTCCACCATGTCTGCCGCAGCTTTGCTAAGCTGGCAGCTCCACAATGAGCAGGTGTTGGAGCCCCGGCCCCATGCCACTGAAACGGCTTAGAGGGCAGAATCACCCGCACTCGCACAGCGCCTCGTGCCCGAGACGGACAGGGCCGTTCTCTGCGGCAGGTCGGCCCCCACCTGCCTTTTGCTGGCGGCTGGAGGGCGAGGGGGATCCTCCCGATCTTAAGGACGGTGCCCAGCAGCCCCCGTCAGCTGCCCCAACTCCCTCGCTGCCTGCTAAAGAAGCCGATGCAGCGGAGGCTGCCAGACACCACGCAGGAGAAGCAGCTGCAGCAGCCGAAGCTCGGTCCGCAGCTGAGGCTCTGCAGGAGGCACCCGCGGGGGCCAGGCTCCCCGCTCCCGCCCCCGCTGCACACTACAATGTTCGGCGCGCGCCGCCAGAAGAAGAAGGGGAAGCTTAAACCCAGGCGCGCGGCGCCGCGCATCCTCCCCTGCCAGTCTGGGTCTCAGCCGGCGGGGGGGACCGGCCGGCGGACAATGGTGTGAGGCGGGGGAGCAACTCAGGAGGCTGGGTCTCAGCTGGGCGGGGGAAGGAGGTGGGGGAGGGGGAGCTGGAAGCTGCTGCGGAGCGGGGGGGAAATTGTGCCGCTCCGTGGGAAGGGGGAGCACGGGGAGCGCGCGCCGGGGGCAGGCGCGGCGCGGCGGCTTGTTGTATCAGCATGTGAGTCCGTGTGTGGCGCCCTGCGGAGCTGGCTGCCCCGCAGCCTGGCAGCGAGAGGCGGAAAGGGAGCAGCCTCCAGGTCTCTCCATTAGCCCCCAGTGTACAGACATTCCCCCGTCTTCCTCCTACCCTCCCTCTTTGTGCGCCCCTCACCCCGTTCTTCTCCTCCCTAAGTCCCCCCCGCTCCGCTCTCTGCACCCGCCACTTGCCCGCCCCTCTCCTCCGCTCCCCGCCCCCACTCTCCACCCCCCCACTCTCTTTTTCGCCCCTCCCGCCACCCGCCCCCACACTCTCTGGTCGTGGGGGGAGCGCTGACAGCCAGCCCTTGGCACCGCCGCCGCCGCGCTCGATGTGTGTGTGCCGCGGGGGCTCGGCGCAGCCTGGGCGGGGGGCGCCGTGTGCGTGCGTTCCTTCTCCAGCCTTCCCGTCTGCGAGCCCCGCCGCCGCTCTCCTTCGCGCGGGCGGCTCGCACCCAGCGCACACCCGAAGCAGGCAGCTGTATGGGTTGCAACAATGGTTGGGCCCTGGAGATTTCAGGCTCAGTAAGTATCGGGGTTGACTCCCCCACCCCCTTCCTGTCTGTGTCTTTTTGTGGCTTCCCAATCGCCCCCCCCCCTCCTCCGCAACTCCTCCCCTTCCCCCCTTTGGAACAGGATTTCTCCCGGCTCGGGTGCTGCTCAGTTAGGTGGCAGTGTCCGGCGGCTGCTGGTGCTGCTGCTGTCGGCGGTACTGAAAGCTGCCTAGGGCCGGCCGTGCAGTGCGGTGAGCAAGGTTTGAAGTCTTTGGGGGAAAGCAATACCCCCCCTCCCCCGCAAACTGTGACCCTCCACCGAGATCTGGCAAGGAGCGGTGCATAGCCATCACAGACGGGCTTCTCAGGCAGGATCGCAGCCCTGTATAGCACAGATTCAACTTTATTTTCTTGATCTCCACCCCCGTTGTTTTCTTGAAGGAGGAAGGGGGGAGGGGAAACTGTATTTATCTCCTTTACTAATCATAACTGAATTAAAGTTGCAGAACGCCCGGGAGTTTGATACTGTACTGTCCGGGAACGTTTCGCAATGGCTTTTTTCTTTTTTTGGTTTGGTTTGGTTTGAAGATCAGGCGGTTAATGGATGAATAGATCTGCTCGGGCTGAGAAAGAGTTTGCAAGGTAAATGCTATAACTAGAAAGATTGATGCAGCTTTGATGCAGTGAAGCCGTTTGTCTTCAGTAATTTCGATCCGGTAGAGGTTTGGTCGAAATTCTATATCTATATCTATGTTCGCCAAGACGTCCGATTCCCTGCTGATTCCCTCCCTATGCTGCAAGTGTTAGATTTCAGCGTTGAACTCGCTGCCACAAGAGATGTCTTGCAGTAATGAGACTTATTTTTAGGGTGCGTTTCTCCAAGCGAATGTTGCCGTAAGGAGTGACGCTCAGAGAAGGTTGACCGTAGAAAATGCAGTCTCAATGACTTACTAGTCTCTCCTCCACCTCCCCCCCCATGTACATATTTTGGCTCTTAATATTATTTTTAGACAAGTAGAAGTAGGAGAAAGCGCCAAGGAGATAGACTGAAAGGGAAAAAGAAAATCGGATTTGTTTCCTGCTAGATAAAATTCGGGTATTAAATCACTGACGTAGGTCAATGGTAGGATTTTCCCCCCCCATTAGCTTTCAGTCAGCTCGGGTGTCTTCTCCCCTAAAGGATGAAGAGCACTGACAGCCATCCGTGCTTATAATCAGCTTCTCCAATGCTTGAAGTGTTGGCGATGATATATTTCCATGAGACCTAGTTAGATCTCTCCGCTTCTATTAGGCTAGTTTTACAAAAACACTGGGAATAAACAGTAAATATGCCAGTTATGGCTGAGCCTGCGAAGACGATCTTCACGTTTTATATTTTTTTCACAAATTTTGGGTGAGTGGCTCAAACGTCCGCTTTAATTCTCTCTCGCGCTCGCTGTACGTGTGTTCATAAATATCAATCGAGTAAGGTTACTTATGTGAGTGAAGATGCAAAACATGAATACTATTGCTAAAGAGAGCTAGTAAGTGCATTCAGTTACACGGTGGATGTACTTCATTGCATTGCCGGAGAAGTCCATCACAAAAGTTATGTGTGTATGTTTTTTTAATGCATATATATACAGCCATTGACCGTTTTAGGAAAGAGGTGGTTTGGGGGACCCAACAGGATTCTATGTGTTGAATTAATGTACATATTTCACGTTTTTCTTTGGAATTCCGACAATGGCATTTCCAGCAATGGTTAAAAATAATCGCGGTAGCACCTTGTGTCTGTAAAAGTGGGGAAAGACCTTAACAGTGCGCTGTTCGCTTAAGAGGTTCTGAAAGGAAGGAAGGGGGGTGGGTAATTGGGCTGAGATGGGAAACCTGATAAAATGGTGCTTCTTTTCTTTTAAATTAGAACTGTGAAACCGAACTGACAGCCATTTTATGTATATTTGTGGGGCCGGTCATGAAAAAAAAATCCGAAGAAACACTGAAATGTAGCACATATGAATAGAAACAGAACGGTTTCCAGTGTGACCTTACCTTTTAAAAAATACAACAGACGTTTAACTCACTAGGAGTTGTCACATCGTCCTTTCAAGAAGATTCAGTATTATCCAGGTTTTAAAACACTTGGAATTAGAAATGACAAAATTTTATTTTTAATAGCAACCTTCTCCACTCGCCCCACGCTAAAATAAATAAATGAAAACTTTGTGTTTGGTTTATATTTCAAATCTTTATGCTATTATGTGGTTTTCTTTTCTCTTCTTGCCCTTACAGGAGTTAAAATGTATGCTTGCTGCTCTACAGTAACTTTGGAACAGGACTCCAACAAAAAAATGCATATCTGGATGCTGCAGACGATAGCGGTTGCTTTAACATCGCTAGTCCTGTCGTGGGCAGAAAGCATCGAGTATTATGGGGAAATCTGCGATAAGGCGTGTCCTTGCGAGGAAAAGGACAGCATCTTAACGGTGAGCTGTGAAAACAGAGGGATCATCAGCCTTTTCGAGATCAGCCCACCAAGATTCCCTGTCTATCACCTCTTGTTATCTGGGAACCTTTTGAATAGACTCTACCCAAACCAGTTTGTTAATTACACTGGGGCTTCGATTTTGCATCTAGGGAGCAATGACATACAAGACATCGAAACGGGGGCCTTCCATGGCCTGCGGGGCTTAAGGAGGCTGCACCTGAACAATAACAAGCTGGAACTATTAAGGGATGACACTTTCCTTGGTGTGGAGAGTTTGGAGTATCTACAAGTCGATTATAATTACATCAGCACTATTGAACCCAATGCTTTCAGCAAACTGCATTTGCTGCAAGTGCTGATCCTCAATGATAACCTCCTCTCCAGTTTGCCCAACAACCTTTTCCGTTTTGTGCCCTTAACTCACCTGGACTTGAGGGGTAACCGGCTGAAGCTGCTGCCCTACCTGGGCCTTTTGCAGCACATGGATAAAGTGGTGGAGCTGCAGCTGGAGGAGAACCCATGGAATTGCTCTTGCGAGTTGATCGCTCTGAAAGATTGGCTAGACAGTATCTCCTACTCGGCTCTGGTGGGGGATGTAGTTTGTGAAACCCCTTTCCGCTTGCACGGCCGAGACTTGGATGAAGTCTCCAAGCTGGAGCTTTGCCCTAGGAGACTCATCTCGGATTATGAAATGCGACCGCAGACACCTTTGAGCACCACAGGGTATTTCCACACTACCCCGGCCTCGGTCAACTCCGTGGCCACTTCTTCCTCGGCTGTTTACAAATCCCCCTTGAAGCCCCCTAAAGGGACCCGTCAACCAAATAAGACCAGGGTGCGTCCCACCTCCCGCCTGCCCTCCAAAGACCTGGGATACAGCAATTACGGCCCCAGCATCGCCTACCAGACCAAATCCCCGGTGCCTTTGGAGTGTCCCACCGCCTGCACTTGCAACCTGCAAATCTCTGACCTGGGCCTCAATGTCAATTGCCAGGAGAGGAAGATCGAAAGTATCTCCGAACTACAGCCCAAACCCTACAACCCCAAGAAGATGTATCTGACCGAGAACTACATCGCCCTGGTGCGCAGGGCGGATTTCCTCGACGCCACCGGGCTGGATTTGTTGCACCTGGGTAACAATCGGATCTCGGTCATTCAGGACCGGGCCTTTGGGGATCTAACTAATTTGAGAAGACTCTACCTGAACGGGAACCGGATCGAGCGGCTGAGCCCGGAGCTGTTCTACGGGCTGCAGAGCCTGCAGTACCTCTTCCTGCAGTACAACATCATCCGGGACATCGAGGCGGGAACCTTTGAGTCAGTCCCCAACCTCCAGCTCTTGTTTTTGAATAACAACCTGCTGAGATCTTTGCCCGCCAGCATTTTTTCCGGCCTGACTCTCTACAGGCTGAGCCTGAGGAGCAACCACTTCTCCTACCTGCCTGTGAGCGGGGTGCTCGACCAGCTGAAATCCCTGCTACAGATCGACCTGCACGAGAACCCCTGGGATTGCACTTGCGACGTGGTGGGCATGAAGCTGTGGCTGGAGCAGCTGAACACCGGGGTGCTGGTGGACCAGGTCATCTGCGAGTCCCCCAAGAAGTTCGCCCAGAGCGACATGCGGACCATCAGGTCGGAGCTGCTGTGCCCGGACTACTCAGACATTATCGTCTCCACCCCTACCCCGTCTTCCATCCAACTGCCGGGCGGGACCACCCTTTTCTCCTCCACCGTGCGGCTCAACAGCACGGGCGCGGCGGGGGGCGCGGCGCCCTCGGGCGGCGGGGGCGGACCCCCCTCATCGTCGGTGCCGCTGTCGGTGCTGATCCTGAGCCTGCTGCTGGTGTTCATCATGTCGGTGTTCGTGGCGGCGGGGCTCTTCGTGCTGGTGATGAAGCGCCGGAAGAAGGGCCAGGGCGACCCGACCAGCGCCAACAACTCCGACGTGAGCTCCTTCAACATGCAGTACAGCGTCTACGGCAGCGGCCACCACCACCACCCGGCGCCGCAGCCGCCCCGCCACCCGCGCGGCGGCGGCCCAGCCCTGCCCAAAGTGAAGACCCCCGCGGGCCACGTGTACGAGTACATCCCGCACCCGCTGGGCCACATGTGCAAGAACCCCATCTACCGCTCCCGGGAGGGCAACGCGGGCGAGGATTACAAAGACCTGCACGAGCTCAAGGTGACCTACAGCAACCACCACTTGCAGCAAGGGTTGCCGCCCCCGCCGCCCCCGGGGGAGGAGGAGCCCCTGCGGAGCCCCACTTACAGCGTCAGCACCATCCAGCCCCGGGAAGAGCTGCTGTCCCCGGTGCAAGACGCCGATCGCTTTTACCGGGGCATTTTGGAGCCCGACAAACACTCTTCCTCCTCGCTGGGCACCCCCGGCAATAATCTCCCCGATTACCCCAAATTCCCCGCCTCCTACACCTACACCCCCAACTATGACCTTATGCGGCCCCATCAGTACTTGCACCCCGGGGCGGGGGACAGCAGGCTCCGGGAGACGGTGCTCTACAGCCCCCCGAGTACTGTTTATGTAGAGCCCAACAGGAACGAGTATCTGGAGTTAAAAGCAAAACTAAACGCAGAGCCGGACTACCTCGAAGTGCTGGAAAAACAGACCACATTCAGCCAGTTCTGAGAAATCCCTCCTTCCTCCCAACAGCCACAGCGACTCCTCCTCCTTCTCTAGAATATTTGTATTTAACAACCACACACAAAACAAAGAAACACAAATCCTGAACCCCCTCCCTCCCCCCTTTAACTCATTTTGTTGTAGGGTGAAGTGCCTTGGCACAGGATTTTCAGCTTCGGGGAATGATACTGAAAGGGTGTGCTGTTTCATTTTTATTTTTACAAGTAGAAAACAATCTATGGTGTAAACTGGGCACAGCACTTGCTCTTGTGTGTTTGTGTGTCTGTGTGTTGGGGAGGGGGGAAAGAGGGTTTACTTAGGTTGGATTGTGCAGGTTACAAGTACAAAAGTCATAGTCACTTTCATTTTGTTGGACAGGCATTGCTTAATTTTATTTTGTCTTTGATTGAAGAGTGCAGCGCACGTTTTCCCTTTTTAGCTCTGGGTGAGTCTAAATGGCTTTTAAGGAAAGATTTGCACACCCGATTTAATACAAAGTTTCCTTTTTTAAAGGATGTGTTTGTATGCTTTCTGGACTTTTGAATTAAAAAAAAATATATATTATGATCTTTATAAAAGATCACCAGAGATGTGGACAAATCATTAAAGAGGGCAGAGATATATGATCCATAACTGGTTAGTGAAAATAACTTATTGATGAACTATAAAATATTTTATTGTAGCACCTATTTTTATATGTACATTAGCATTTCTCTTACCTTCACTATTTTAGGACCCAGTCTTGCAAATACTTACATATCCACGTAACTCTACTCATGAAAGTAGTCTTGCCATAGGCACCCGTCCTGCAAACACTGAGGCAAATGAACAACTTTACTCAGGTGTGTAGTCCCATAGATTTCAGTGAGTAAGTAAAGTTATATGCCCAAAAGTTTGGAGGACTGGGGCCATAGTCAGTGCAACTGTTCTCATAAGTAAAGTTACATGGAGTGTAATTGTTTTTCAGGATGGGGCCCAGAGTCTGTGAATTGCTCAGAAGTGTTGCACTACATGCAGAGCTTTATTTCCAAAGCTGAAGTGGTATCAGAAGGACATTTTAAATTACTAAAATTAACAGTAATTATGACCAAATCTTAAAAGACAATCCAAGACAAGCAATCTGGTCATGATAAAAGAATATTGTATTAGGAGCCTCCTGCTAGGGCAACTAGTTGGACATGTAGAAATTGTTGATTTTAGCAGGAAAATTATTTCTTTTAATTCTCAACCAAAATATAATGATTTGACTACTGTTGTAGCCAATTTCTGATTGTTTAGTCAAATGCAATTGCACTTGTACAGATCCATGTGTATACTGGCACTTTGAAAGACCAAATGATGGACTGTACACATCTCTAATATAATGTCTTTACCCCTTTGGGCATCAGGCAATTGAAAGGATATCCATAAATTCAGCATCACTGTAAGGTGGGACAATTGGTGTCTCATATGTATCCCAGCACATGTAATTTTTTAAAAATAATTTCGAATAAACACTTGATAACTATTTCAAATGTAATGACATCAAGTAATAATTACATGAAGTTCACAATATCTTGCCAAAATCAAACTTTGCTATGTGATATTGCCTTTACTAGCAATGAAGTCTGAACAAAAAGGAATTAACAGTATAATATGATGTGTCGTTCTTCAGGTTATTTTCAAAACACAATATATTGTAATTTATCAAGGTACCTGACATGGGTCAGAACTGGACATTGCTATGTGAATCACGAACATGCTTAAAAGTATAGTTCCATATTTACATTTTTTTCCTTTCTAAAGTCTTCATTTAAGATATGGATCAGGGTAAGTGATATTTCACGTTCTTTTTTACCTTTATCTTTTAGGTTATTGTATTTGGTATTGTTTGGCCAGGATTTGCTAGTACATGTTTTGCAAAAGGGCTCTGTTCTGTGCTGCTTTTTCTATTTATGTAAAGTATGTGTCTTTATTTTTGTGTTAAACTCGCCTTCAGCAATTCAGGATGAATGATATGTTGGGATGTGTACTTCCCTTCCACCTTCCTTTCCACTACCCAAACAAACAAAATCAAATGTGCATGACCATATATAACTCTGGGCAGTTTGGTCAATGTACTGAAATGTGGATTTTAAATGTGAACAGGAGATCCTTTTTGTTTTATTGCAAAAGGAACAACGCATGGCATTATGGTGTATACTGCTCTTGATCTGCAGCATACCTGTCATTGAAGTCAGTGAGAGATGTAAGTGCTGATTTAGGTGTCATTCTACAGTTTTTATTGAGCAAAAAACTTCCTTTGAACCATTGCCAAAGCCAAAGCCTTTTTCTTTTCTCATTTACACTGGTGTAAATCAGGAGTAACCATTAAAGTCAGCAGTTACACTGCTGTTAAATGGCTACAAGTGAGAAGACGATTAAGCACATTGGCCTGCACAGTGACACGGAAGGAGATTTTCTTAGTAACGTGAATGATCAGGGCAATATGTGGTCCTTCAAGTGTGAAACTTTTTGCTTGTGCACCCAAAATTCAAGTTGATGGGAGTTTTGGGTCGTTTCAGTAGGAATGCAGGATCTGGTCCTTAATGTGAAAGGTACATTTTACATGGCATTCTGCCACAAAGAGGCAGCATCCACAAGTGTGTAAATGCACAGGAACAGCTTGAATTTATGAGACCTGGGTGATAGAAATGCCTAAACAGTCTTTTTATGTCCGAGTTCCTGATGCTACTATTTCTGATGCCAGTAAATCTGCTGTCTTCATATTCTCTGCATACACTTGATATTCGAGACCAGGAAACATTCTAACAGCCCACATGCTAAAATCATAATAATTAGTGTAATCCTCTTCAGTGCCCTACACCAACTACAAGTAGCAAAAAAATTAAAACATTAGGAGAGCCATTATTGGAGAAGAAAATTAAACATAATCAGTTAACCTCCAGCCACATAGTCATGAAGAATAATTCTTAAAAGAGACATGAATTTCAAAAAAGATCATTTACTCATTAAGTATCCTGAAATACAACTAAGAGGGACATTTGATAACTCAGACCTTAAAAGAAATGGAATTACCCATGCAGAGGCTACAATGATTAATTTTTTGAAGAAAATTATAGGTAGAAATAGGTGATGGAATGTCTGATCACAGAGGTAGTTGTGGTTGTGGAACAATTTATATGTATGGAAATATTACCTTTGTTTTGCTAGCAGAATCAGTGAAACCATCTGCATGATGATCTGCTGAGTTAGCGCTGACCAAAAAAGTAAAAGTGTCAGAGAAAAAAATGTATTAATCCTTTTTTTTTAAAGTTGAGAATTGTTTTAATGAAGCCATTTAGTTCACTTCCCCTTTTTGTCCAATTGTTGCCCTTTTTGACAAGATATGTTGAGTTTTCTGAGATGAAAGAGCTATACGTTTTCTTTCAAAAGTTCATATAAATCCATTATAAAAGAGAAATAAAGGCAAAAGAACCCTAATTTCTAATATGTAAGTGCTAGAATCAACACACGGATTCTGATAATATAATATATAACATTTATTTATAAAAGCAAGTCAAAACAATTTCTTTATCTATCTTCTATGTTCAGTATTTTGCCAACTGTTTAACATACTGATGCAACATCATATATTCATAATTGTGCTTTTGGGACAGGTTTTCTTGTTTGGGGTCCAAATTCTTTCTTTCTTTCTCTTTCTTTCTTTCACATTAATTTCAGAACATTCATCCATGTAATTTCTAGCTGTTTTTATAAATTGTTTTGCACACCAAACTTTGTGTTAGTTTTATCATCAATTAAATATCTGACATGAAAGATGTTTCCACTTTTATATTTACAGTACCTATTTTTGCACACTTTTCTCATGCTGAACTCACATTGATTTTCATGTCAGTTGTGGCTGAGTAAAATGTAGGATTGCGTCTAAAGACTGGTATATTTCAGTTTCATATATTTTCCTTTATCTATTTATAGTACTAGATAACTGATAGTCTGGAGTATTCCCTTTAGACCAAATTCTGGTACTCCTTGTCACATTGATTAGTAGTTTAATTTAATTGAAATTAAGTATAAGGTACTGTTCAACATGAATAAGATGTAAGACTCTAGCTCATATAAAATACATTATAGAAAAAAATCTTAAGAAAGCAGTAATATTTAATGTAATGTCATGCAATATGATACTATTATGATAAACAGTTTTGGGTGGGTAAATATAATTAATTGGTGGGTTATTACTATCATAGCTTACATACAAGTTATAAAATATAATGAGGTACACTTTCTGTCTGACATTTAAGAGTCATTTTTTGCTAATTTTATTGTACGCCATGTTAAAGATCTGTCAGAAGAAGTAGTTACTTTCACCTGAGGGAAAGTCATCATTCACTGATCAAATAATAATGAGAGAGAGCAAAATATTGGTCTGGTAGCTTTGTGGAGTGGAGCTTAGGTGGATCTGAGTATTCTGCACCCCTCAAAGAGGCTTAAATGGATTCTGACATAATCAGACCCTCTCAGAGCTGTTTGCATAATTCATATGGGTCCATTGTCTGGGGCAAAGTGCATGAATCCATCCCAAGGCAATTATCCATGGCATCCTGGAGGCTGGGAGATGGTACTGGGACAAGCAGGAAGTTTGATGTGAGGAGGCTGGTGCTCCTTATTTTCTTGACAGCCGGTGAGACTAAAAATGCTCTTGGGTGATGATAGGACCACTGGAGTGACGATTCCCCTCAGGAGCCCAGGGCAGAAATATAGTTTTGCCTTGTGCCTGTAGAGCTCCTAGAACATTGTCGTTACTACTGGAAACAAATAACAATATAGAATGAGTAGCAGAGAGTGAATGACAAAGACTCCCACCTTCTCATCACCACCAGCCTCGCAAAGCTACAATTACTTGCTTTAGTTAACTTGTTTTAGAGAACACCCCCAATCCCACCTAAATTTTCCTCCTGCAGCAGTTCTACAAGGAACTGTAGGCGCTGCATAGAGAAGTGGAACCACAATCCAAGGGAGGCAAATTGAAGTCAGCTGTGAAAGGGATGAAAAGTCTGTGAGCTCATTTAAATAAGGTCCTGTCCTAAGCATCTCTGTACTGTGCGCCAATGAAGTGTGAGTTCTCTCGTACAGTGTGTGTCTGAGTCTCCTTGCACTCCAGCCCTGCTACCTTTAGCATATCTGTCAATGCATCTATGTGTAACTGTGATCTATCCTCATATAAATATTATACATCTTTGTAATTTTTATTGCTTTCATTTTACTTTGTCATTATTCAGATGAGTCTCATAATAACTAGAATTGTGACAATACTACAACAATGGTATAAACCAGGTTTTAGAATGAATGTTTATTCTTAAAACACTGATTGGAATTGTGTCAGAAAACACAAAGACACATTTAGATGGTAGAAACCAGAAACATTTAATTAATTGGATTTCAAAGAGAATAAAGTGCAATGAATGTAGTAATTAAATGGTTATCAAATTTACTAATTAACTTACAGATAATAGGCCAAATTCTTCTCTTGGTTATACATGTGTTAATCTGGAGATACCACCATTGACTTCAAAGGAATTATTCCAGATTTACAACAGCAGAACAGAGAGCAGAATTTGGCCCTGCATTCCTAACATAAACCATTCTAAGCATTGTTCTTTTGCAAAGGGAAGCCTTTCAGTACATAAAATATGATATTCAGTTGTGGTTTTGCACAGAGCAGTATGAATGATTTGCATATATTTCCAATCTGCTGGCAAATTAACAGTATTTTAGCATTGCACTTTAAAATGTAATTTGGGTCCATATTACTCTCAACCATTTTTAAAGCAAAACTCTCAATTGATTTCAGTGGGGTGTTCTGTTTAAATCTGGATAGAAGATAATTCCCTTGGATACAATGAGTTATGAATTTTAAAAAAAAATTCTGTGGTCGTAAGGCAAACCTATTACAGAAAAATCTCCCCCAATAGTAGTTTTGACAGAGTAAGGTCTGCAGAAAAGATCAGACCCTATGTAATATTTATTGCTATTTTGCACTTTTTATGTAGAATATATTTATATTTGTTTGAAAACTGTGGAGTATTTCAGCTTCCACTGCAGCATCTTTCTATATGACAAGTGGTGACCACTGCTGTAAGTCATGTGTTCCTGGGCTATTCTTCGGGAATGTCAGACTGGGGCTTTGAGAAGGGGGCGGGGGGGAGAGAAGAGGTTGATGCAGTATATTGTCTACTTCAGTATGACATGTAATAAAACATTTCCTTCTCATTCTGATTTCAACAGTCTACTTGGCTTATGAAAGTCAGGCTAACTATCTATAATGATAATTTTAACAGTACCATGAAGGGGCTTATTTTTGCATTCGTATTTTGGATAAGAGGGATAGCATCAGATCACCGATTCATCTATTTTTTTAGAAATACATTTACCACCAGTATATCAAATATGAAGTAAATATCATTTTTGGCAAAGCTGATTTTTTTTTCAAAAAAGAACATTATAGGAACTGTTTCCGGTTAAGAAGATGAAAGTTTAATACAAATGTACTCATATCTTCATCCCATTTACCATCAATGTGTTTGTAAAAGTAAAGCCATACATGTGATATAAAATAAATTAGACATATTGTTTTCATAAAGACTTAGTAAATCAATGTAGGCTGTGCTGATGAGTGAATATGGTGTGTTCTTACTATATAATGCAGTTTCATTGGCAATTAAAGCCTGTAAGATTAGGCCTAATGTGCTTTCAGTTCTTATGTAAGCTTTTAGGCCCTGATCCATCATTGTATAGCACAGGGATGGCCAAACTTACTGCCCCCCCGAGCCACTTCTGACAATTTTCAGAAGTTTGAGAGCCAGGGCACATTTGCCTGGGGCAGTGGCTCAGGATATCCATCAGCTCCTCGGGAGGTGCCCAATGTGGCTCGGGGTTTCAGCAGGAGTGGGGCTGAAGCCCCAAGACCCTCCTCCCCACCAGGCAGAAGCCCCGAGACTCTCCCCTCCCCACTGGGCAAAAGTCCCTACTCCACCACCCCACTGCAAGGCAGAGGACCCGAGCCTCTCCCTTCAGTCTGGTAGATGGAAAAGGGGGGAGGCCAGGGTTCAGCGAGACTCACTTTAATGGTAAAAGAGCTGAATGTGGCTCATGAGCCACAGTTTGGTGATGCCTAGTGTAGCATGTGAGCAGATTGTTGTATCTACACAGAGTCTCACTGAAGTTAATATAGACCTTATCTTTGAAAAACTCTTGCTGATGTCAATGAGAGGTTTGCGTGCACACAAAATGTAAGATGAGGTCCAAAGCAAATAGCTTTCCTGAATATGTATGTCAGGACTGAGCTCAAGGTCTGATTCATTAAAATAGCTGCATCTTAAAATAAGGTATTTACATTTGAAGAAGTACATTTAAAAATATTTACATATAGTAAGAATGACCCAGGTTGAGCTCTACTGTAAAATATCTTACAGATCTTTTTTGACCAAAGAATCTAAGAGATTATATATACGCTGTGCTTAAAATAATAATAATAATCATAATTAATTAATTTAACTAAAATTGTATTAAAACTAAAATCAGTCATTTTAGAGACCATATTAGATGGATGGTATATTTTAAGTTAGTTGTAGGCCTTTTGTAATTTGTAATAACTTGTAATCAGTTAGATGATAATCTCTGGATAGCAAAAATTGCTTTCTTTGTACTGCGCTGATATCCAGTGACATATTTCAGCTTTAGTTACAGTACAGCTTATGGTACTAGTGGCAATTACTCCATACTCTAGAACATTAACAGCTCATAAAGCAAAGTTGATTACTATGACCACACTCTTTAGATAAGATTCAATTTTATCATCACGAATTTCATTTTAAATATATAAAATTAAAATCATAAATATAATTTCAGGTTGGCAGTGCATTCTGTTAAATTTGATGCGGCAGCACTGTGACCGAAAAGAAGTATTAATAATAATTCAACTTAAAAAAGGTTCTTGCATAGGTTTGTAAGCCATTCAGAGCTATTTGTCAGCCATGTGCTTTATGGTTGCATAAGGGGGATGCAAAATTAGCTAGATTTTATTTGATTATATATAGCATATTTCTATATGAACATTGCAATTCCTTTAAATTTGGGCTGAATTTCACATTATTCTTAAAATACATATACACACATGTAATGTAACAGATCTATTTAAATAAAAAATGATACTTTATTATATACTGTAGCAACTTTCTTAAATTTCAAGTAAATAACATAAGCCATACATACTATTTACTTTCTGTGAACATTTATTTCTTTTGGAGTCTAGTGTCCCCTTGCTATGTACATTTAACTTTACTGAGGGTTATTCAGGTGTATCACAGGGAAAATGGACCATAGAGTGAAATACTGACATCTCTGAGGTCAATAGCAAACTTGCATTGACTTCAGTGGGGCCAGGATTTCGCCTATAATGATTTTGATCAAACTGTATTCTGAGAATCCTATCTTTAACATAGATCATTTTGTCTTCCCTGTCTCTATGACCTAAGATCAAATATAGTGCAAAAGAAAACCACAAAATTACACCTTATGATATAATGAACTTGAATGTTTCTAAAGGCTGCTTTATTTTCCTTTGACTATTTTTTCTGTCAAAACAAGTTAGCCTTGGTCTTTTTTAACTGAAGTTCTATTATTTCTAAATTTAGTATGTAATATAATCAATATTGATTTTGGTTAAAATATTCCAGTATTGTGAGCCAATGGCCATGCAAAGATTTAGAAGTGCTCTGTAACATGTATTTTTGAAAATAATTATCTACTTCCGTAGAATGGAGATAACAGATGTGTTCTGTTATTTCTGTGTTTTTCTTTCTCAAGAATCACAGTGATTGCTTTTGTTTTTATAGATAAACCTTTTTTAATATGCTGCCTGATTAACATACAGTGTCTATTATTTGCAGAAGGCCGTTAACCTAATATTCTTAGAAAAAAATGTGGACCAATACTGCATCCTTTTGTTAGGCCCTGGTGCTGATCTGATCCATGTAGGCAGACTTGTGCTTGCACATAGCTCCATTGATTTTAATGGGGCTCTGCCTGTGCCCTTATGGATTGGATTGTGACATCAAGCAAAATTGTCTTTGAAGTCAATGAGAGTTTTGTTTTAGGATTTGTCTAGGGTAGGGAAATATCCATCATTGTAGCTACAATGATGTAGTTTACTAGTGCAAATCCCTAGTATAGATACACTGCACCATTGAAGAATGAGGCTTTTGCTTACTCAACTTACCTCAAAACATAGTAGAAGCACTGTCTTACACTAATGCAAAGCCTGTACACTGGTATTTTGCACCAAGGTAACTACAATATTAAAGACAATCCCTATAGACAAGGCCCTAATAAGGATTGTAGGATTGTGTCCAAAATATTCCTTTACAACTGTTTAACATGACAAATAATAGTTGCTTGCAAAACAGATGAACAGGTACAGTAATACCTAATGGATCAGTAAAACCTATTGGGTCCATTGGGTAATATCTTACTCTGATTTTAAAATGATGGTAGTCTTTACTAGTGTGTATACACATAAAATCTTACTTAAAATGTAAGAATGAAATATTTTTCTAAGATAAATTGTTAAACTTTCCAGAAACATGTTTGCACAAATATTAGGAATACTAAAGTAACATTTCTAAATTTGTTTGTACTGGCTAATCATGTTTTGTCAATGCAATAGTTTATATACTGAATGTGTTCCATAATTTTTCTAATGGGTCTCGGGAGTTTTCTGAAGACATACAGTTTTTATTAGATGTGATTTTCAGATTGAGGATGTTATTATGGAGAAAAGGGAAGTGTTTATTTTCCTTCATGTGTATTATATAATCTCAAATGAATTGTAGAATTATCTGGAAAAGGCACAGTATGTATATGTCATACCTCATTTATCATTTGAATGTTTGAGAATTAGTCACTTTCATCTATATTCATCATCAGCATAATTCAAGAGTTCCTAATTTCAGAATTGACTGAAACTTCAAATTTTAGTTTGTAGTCGTCTAGTGAAATCCTTTCCCCCTTCATATTGTATTATATTTCTTAGCTGACCTAGAGGTCACCAAATGAAATAAATAGGTAGCAGGTTTAAAACAAATATAAGAAAGTTCTTCTTCACACAGCGCACAGTCAACTTGTGGAACTCCTTACCTGAGGAGGTTGTGAAGGCTCGGACTGGTCTCCCATGTTTAAGAAGATTGAATTCAAACTGGAACAGGTTCAGAGATGGGCTACTAGGATGATCTGAGGAATGGAAAACCTGCCTTATGAAAGGAGACTCAAAGCCTGGCCAAAGAAAGGCTGCGGGGGATATGGGTGCTGTATATAAATATATCAGGGGATTAACTTTAGGAGGGGAGAGGAATTATTTAAGCTTAGTACTAATGTAGACACAAGACAAATGGGTACAAAACTGAACATTAGGAAGTTTAGACTTGAAATTAGATGAAGGTTTCTAACCATTAGAGGACTGAGCTTCTGGAACAGACTTCCAAGGGAGTAGTGGGGGCAAAAGACGTATCTGGCTTTAAGACTAAGCTTGATAAGTTTATGGAAGGGATGGTATGATAGGATAGTTTAAATGGCAATTGATCTTGGATTATCAGCAGATAAGTCCACTCAATGGTCTGCGATGGGATGTGGATGGGATCTGAGTTACTGCAGAGAGTTCTTTCCTGAGTGCTGGCTGGTGAGTCTTGCCCACATGCTCAGGGTTTAGCTGATCGCCATATTTGGGGTCGGGAAGGAATTTTCCTCCAGGGCAAATTGGCAGAGGCCCTGGAGGTTTTTCGCTTTCCTCTGCAGCGTGGGGCATGGGTCACTTGCTGGTGGACTCTCTCTGCAGCTTGAGGTCTTCAAACCACAATTTGAAGACTTCAATAACTCGGACTTATGTTAGGGGGTGTTACAGAAGTAGATGGGTAGGGTTCTGTGGTCTGCTTTGTGCAGGAGATCAGACTAGATGATCATATTGGTCCCTTCTGACCTATGAGTCTATGAATCTATAACAACGTTTAAAAGGGAACTGGATAAATTCATGGTAGATAAGTCCATAAATGGCTATTAGCCAGAAAGGGTAAAGAATGGTGTCCCTAGCCTCTGTTCATCAGAGGATGGAGATGGATGGCAGGAGAGAGATCACTTGATCATTGCCTGTTAGCTTCACTCCCTCTGGGGCACCTGGCATTGTCCACTGTTGGTAGACAGATACTGGGCTAGATGGACCTTTGGTCTGACGTGGTATGGCCGTTCTTATGTTCTTATGTTCTTATGACCTTATCTCCTAGTCTAGGGTTTCTCAAATGGGTCGCTACTTGTGTAGGAAAAGCCCCTGTTGGGCCGAGCCGGTTTGTTTACCTGCCCTGTCTGCAGGTCTGGCCGATCACGGCTCCCACTGGCCATCGATCGCTGCTCCGGGCCAATGGGAGCTGCTGGAAGCGGTGGCCAGTAAGTCCCTCGGCCCGGGACACTTGCAACAGCTCTCGTTGGCCTGGAGCAGTGATCCGCGGCCTGTGGGAGCTGTGATTGGCCGGACCTGTGGACGGGACAGGTAAACAAACCAGCCTGGCCCAACAGGGGCTTTCCCTACACAAGCGGTGACCCCAGTTTGAGAAACCCTGTCCTAGTCTCAGTGACAGCATAAGGCCAAACTCCTGACAACTTAATTAATCATTATAGTTCATTTTTACCTCAAATACAATGGTAAGATAATTTATCATAGGAATGAAAAAAAAAAAGTCCAGTCCTAGGCACCAGTCCTGCAACTTCTTATGTGTATAGCTCTATTTATGTGAGTAATCTCATTGGACTCAGTGGGACTACTTCTGTGAGTAAAGTTATGTAGTGTTTGCAGAATCCAGCCAAAATATGGGGACTGCACTTACAGTGCTGAGTTCTCTTTTGTCTGAATTCCAATTTGCTACTTTGGGAACTGTGCCCCACTAAAGACTGCAGGATTAGGCCTATTATAATTAAGTTTTATGCTTCTGTGATGAAGAAGAGAAAAATCTTGTACAATGTCAAAAAGGTTTTCATGGCAACATAATAGAATTTTCCATTTGTACTCATTCACACAATGTACAATTGGACTTTGTACAAAGAGAAAAGTGGGGAAGGCTAGTGAAATAATCACAAAGGTAACCAGCAAGATGGCCTGAGTTTGAATCGTGCTAGTCATAGTAGGGCCTACTTTTTATTTTTTGTCTTAATGCCCTTGTCTGCTAATTGGGGCTGATGATGATAACAATTATCCAGCTTCCCCTTATGGGTATTGTAAGGATTAATTAATTAGGCAATGTCTATGTAGTGTTTTGAATGTACCAATCACTCTAAAATGCTAAACATAAATTGGGCTCAAAACTGCTTCTTTACATAGGTAGCATTCTCATCAACGTCAGTGACTTAATTATTTATTTAATATTATTTTTAATGCATAGACTTGGCAGAATTATTTATATATGTATAATGTTGATATAATATTGATGCTTATTTTATGGATTACATTTTTTTATTTAAATGTTCACAGTTGTGCAAAATTATGGGTTTTAAGCATTCTTTTTTAATTTTATTCATTCAAATTTTCAGAGTTGTATGGAATTATGGTGGTGTCAGACAATGGTGAAGGTCAGATAACAATTATTTAATGACTGTAGACCTGGAACGTGAACCACAACCAGTGAGAGGCACAATCGGCCTAACCTGCTGACGCGGCAGGTAAACAAACTGGCCTGGCCTGCCACGGTGCTTACCCTGGTGAGCCATGTGCCAGAGATTGCTGACCCCTGCTGTAGACATTGAAATTCAAATAGTTAAAGCTTTATAACCATTCAAATACAAATTGTCAATATCACATGTCAAAATATACAAAGTAAATTCCCTCTAGTCAAACTCTATTAAGTTATCAACATTTTTATTATGTTGCCTATATGTAAATTTTGATTATTATCAATGGAAATATATGTTAGTCGGTTTGTGTGTATACAGAGACATCAACATTTAGTGATATTTACCGTTAAAAGTCTAATCATTTCAAACCTTTGTATAGGGACTGCAGGATAAGAACATAAGAACGGCCATACTGGCTCAGACCAAAGGTCCATGTAGCCCAGTATCTGTCTACCGACAGTGGCCAATGCCAGGTGGCCCCAGAGGGAGTGAAGCTAACAGCAATGATCAAGTGATCTCGTTCTCCTGCTATCCATCTCCTCCTCTGATAACAGCGCTAGGGACACTCATTCTTTACTCAATTCTGGCTAATAGCCGATTATGGACTAAGCCACCATGAATTTATTCCAGTCTCTCTTTAAAACTGTTATAGTCCTAGCCTCACAACCTTCTCAGGTAAGAGATTCCACACAGTTGACTTGTGCACTGCATGAAGAAGAACTTCCTTTATTTGTTTTAAACCTGCTGCTATTAATTTCATTTGGTGACCTCTAGTTCTTTTATTTATGTGGAATAGTAAATAACTTCTTTTCCTTATCACTTTTTCAACATTGCTATGACTTATATACCTCTATCATATCCCCCTTAGTTTCCTCTTTCCAAGCTGAAGAGTCCTAGCCTCTTTAATATCTCCTCATACGGGACCCTCTCCAAACTCCTAATTATTTGTTAGCCTTTCTGAACCTTTTCTAGTGCTAGAAATATCTTTTTTGAGGTTGAGGAGACCACATCTGTACACAGTATTCAAGATGTGATGCGTACCATCGATTTATATAAGGGCATAATACATTCTCAGTCTTATTCTCTATCCCCTTTTAATGATTCCTAACATCCTTATTGCTTTTTTGACCTCTCTGCACACTGCATGGACATCTTCAGAGAACTATCCACGATGACTCAAGATCTTTTTTCCTACTCATTGTATCTAAATTAGCCCCCATCATATGTATGTACAGTTGGATTATTTTTTCCAATGTGCATTACTTTACATTAATCCACATTAAATTTCATTTGCCATTTTTGCCTAATCACTTAGTTTTGTGAGATCTTTTGAAAATTCGTCACAATCTGCTTTGGTCTTAACTATCTTGAGTAATTTATACATCTGCAACTTGCCACCTCACTCTTTACCCCTTTCTCCAGAACATTTATGAATAAATTGAATAGGATTGGCCTAGGACTGACCCTTGGGGAACACCACTAGTTACCCTCTCATTCTGAGAATTACCATTAATTGCCTACTCTTTGTCCCTGTCTTTGACAAGTTTTCAATCCCATGAACGGACCTTTCCTTTGTTATCCCATGATAGCTTTAATTTACATAAGAGCCTTTGGTAGCGGACCTTGTCAAAGGCTTTTTGAAATATTAAGTACACTATATTGCATTGGCTCCACCTGTCCACAGTTTGTTGCATCCCTCCAAAGAACTCTAAATAGATTAGTAAGACACGATTTCCCTTTACAGAAACCATGTTGACTATTGCTCAACAGTTTATGTTTTTCTATGTGTCTGACAATTTTATTCTTAACTATTGTTTTAACAAATTTGGATCTGAATGAAGTACAGTTAGACATCACATTTTTCCAACTTTGGTGCCTTAAGATAAGTTTCTAAATCCACATTTAGGCACCTAAATAAGAATGTCTGCTTGATTTCTAAAGATGATGAGTATCTGCAGCTCCCATGGATTTCACTGCAAAAATGACACATTGGACTTTAACAATTCTTTAATTTTTAATCATCTCCAGTTATTATTAACACAGATAAAGAAATGTGTTTGTAAAAAATATGATTTTTAAGTTGACAACACCCTTTATACTTGACAGAAACATCTACTTTATAAAAGAGGTTTTCATTTGTAACGCAAATCCAAATCCAAAGTCTAGCTACTTTTAGTGCTTTTAAAATCTGGCAGTTTGGAGAGAAAGGGAGGAGGTTGTTTTGGCCTAACTTATCTTTGCATAACTTTATAAAAATCCATCCAGCCTCATTTATTACGTGAGTATGAACATCCTGTACTTTAAAGACTGGAATTATGGTGTCATAAAAAATCACACTGACAAGAAAAACGTTGATCAGTGGTATTAAATTGCTACAGGAAACTGAAGTATGAAATTAAGATATGGTATTCTATGAATAGAGCATATATTTTCAAGAGGGGTTTGTTGACAACTAATTCATAGCAATCTGTTTTGCATACATATAACACCTTTCATCCTGAAGGGTTCTGAATTGTCTTACAAAATTTGTGCCTTCACCTGCTTACTGCAGTCAATGAGAGCACTGCCTATGGGAGCAAGACTTGGCACTTAATAAGTTAATAAAAACTGCATAAGGATCACTTCACCTAACACCAAAATGCTTAACAACATACAGCAACACTATTCAGCAACATAGGATAGAAAATGAATATTATTATATCCAGGTGATATTGCTTGCTGAATTTAACTAGGCAAAATATAATTTATTCAAATGGGAATATGTAGCAGACACTAGTGTTAATATCTCAGCTCTTAGTTAAGACTTCCATTTTAGGATTCATCCAACACACACTATACCGCAGTATTTTTACTTGTGCTGGAACTATTAGTTCCAGCAGTTTTAATCAATTTGGTGTCACTTTCATTGTTCATCTAATATGTTTTGGACTTTAAAGTGACATACACCCAGTTTTTTGGCCTCAGGTTTACATTTTTTGCTGCCATGAGAGAGACATAATTTCAAGTCTATCTGAAGAATGCTGGAAAAATATTTCCTAATACAATAAAACAAAATTCTCCCAATGCTGCATACTTTTTGGCTGATTACATTTCTTTGTTGCCTGAGGAACACTGAGTGTTCAAACTAGTATTTGGCACAAACATCTATATTCCTGCATTTTACGTATTATACTATGGGTGCCTGAAGAGGCATAGGGCAAGATTTGCATTTTTCATGCTTCAGCTGCCAGTTGGAAGCAAGCCTTATGCCCTCCAATCTGATATTTTTTAGAACGTAGGTCGTTCTATATGATTGTCTTATCACAACTATAGGAATACTAAGTAGCATAAAATTGCAAAAGGGTTTATACCCTATTTTGAATCTTTATGATTCCTAAAGAAGGCCTGGAATGTTTTTGTTAGAAAAAAGTCTCCTTTTTTGTTTGTTTTTTTATGTTAGGTTTATTACCCAAGGAAGATTTGATGGTGACAGGAGAATAAGTTAAATTATAACATCGCAGCTGACAAAAGGCTGAAATTTGTGCTGCTAAGAGAGGAATAATATTATGGTCAGACTTTGTAAAGTATGTTTGCTGCTTGCTTGCTTTTGTTAACACATTTTTACATCTAATGATTAATACACAGTTTTTTGGGGGAAAAGATGTTTTTGTTAAAGCTTCAGAATGTGAGAGCTCACAATAAACTGCTTTGAGAGTAATTAGCCATTGGAATAATTTATCTAGGAATCTGCTGGATTATCGATTAAATGAAGTATTGAAATCAGGGCTAAATATCTTTCTAAAATATATTTGATAGCTCAAACAGAAAATTGTGGGTTTGATATAGAGATTATTGGGTGAGATCCTTTGGCATATGTTATGCAGGAAGTCAGACTAGATGCTCATAACGCTGTCTTCTCGCCTTAAAATCTGATTCTGTGAAATCCCTAAGATATCCTCCAGCAAAGCCCTGAAAGATAAAACTTGTCATCCCTGATCTTTCTAGGGTAAAAAATGAGCAGAGAGAAGGGAAAAAAAGGCACAAATTCAATTCTCAAATAATCATTTGTAGGTCACCTTTAATAAATACACAAGAATTCCTGCTTGGAATTGAACTGCCTTAGCTCTGCTGCATCAGAATGCAAGGAGAGCAGGCCTTAAAGTAGCTTCACAGAGGCATACTGCACCCCCAGTGCATTATTGGAGCAACGCTGTGTAGCAGCTCTCTTTGAAAGATGGTGTTAATGGAGGTCATCTTGTAGGCAAGTTGTTTAGGTATACACACTAAACATCTCCCTTTACTGGGAGTATAATATTCCATAGCCTGTATTACAGCATGACTGTAGAAACATCTGTGAAAAGACAGAATCTGGGTTGAATGAACAAGTGTTCCTGTTTTTTCACCAACTTTCCTGTTAGGTCAACCTTATAGAATCTGATGAAAATCTCTTTCCCGTGTATGTATTTCAGATATAATGTAGGACTTCTGATTTTTGGTTTTAACCAAATAAAGCACTTCTCATACCATAAATAAATAAATAAATAGATAAAAATCAATGTTTGTTCAATAAGCTGCAGAAAAAAACACTGGAAATGGTTGTTTATATCTAAGGGCTTGTCTACACGGATCAGTAATGCAGACTACGGAGTCTGATTTCTAAAGTGCACTAATGTGTTGCACATGAATTGTTCCATATAGACCTTGCTGGTGCACACTAAAGGTTCCCTGGTGCACTTTAACATAGTGCTGTTTGAAACAGTATTATGTGAAAGTGCACTAGGGAACTTTACAAAGAGATTACTCTTCATGGGATATACAAAGAGAAAGCCCCCAAACCTTCTGATTTTTGACATCGACATAAAACTCAAAAATTGCTAAGAAATAACTCCCCAAAATGAAATTGATAAAAACCCCAAACAGAAGCTCTATATAATGCATCAAATCTACAAAATGTACAGACAGTTGTGCAGAAATATCTATTAAGGACTTCATGTTTTTCTTTTTTTCTTTCAAACATCTTTACAAAACTCTAAAAAGTGTATTAAGTTCATAAATATATTTTAAAAATTCCTGATTATTATGTCATGGAATTCCTCAATAGATTGTTTGTAGCATCTATCAAATGACAGAGTCAGGTATTGAAACATCTTTTTTATAAAATGAGGAAACAAACATTCATTAATTGATGACTCAGAACTGGAGGAGTTTAGCAGTTCAGTCAAAAATAGGATTAGGTTCTAACCTCAGGACAGAATTACCTCCTGGATAATGGTAATTGAATCTTAGCTTTACATTTCCTTTAGTTATTTCTTACATAAGGACTGAACTTGAATTTCTTAATCAGGGAACAACCTCTCTGAAATCAGAGGGAGTTCTGCCTGGGTAAGGAGTGCAAATTTTACCCTTTTACTATTTAAATAACTTAATTTATATAATCCTGTGCAGCAAGTGTGTGCTAATTAAAGGGCTGAGTGACTTATGCAATATGAAATTGATATGTGCAACTTGTATTACAAAAGTATTATATCTGATTAGGGCCGAATCCTGCAGCCCTGGCTTAAGTGTGCCTTGCTCAGCAAAGCACTGTAGGATTTGGTTCTTTAGGCCTCTGCATCATATTTGTTTATGCCACTAATAATTCTGTTGTAAGGTTTTACTGCATAGTACATGCTTTTTCTTTTTTGGAAATATTTTTCCCTTTAGTTCCATGAATGATTTGTTTGTTACCATACAGGTAAACATTTCAGGAAACATGAATTTCTGTATTATAAAGTGGCATTGAAATAACACATGCTCAATATAGAAGAAGATAATATTTCCTAAGAAAAATTATACAATTACACAATGTTTGGAATTTTTCCAGATATATTTTTAATGTATTAAAAAAAATCTTGCTAGTATGCAAAATATAATCTTCTCTATAAATATGTTGCATACTAGTTACCTGGCTTTTATATTTAATTCAAATACTTGGACAAAAATTTCATACTGTTAATAGCTTTTTTGAGACCCATATTGCCTTTAATGTAAAAAAATAAAGTTAGTATATTAGTGGACTTAAAAAAAGTTAGAAACCAGCTACATTGGGTTTAGTTGAATTATTTGCACATTTTATACTGTAAAAGCATAATCAGTGTACAGTAGTAGCCTGAGAAACTTATAAAATCCACATTTTCATACTGTATTTGCACATTTTTCTCATTAATGTAAAATATGGAACAGTCAATTTTTGCCAATGTAATATCTTATTAAAGTTTCTACATATTTTTTTATTAAACTGAAATTTAAAGGATTAATTCCTTTAAGAATTGTTTTATATATGGTAGAAAAAGCCATATTCAAGAACATAGACTGTCAAGTGATACTGCTTCTTTCAGTGGTTTCAAATGGTTTGATGTTAAATAGCATGTACATTAAAGTGCAATTCAGTAGCAAAAATACTACTTTCCAACGGCATACAAATTGCTGGTGTTTAGGGCTCACCCATTCCTATTAACCTCAGTAACTCATGGCAGTAAAGTTACTTACATGTCTATGTGTTTGCAGGTTTGGGCCCTGAGTATTTGCGTACCTGATCTGCAGGCAAAATGTCTGCAGATTTCACTGGGACTCTTAACCTCACAGGATTGATTGAGTCATACACTTTTGCCTAACAATTTGCTATCGGAATGAGGAAAAAAAACAAAAAAACAAACAAACAAATACATTTTCCCATATTGTAATAATTTTCTTTATAGAAGAATAAAGAACAGAGATCAAATAACAGTAAAACATCAGCGAAACAGTAAGTTTACTGTACAGAATAATCCAAAGAATCTTTTTGAATTTACAATATTAAATATTTGGGAACATATATATGTTTATATTATTCATTACACAGCATCATGGATGTATATGGTGTCTGTATATGTTTATATGTATATATACAAGGACCTCTGTACTATAGAGCACATTGGACTTAAATTATACAGCAAGATGCCATGATTTATGTGGCAAAATTCCACTGAATTCTGTGACAATGTTAATTAAAAATCATTAGCTAACCTTCATTGTTACTGGTGTAATTAAAAAAATAAGTCCTACCAAGTGGAAATACAAACAAAAGCCTATTAATTTGCATTATGGCAGAGGAATATCGCTCCTGTAGGCCTTAGAAGAAGAGTCCTTTTGCATCATGGAAACTTCTGTGGCGCAGTGGGGCATGCAATGACATAAGGGGTACCAGGAAATGAAGAATGTCTTGAGGAAGAATTCTGTTCATCTTAGGAAAGGTTCATCAGGGAAAGGCAGGTTGTATACTGAGACATTGAAGACAGCACAAGGTGCTCCTCTTTCTTTGAGCCTCTATCTTCCTCCTCCATCTCTGAACCTGTCCCTCTGCTTCTTCCCTCCCCACTCCCCCCAAAATTTGATCCATTCACCCCTGTCCTCTTAGAAAAAGTCTGGTGTGACAGGTAGCTCTTTCATCTGCAACTCTGGAGTAGCACTAGGACCTGAATGAAACCTGCTCCTTGGGAAAATATAGAGAAAAACAAAACAAAGGGAGAGAGAAAGCAAAATGGCAGGCAGACAAGTGGAGGAGTTAAAGGATGAAAAGAAAATGTTCATTTTGTGTATGCATATGGAAACCAATACCAGAGATTTCTGCTTCTCAGAATTGTAAAGTATGTGCTTATTTTCATGTCTATATAATCACACTAGACAAAGTGGCCTCTGTATGTGTGTGCGAGAAAGAGAGAAAGACAGAGAGACTAAAGTAATATTAACATTTTCCCTCTATAAGTACTCTCTATACAGGACTAAATTTTGGTCTTAGTTACATGTATGCAACTCCATTGATTTTAGAGGGCTTGCATGTGTGTAAATGAATGTATGGGTAAACTGTTGGAATGTGCTTGCTCTTCTTAAAATAAAAATGACTTTTTTTCTACGTTGATTTTACCAGTACAGTAACAAAAATAGTCACCACATCTTACAATAAAACAGATACACCAGTCTTCCCTTATGCATGTTTTATGTCTGCTGTGAGCTCAAAATCTCTGTAATTTTACAAAAGCAATTGGCACAATGATCTCCTACAATTTTTTATTTATTTATTTATTTGTTTATGATGCTTCTCTCAGTTTTGCATTGTTAAACACCATTGACTTTCTTGCAATTAATCTTGATTTGGATCAGTGTAAGTTAGAGGAAACATTCACTGTAAGAATGCTACCATTTATAAATCTGCTTCTTGGTGTGAAATAGGTCAATTGTTCAGAATGCAGAAGGGATGAGCGTGCACAAACAAAAGGGAACAGAGAATTAGAGAACAAGGAAAAAGTGGAGGGTACAATGGGTAAACTAAATCATAAACCAGAAAATCTTAAATTTCATCTATAGATTTAGGCTAATCTAATTTATGTTATTGACACTTATTTGGCATATCAGCTAAATTGATGGAGACTGGAATTTTTAAACTGTTTGGGACAAGAACTGTGTCTTCCTATGTCTTTCACTAGGGTGTGCTTAGCATAATAGAGCCTACATCCTGAATAGGGACTAGTGACTACGAATAATAATGACAAATAAGAGACATAATACTAATGTTATTGTGATTAGTATTTTCAAGTGGTTTAACAGGTGTCAAGTACTTCTTCAATACTTAAACTTCCACTGACTTTCTTTCAACATCATATCACTGCCATCTGTGCACCTGTTGTGAAAAAAGTCATCAATGTAGACAAAATGCAAGGGGAATCCAAGACTACATGTGCTTTAGAGTTTTGTTAATTTTGTTTCAAACCCAAATGTGATAATGGGGAGCTAGAACCATGGTGTAAGACTGATGCATTTTTTATACTTAACTAATATTTTATCATTTAACTAATGAACAATAGTAATTTTTTCTAGTTAGATTAATATTATTAAAATATGCTAACATCCAGATAAATCCAGATCTTAAAACACATTTATTGCAATTTCTATGGCAGTATTTCACCTGATCAAGCTGAAGTAATTAGAGTTTATGTGGTTAAAGTTCCCACAACTTAAGCTAGAGCTGCAGCATGGTCCCATACCAACTGCAGCTGTTACACCAGCCTATGACCTACATTAGAAACCTCTGCTTCCCCTATCATGGTTTTCAAATGCTAATCCCATGGCTCCTTGTCTAGCCCACACACATCATTGACCTCTGAACATAGATCCTGGAACTAGGGGTGCCAGAGTGCTGTCGTAATTAAAATCCAAATCCATGGTTTCTGCCTTCAGCAACTGCACTATAAAAATTGCTTCAGCATCTGTATCACCCTATGTGTTTACATCGTGGAGCCCCTTTTGCTGTGCACATGGATTGAAGGGCTAGGAGTGGTTTATGTGGGGTATAGTGCACTGCTTTGATCCTCCACGGTGAATGCCATTAACTTTTTAAGTAAATTGGATAACATTCCCTTTCTTCTCCTTCAATGTGCGGATTGGTAGTTGTCCATTTTAATGAGTGTCAATCTCTTAATGTGATCGGTTGATTGAAAAGACATTGATGGTGATCCTAATGGCACTTAAATCAAAGCAACCCCTTGGTGCTGGATAGGCCAGATGTTTAAAAAAATACATGGTCAAGACTTTCGATAATTGTTTCAATATATAGGTCCTTCACAGTCATAAATGAAGAGCCAACACATTCCTACTGGTGCTAAATATTTTTTTGTTATCTTTGGAAGACCAAGATTTAGAACCCAGCTGGGATCCAGAAGGAAAATTTATACATATGAAGGCTGCTATAAAAACAGAGGCGTGGTAAGAATTTTGTGCTCACAATTTTGATTGCACAATCGCTTATGTACACAGCTCTGCACATGCTTATGTACTCATGCAAATGTCAGAATCTGCATATGTAAACAGCATTTGTATGTACAAAACTGCACACTGTTTGTGTATACAGGTTTTATCATTTGCCTGTGCAAATGATTGTGTAAGAAAAATGCTCATGAGTCCTGAACTCAACTAAAAAGAAGGGTTTAAATCACTTTGAAAATGTTGACCTTCAAATACTATAGGCTGACAATAATTTGCTGTCAAAATTTCTCTGGTTAAAATATTCTTGATGTTCACAGAATACAAAATCTTCAGCTTGCTGTAGCATTGGTAATATTTCAGTCGAAAATGTTCTCTCCACCCCACCCACACAAACATATACACATCAGAGGGAATACTTATAGCATCAGATTTCCAAACGTTTAAACATTGCTAGGGTTAGATGCATTTTACTCTATGGCTGATGGGTTTTTTTTTCATTGTTATTACTTTTTGCTCATTCTCATCCACCTGACCTCTCACATCAGCACAGGAAATACTTTTTTCTCAGTATTGATATTTGACATCCTTTCTATATTTCTCTAATCCAACCCTGCTCTGCTGTATGAAAGCATACAGAAGCTGTGATGTCTTTGAATATGGGATCTAAAATGTACTACCTCCTTTTTATATTTTATGTTGCAGTTTGCTTTCCTGAAATCTACTTGTCATGAAATAGACAAGTTCATTGAAATAGTGTTAATCAAAATCCCCATATAGTCTGGTGTACCCCACAAATCTTTTGTAGGCAATAAATGAGAGTGATGATCTGGCTGAGACTACTATCATGGTGGTCTGATGCTTATGTGGCTTTTTCTAAAAGTGCATTTAGGGTCAAATCCTGACCTCAGACAACCTAAGCAAATCAGATTTATGTCAATGAAGTAGTGTGGGTGGACCTTTACTGTGTTTTAATAGGTCCAGTTTTGTTTACATTATTTTTATACATTAATTTGATCACAAAATATTATAAAAATAACTTACTACCCAGTACTCCAAAAAATGACTGATAAATGCAAAATCCTTTTTAGTATTATTTTTATTTTGGACTATTCTGTTACCTTTATTCACTTTGAATAGAATCTTATACCTGCATTGATTTCAGATGGACTCCCAGAAAGTTATATACTAGTCCATGCATAACCATATCTGGCCTTTAATACAAGAGACCACTTTCTTCTTAGTTTAAATCTTCATTATTTCATTATTGACGAGCATGCTGAATAGAAATGACATCGCTCTGTGGTTACATTCTGGAATGAAAGTATCTCTTTCTTAATAAAACCTAAGATTTAAACTAAGAAGATAACAAACAGATGTCTTTTCAAAATTTTTGCATTGCGTTTCTGAAGATCTCACCACAGTATGTAAGCTTTGTCTAGGATTTTAATAAGGAGCTTGAATATATTTTTTAAAGTACGCACTTTGTACGGCTCCAAATCATTTGCACACATACAGCAGAGGATATAGGGGAGGCTGTTTTCCTTCTGTAGGTTTTGAAACCAACAAAGGAGCTGTGGAAGTTGCAATGGACCTTTCATTTAATGACCATTAGGTTTTGGATATTATTTTGTTTAACGTAAGAAATAATAGAGAATACAATCCAGTCAGTGGACAGAGTCTCTGTCCTGGATTGCTCACACTGCATGTATCCTATTCTCTGAAGAAACCAATATTAATGAATGAACACCAGTGATATGCATTTGATGCATGATATGAAATGATCTGTGAAACATTTTACAGTTGAACAGCATATGGCAAATGAATTCTTGCTAATGGTTGAAATATTAGCTTCTGCTTGATATGATAATTGGGGAAGAAAAAGACAGCTGGTGCTTTTACCCTCCCCGCCCCCAACACAAATGAATGCCAGTGGTATGCTGTCTCTGTCCCATATATATCATATCTTTGTTTAGATAAGAATCATTTTTAACTAATTCACTGACAAAGGGCTAGACACCGCTGTATGGAAAGTACAGTAGAACTTTGGGCTTAGCAGAAAATATTTTTCTGCTGAGTATTTGCTATGTTAGGATTATATAGTTCATGAGTCAATGGAAGCTATATGTCTGTCTCAATCACAGTGGACCATTCTTTTTTTAAAAAATGTGTATTGTGACCATAGACTATTTTTGATGTGCTTTTACATCTTTCTTTATTAGAAGTTGTATCATCACACCATGTGCCCAACTTGCCAATGTCCTGCCCCGTCACAATGCTGTCCCTAAATGACACTAGAAACTATCCCATTTAAAGTGTCTGTCACTAACACATTCCCTTGAATGTCTTGATTGAGAATTTCCCTTCCTACCTTCATGTCTCTTTCTTGTTACAGTACTGGGTGTCCTGGGACACCTGGAAAAGACATTTTCACCATGTTATTTCATGGATAGTTTTAACTGGGTTCTTAGATCATATTTCAGTATACTGTACTTTGTGATTTAAAATATTTCCATGTGCGACCCTACAAGCAGATTGCACTACTGTTGCTATTTTGATCTAGAAAATAAAAACTCACCAATAGCATTGGTATAGTTTTCAGCTCCTTAACAAAGGTGTACATATGATATCTATCTCATTATCAGCAAACATACGTGCTATGAATCTTTCCCTTTCTTCCCTTAGATGTGGCATAGTTCGATACTATTTTCTCCTTACTATTCTATTTTGATCTTTAAAGCTTTCTTACTTTTTATAATGCTTCCTCCTGAGTTTTTTTCTCTCCCATCATTGCAATATCATTGCTTTCGTCAGATTTACTGAAGATTCAGTTTATACTCTGAATCTAATTGATTTAAGTCAGTGGCAATCTTTTCACTGACTTCCATGAGTTTAGGTCAGGCCTTATTAAAACAATTGGTATGGATAATTTTCTCCTCCTCTTCCTTCTGTGGGTACTGACTGTTGCACGAGACAGGTAACTCGATTTCAGTGGTTGGAAAGATGATCTTTTACACATGCCTAGTTTGTAATTCTGTAAAATGCTCTGAGGTTTGTAAAAGGTGATACATAAATCATTAAATAATAATTTATGGTACTTCAATATACTAGAGATGTTAACAAGCTGGAGAGAGTTCAAAGAGCAACAAAAATTATTAAGGGTCTGGTAAGAATGATTTATGGAGAAAGACAACAAAATCTAAATATGTATGGATTAAGTAAATGGCAATTAAGGGGCAAAATATCTACTAGTACTGAAAAAGTATAATCACTAAGGAATGAAAGAACTATGTAATATGTTACCATGGATTTTAACTAGGATAAATAAGATTAAATTAAGGAAAGAACCAACTAAGAATCAAGAAAAAAAATATTAATGGTACCATCTCTTAAATTTTGGAATAATCATTCAAGGGAAGTCAAAGAAAACACATCATTTTAAAACTGGAACAGAAAAAGCATTGGGAAAGGTATTCTAAGGATAATCCCTAATTGGCTGTGAATTGACTGTATGGCCAATTTAATTAGGTCTTTTCCCCCTCTAACTTTTATGATCCTATGCCAAATTCTTACTCCAACCTTTATAGTCAATGGGACTTTTGCCTATTTAAAACTGAAGCTGGAATAGGTTAACCTACACACAAGGGAGATGTGTGCAATAGAAACACAGTAAGTAACTTCACTGAATAATTTTAGGGCTAATTCACCTCTCAGACTTCTCTTATCTCTGAATTCTTTTGTGAGATAATACCAATATAAGCAAAGAGAATGTGGCCCTTATTATGAAATGCTTAGCCTCATCTATATATACATATATTGTTTGATTGGCTTTCTTAATGTCAGCTATGCTGACAGTTTTGACCCTTTATTTTGGATCTGTTAATGTAAATCTGTTTTTCATTCAGTAATCTAGTCCACAATAGTTTATGAAGGTGCTCTGTTATACAACTAGTCAAATAATATTAATTGACTATTTTTTTCCCTCAGTGAATGCTGAGATCATTTTCAAATACATTATTTTCTCACAGTTCATAGGCATGGGTAAATATTTCACACATATTAATGAATACATTCTAATTGCAAGAATTTAAAAAACAAAACAAAACAACCAGATCCATCCAGACTTTCTTTGACTCTTTTTTTTGCCACTGACTCTGGATTCCTCCCAAGATGATTGAATTTCTGGATAAAAAAGGGTCATTTTTCTGGTCCCTATATCACTTCTTTCCAGGTCCCAGCATATAGTGTTTCTTGAAAAAACTGCACTGTGGCAAACTTAGTACTGCACTGTGGCAATCTCCAGCTGGAAGATGGCTCCATAGCAAGCTGAGGCTAATTTAGCTGGGCTAATTTAGCTGAGGCTAATTTAGAGCAATCCTTCTGGTCTTTTAAATTATGCTAAGAACTATACCTGCCTCTGGCTTCGCCCCATGATGACGGAACCACAAAAAACTCATTTGCAGTAGCCCCTAACTATTTATCTTTCTGCATCCAAGGGATATTGGGAGGAGCTGAGGATTTAACGCCATATTTGTGAATAATTTTTTCATAATTTACTTAGCTCTACTGTTTAATGAAGCTATGGTCAATCATAGAGGTAAAGAATAGTGATATTTTGTAATCTTTCACATATTTAACTACTCTCAATATAAAACCCATCACTTTCTGGGTGGAAGTATGGTGTAGATTTGTGCATGGATCTAGTAATTTTTGCCTTACTACTGTAGCTTTTACACACTTAAATATCACCACTAACTGTGGTGGCTGAGAGCAACTTAGAGTAGCCTGTCTACCATTGCTGGTGCTACACTGTATCCTTTACTTTCAAATTCACTGAGTCCTTATTTTTTTCATGCAAGTACATATTTCAGAAAAGTGGCTGCAAACATATTCTGTTTGTACCATTTATGACAATGTTCCACGTGACCCATTGAAATAAATGTAAGTCAGAGAAACATTGATGGCTGACACCTGCCATTCTGACTTCTCTACTTCCTGAATGGAAAAGAATAGAAAATATCTGATAACAGAGACTGCTACCTCCTCTTTGACAATGGGAATCCACCCTGTACTCTAAACATACAATACATCAATTAATAATAGAGAAATCATTGTTCAGCACCAGAGACAGTGCAAACTATCTGCCTAAAAACCCTTTTTTGAAGCAAACTAACCAAGTCACTAACAGAAAAGCCCAAATGTTCTGTAACACTACCTGTTAGTTGTTAGCATTCTGGATTCTACACAGTCTTCAGCTCTGGGAAAGGTAGTGAATTTATTGTTCTGGTGCATGACATTCTCTCAATTGACAAGTAAAATACATCCTTACCTAGTCTGCTGGATCTATCTCTGGCATTTGATATTACAAATCACCAAATATTTCAGTCCTGCTTCCAAAAAATTGTCACTGGTGAAGAGAGATGCCATGGAATGACTCAGGTCTTTCTTGTCTGACTGAACCAAGAGTGTTGTTATGGTCATTTGGCACTAAATTGATGGAAAGGGTACATAGATTTTAGTGTGTTCTCAGATTTCCCATCTATTATCGTATCTGTTTTGTTTGAATAGATTTTACAAGAATTTCACTATTTCCTATTTCTCCAAGTGCCTGATGCTCCTCTCACACCAATGCAAATCAGAAGTAGCTCCACTGAAGTGTTACAGTGCTGCAAAACCTGTTCTGAGTGAGAAGAGATAGGCTCCATCTGCCTTTACATTTTGCTATGAAGGAAAATTTAGCAAAGAAGCTCATTAGTTCAACAGATATGAGACTTGAATATCTTTCCTCATTTATTAACAGACCTACTTTCTTTTTAATACTTTCTCCAGATATACTTGAAGAAACATTTGTTCATTTTGTTACTGAGGGCAGCCATCTTAGTGGGAAAACTGTTTGTGTGGTAATAATATTGTGCTGGGGTTAAAATTAATTGCCTTTTTTATCTTTTATTCTCTTTTTATGCATATTTACATTACACAATGAATAATGTTCTAATTTTCTTTCCCTGGGTGTGAAATCATTGTGTGTGAGCACCAGTTTTAATATATTCCTGCCCTTAGGTAGAATGAATTGTGGGACTAATGTTTGTTCTTGTTGTAAGGCAACTGAAAGAATTAATGTGTCACTGACTACATACATTTATATAAAGATGGTCCCATTCAACTTACTTAAAATTGGTCATGGATCCTTCATAAACACCTTTATGTAGAGCTGGAATCATCTTCTATAAGTAGTATGGAGAAGGCAGAGAAAACAATAGCAAAATTCACATACAATCTTGAATTATTTATTTAACTCACTTGGAAAAATAAAAATAAACTCCCTTTTTATATGCTTGTATATGCTTTAAACAACAGTCACTGGCTTGGCATACTAAATTTAGAGCTTTTCTATATGGGGACTGTTGTATTAATTTAGCTAACCCATGGACTCTGACGTGTTAACATGACCCTATCACTGTCCAACATTAAACAGTGTTAAACAAGATTTGGGATTTGGTGTACAGAGACCTTATCCAGCTTAGTACCATGACAAACACACCATTAAAAATCCTTTTAAATCTTTTAACAAAGCTAGAGAAAAAAAGGAATAAAAGTTACATCATTTGAAATGCAGCATCCCTTCTTCTTCTTCTCTTTAGATGTATAAAGGTAGGGGTTTTTTTTGTTTTGTTTTTGGGTTTTTTGGGGGGAGGAGCTTATTTGACAGTCTCTGTCATTTTGTTTGAGAAAAGTGTCATTTTTCTTGAGAAAAGTGAAGAAATTAAATGAGATGGGACGGAGCTGTCATTGTTTCTGTTCTTAAAGTATGATATTGTTTCCAGGAAGACAAAACAGGACAAACAGATACAAGAGGGAAATGAAAAAAGATAACAAAGAAATGCAACATCCATCCCTGGTGTTGGCTGTCACTCTCAATCTTACTGCTAGAAAAACACAAGCACAGCACATGGTCTTATCAGCCACTTCGAGACTTGCCAAACTTGTACCTGTGTCAAGCTGTGTAGGGGATTGCTTTTAGCTGCCTTTTTCTGATCACAGACTTATGGTGTTGTACAATATTCAGCCTTGGCTCACTAAGCCAAAATCTTATTAAAAAACCAAACCGCCCAACCAACCAAAGGGAAAGGGAAAAAAATGACACACAGCTGGGAGATGGGGGTGGAGAGCATAACACAGTATCACATCACAGATGGTAGTTGGAATTTAGCCAGAGGCAGCAGAGGAGGCAAAACTATCTAAATCCTGGTTGGTCTGTTCAGGATATCTTTCAGACTTAGAGCGAAAAAAGCACAATAATGTCACATTGCATTTCAGAGAACTAGGAGACTGCAGGTTTGGCAGCCAGGATGGTGAAGCTCGCTCCTTCTCATTCTACTGGTTTTCAGTCAGCCAGCCAACTTTTCCCTCAGAGTCTCTTTTGGGGGATCCCAAAAGGAAGTGAGAGCTCGAATACTCTATCCCCTCATTATTTTGTTCACCAATTAAGCCTAACTTCTGACACATCCATTTTAGTCCATTGATTTCCAGTCTTATGTTTTTCTTGTTTACCAGGCTTGATCTTAATACAGTCCTTAAATTATATCATTTAGCCATTTCATTTGGACTAACTCAGTCTTTGTGTCTCTTTTTTGTACCTTTCCCCATCAACACTTGTTATTAGAGGTTACCATGACATTTCATGAACTTTCACTCACTTTTCACAGTTGAGCTCACAATTAGGGTAAAGTTATAGGCCCAATTATCACAACAGGACACTCAGGAAAATTAGTTTGAATTATCTAAAGGTGTGAATTTAAAGTGAATTTGTTAAACTGCATCAAATCCCTCTGTGGCCACTCATTCAGAATTAAAATGACCTTAATATTTAATTTAATTCACTTTGAAATTAACCCCTTATTTTGGTCTGGGTAAAGACTCTCCTACCATCCACGTCATTCCAGCTAAAAGCAGGAAGTTAAACCTTAGATCCAGCCTCTGAAGTGTGATGGTGCCAACCTTGGTACAAATGTGCAACTTCAAGGATGGTGAGAAGGCATTGGCTATAGCACCCATTCAAACAAGCCATAGCAAAGCCATACCAAGTCAATTAAATAGAGGAACATTATATGGAAACTAAATCTTACCAAGTTGACTATACCAAGTCAACTAAATCTTTTTTAAAACCTCCACCCACAAAGCTTGTTCAAAATATTATTTAACATACAAAATGCAAATAGTTCTGTGCAAAAAATATCTAAGTAGTAGTCTTGTTAGGATATTAGGATGTGGTAACTGTAATAATATGAAGCAACTGTGACTTAATAATAGAATAGAGGATTGGGGAGATTTAATGTGAAATATCTAGAATGCTGATATTCAGCATGTTATATAAGATATTTAAATCACTTCAGACTGATGAGACAAAGAAAGAAAAATTGGTCTGAATAGCCCTTTTCCGACATAAAATATGTAAGAAGTAGCCCTAATGCAGGAAATTTCTGTGATGATCCCCTTGAGGAGCTCCTGCTTTTTCCTTCCCCGCTGGATGGGGTTTTCCCAGCGAAAAGTCGCATGGCCTTGTCCCCAGTGCTGGCAGTTTCCAGGGATCCTCAGGAAATCAGGTCCATGTATACAGAGGCTCTGTGATTTTGCACAAGATCTGATCTGTTACAAGATCTGATCTCTTGGCTCCATGTCAGCATGGTTGTACTGGAGTAGTGATACCCAGGGTTTCCTCTGGCTATAATTAGCCCCATCCTGTATTATAATTTTCAACTAATTTCTGCAGGGTCAGGGGAAGGATATTTCTAAACCCCTTATCCTGCCCACGCATCCCTTTGCCCTATACGCTCTCTGTCCTATTCCCCAGTGTGGACTTCCAAGTGATGGATGGACCACCAAAGGGTCCAATACCATGGAGTTGGTTAAGTCATCATTCTACATGGGCAGGAACAGCCCTAGGTGTTTTGCCAATCAAGATGGAAGATGTTTTCACCTTCCTCCTTCCCACCTCCCTATCCCCAACAGAGTGGCAGAGAAAAAGCAAAAAGGCCATCCAATTAGTTAGGGGAAATTTAAAAAGAAAAAATGGCCAAGTGGCTTAGTAGTACAGCTTTCCCTGGAGGCTGACGCTCAGAGTGACTGCACTGATTGCCTGCCCCTGAAACCTGCTCTTCATGTGCACGTGGAAGAGGAGAGATTTGTGTGTGGAGCGTCTCATCTATGTATGAATCAAGGGGATAGGGGACATCATAGGCCACTGAGATTATTATTTCTAGGATGAATAACCTAGTCAGAGAAGAAACACATTTTTCTTTTCAACTAATGTAATTTTTTTTTAAAGTCTCTTTTGACTTGAGGGATTTCTAATCAGAGCTTCACACTTATGAAAAATAAATTTCAGCCTTTAACATAAAAGGTGGAGTTCCTCTTCAAATGTTCACTTAAATCATACTTATTTCGGATTTCATGCATTTTTGATTTCATGCATCATCTCCCATATTTTCTCTGGGAAATGATGCATGAAATCAAAAACATGGTGTCTAAAGTACCAAAAAACTCAATACTTTTTTCATTGAAAAAATCTGAACCTGAAAGACTGAGCCTTTTATCAGCTCCTATACAACATTTATCAGCATTGTAGAGTCTGTTTGGTTTACTAAAATGAAGTACTCTATGAAAATGACATCATCTGGCCACGTCAATTAATTAAATTAATTTGACTTACTATTGACTCTCAAGCTTAATCTTTCTTTATATCTTAGTCACACTCTTAATTTAAATTGCCTGATCTAAAGCTCTCTGGAATCAATGAAAGTGCTTACATCAACTTCAGTGGGCTTTGGATCAGATTACATATTAATTTAGTGCTTGTGAAGTGCACTGAATTAATATTTCTATTGGAAACTGAAGTCCATTCTATAGCCAGAGAAGAAGTGTGGCAACACCTTCCTATACTGCTGTGCCAATGTACCTCATCCTGTACTAGATGCACCTTTTCTTGAAATTCTATCTCCTTGCCTATTCAAATCCTGATGTCTTTGCTGAGGCTATCAACATGATTACTAGTTGGCTATAGCAATATACCCTGGCTTGTATTTAAATTAATGATTTAAAGATAAGACAATATGGAGATCCAGACCCTGTTACCAATGTTTTATTCTTTCTGGTCTATTGTAAAGACTGTTTGGAGACTACTGTTGAGTATGTTCATGGCTAAATGTGATGGATACACACAAAAAATTAGATAGTCATGAATATTTTAGATAGAACATTTTTCAAAATACATATATTTTCATGAACTGCTCACCTAGCCCTCCCGCTACGGCTACTACTGTGTAGACATATTTGCTGAATGACATAAAAATGTTGCAAAATTATTCAAATAACTTACTGGATTACCATTATTTGGCCAGATCTATGCATAGAGTCACACTGACATCACAGAGTGGGGATGAGTACAGCAAGTTCTGCCTTTACTCAGTTGCTCTCACTCAGATTATCAGAAGTGATAGAACTTTATTACACTGATAGTCCAAAATCTGTTTTTGGATTCCTCTGTAGCTCACATGTCTGATCCTATGGTAAGCAAGGAAATCACACTTGCATCAGTTTTTTGCCTCTCCCTTCCTGAGATTGACAGAGAGGTAAATGGCAGGGTAAAACCATTATCCTCAGCCAAGAGTGAATAGTCAAGGGCTCACAATAGTGGTTGAAATTCACCCATGTGACCATAGGTATTGCGGATCCTAATTAACACTGGCATCCCATTTAAGTCCTGCTTTGATGGTTTAATTGTGACTTCTGGGCTGTATGGGCCTGGTACTGTCTCCATGCACAAGGTGAATTTCACCCAGTGGGAAAAGGCCAACAGGGATAACTTCTCCCACCTATTCACTACAATATTTTTTTTCATGTTTTCATTTTACTAAGTAATATGACTCTCAGGCCACATTGGTATTGTTGACCCCATACCTTACCTGTTGTCATGCAGTAAATTCATACCAACTCAGGGCCTTTCTGTATCAAGACTGCAGTAGAGAAGGGTGAGTAAAGACAAAAAGAAGTGTTCATGGAGAGTAACTATATAGGGATGGTTCATTTATGCCAAATTCCTATCTTTCAGTCACCTTTGAACTGGAAGATAGGAGAATTTTGCACACAGAGCAATTTATTATTTCTTTTTTATGAATATAGTAAGATAACCTTTTGTGACTATGTCAACCTCAGAAGGAGCCATAGTCTGCAATTTCTGGGGACTGTGTAACCATCAGCCACAGAACTGTGCTTTTTTGAATCTATCCTGCAATAAGATCCCCAAGAATGAACCCTTGTACTAGGTGAAATTCCTCATGCATGCAAAGATCTGTTCGTATGACTCTAATTGCTGATCCAAGGCTTTAACATTTATGTTCTGAGTGGGAAATAATTTTTTTGCATCATTTGTCTTGGAACCATGAAGATATTTTTTGACAAAGCAAAACCAAGCATTACAAGATAATTAGTTTTTTTTTAAGTTATATATAAAATGTGTCAAAATGGTTTTCTTCTTAAGATTAATTTAGTTCTGCTTTTTCATTTTAAAATGTGTAAAAATAGAATGGTGCAGTAGACGTGGCATTGCAATGTTAAAACAATGTGGCATAATTGATAGGAAAGAGAAGAATATTGTATAATAATGTTGTTGGAAACCATTCCTGACATTTCAGAAAAGTATACCCATCTTAGGGTGACCAGATGTCCTGGTTTTATAGGGACACTCCCGATATTTGGGGCTTTTTCTTGTATAGGCTCCTATTACCCCCACTCTCATCCTGATTTTATATACCTGCTGTCTGGTCACCATAACCCATCTTATTTAATATTTGCAGGCAAACTCTGAAATAGAAGCAGCAGCATATTTTTAGCTTTCAGGAAATATTTTGTTTACTATAACAGGATCTCAGCTCCAGTGTTTTAGTGGCAGCTGGGAGTTTTGTAAAGTTTGAACACTAATAGGATACAGTTGCAGAAATTTAGTCATCTTTTTCTCCCCCTCCCCTTTTAGGAAAAAAAAGACTTAAAAAAACCAAATTGCCTCTTAAGCCAGTTGAAAACATGAACACTTTCTGAATGACAGGTTTAAACAGTGCCCTGCATAGTTCATTAATTTCTAGTCTATAATACAGTCTAACATCTGGAGAGGATGAGGGCTGTTAGCACATCCATGGTAATATATTATTTCTGAATAATAGGTTCTGGACAGTTAGCTATTTAATAAGTATAACATATGAATGCAGTTAAATCATTTCATTATCACCTTGTTACCTCAGCTACATTGACAAGGTTATTCTGCTATTGCACAGAACATGTCAGTAATTGCATGTGTTGCTTTGTAAAACTACTTAAATACAGATGGAGATTTCTATAAATAATTGAAGAATATTTATAGTTTTTTCAATGTGCTCAACATTGTAGCATATGAGTATGTCATAAATATTAATGGATTTGTCCTCAAGAAAAGGACAAAGAAAGTATTGTTATCTCCATTTTACAGATGCAGAACTGCGGAGCGAAAAGGTTACAGCTAGAATTTTCCTGGCACCTAACTCCCTTAGATCACTTTCAAAATCCCAAACTAAGTCACTTGCAGTAGGTCAGAGAGGGAATCTGTGACAAAACCAGTTAGACTTGATTCCTAGTGCAATGGCTGAACCATCAGACCACATTTACTTCCCTTTAATGACTTTATAAGCTCACTCTACAAAGGATGTTGTAATAATAATAAGGTTTTCAGTACCTGAACTGAATGCTTTAAAGTCCCTTTAATTAAGATTGTTATGACATCATTGTCATTAGATCAGAGAAAACAAATTCAGTATGATTCTATGGATTTTATTTAAGAGCATAAGCAACTATAAAGCTAACTAATTTATCATACTTCTTTTAAGTACTAAACAATATAAAAATCAGATTTAGTTTACACTGGAAATCAAATTAATCAAATAAAAGACTTAACAATTGTATTAATTAAAATTGGTTAATTGACATGGAAACAATTTGAGACCAACAAGTGATCAGATCATTACAAGAACCTAATCAACAATTGAATCACAAAAATAATATAGCACCAATGATAAAATGGTGTACTTACTCTTCTTTCTGTATGCAGTATATACCTTTCCTTTTGGAAAGAATGGGTTAAATCTGGAATCTTTACAGATTCCGGGATGGTCTATAGTGATCTATGGTAAGACTTGCTTTGAATTTCCATCAATTTATGTTGAGTGGTAGCCTTGTACTGTGGGATCTTATGAAGGCACTATTATTGCTCCTCCACACAACACATTCACACGTACATGCACCTGAAAAGGCTAAGACAAGTCTTTCCTGGCAGGCATCCCTGTATAGGTATTCAGGTATTCTGATACACAAACAAACAGAAGAAAAAATACTCAGGAAAAGAGTCAAAAAGCTCTTTCACTTGTTTAGTTAGTGGAGCTTTAGAGTCAGACAGGAACTCCAGGTTGGGGAATCAGACAATGTCTTCTGGCTCACGTACTGTCATGGTAGCATGAGTAGTTCTCTGGTCAACTGTCTAATCATTGTCTCCACTTTTCTCAGGACCAATTCAGGGAAAATAGAAGTATCAGCCATCTGGTTGTTATCATGGTTACCTCAGGAGTAGAATATTTCTTCCTCATTTACCTGATATTTTAAGGTTGAGATTCAAGCTGGTAACATCCAGTAGGATCTCCCCAGTAATCGTCTAAGGAAATCAGGAGATCGCAGGTTTTATGCCCAAACTGAATTTTCCAGTCCTGGTCAAATGCAGTCAGTCTGATCTGGTCCACTCTTAGCTCCTCCTTCCTAGGAGACTGCCCTTTCTCATGTCCAAAAATCTATATGTTTATCCTAACCAAGCAATAGCAAGAAAATAACGTTGATAATGCCCCCAACATTGTCTCAACCTTATCTGAATCAGCAGTCAGGGTTAATTATTTAACTTGTTTACCATTAGTCAACATTTAACATTAGACCATTAGGAAGTATTTCTTCACACAATGCACAGTCAACCTGTGGAATTCCTTGCCAGAGGATGTTGTGAAGGCCAAGACCATAACAGAGTTCAAAAAAGAACTAGATAACTTCATGGAAGATAGGCCCATCAATGTCCATTAGCCAGGGTGTTTGCCAGAAGCTGGGAATGAGCAACAGGGAATGAATCACCTGATGATTACCTGTTCTGTTCATTCCCTCTGGGGCACCTGGCACTGGCCACTGTCAGAAGACATGATACTGGCTAGATGGACCTTTGGTCTGACCCAGTAGGGCCATTCTTATGTTCTTACGTAGTGCAAGGGCACTTTCCTGGTAATATTTTAGGCCCCATTGTACTTTAAATTAGAAAAAAATGTCATTGTTCCTATTCATTAACATGTCTCATGCTCATGCTTTCTCAAGATCTCATGATTACAGAAAGAAATTACAGAACTGTCACTATGTCTGTGAAACTGTAGAATTGTCTGAAAGGTTATTTTACTCTATCAAAACTCATAGACAAGCTGCTTCAAAAACTACATTTTAAATTTCGTTAATATACACTTTTTAGAAATACAGAACATTAAATTGTATACTAAGGTCTATATTACTATAGGCCTGTATGTTCTACAGTGTGCTAAATGAGTCACTGATAATTCACTGTGGAATTTGTTGAAAGATCAGGATAATCATTTAAGTCTCAACACCATCTTGAAATTAATCTTCATTTCTTCTCTAGTTTAAATTGGATGTTATATTTTTTTCTGATAAACTTAAAAAAGTTAAAAGTCATAAAAATTCCCCTCTCACCCCTATGGGTGGTATGTGTCTTCCTCAAACTAGGGTCCTCTACCAGAGGCATGGGAGTTTGAGGGTTCTGCGCAGTATCTTAGCTGTTCCTAGCACTGCACTCTTCTGGACAGAGAGCTCTGATGTTGTTCCTGGGATCTGTTGGAGCCACTCATCCAGCTTAGGAGTTACAGCCCCGAGTGCTCCTACCACCACTGGGACCACTTTGGCCTTCACTTTCCACATCCTCTCTGGTTCCTCTTTCATGCCCTGGTACTTCTCCAGCTTCTCATATTCCTTCTTCCTGATGTTGCTGTCACTTGGCACTGCTATATCTATCACCACCGCTGTCTTCTGGTCCTTGTCTATTACCATGATGTCTGGTTGATTGGCCAGTACCTGCCTGTCCGTCTGGATCTGGAAGTCCCACAGAATCTTAGC
>NC_133769.1:281214492-281249438 GCF_003597395.2 Chelonoidis abingdonii | reverse complement strand
AGAGTCATGCCGGCTCGGACGTCGCCCGGATTAACAAGGTCCGCGCCAGATGTTGAGGAACCAGGACAATCTGACGATAAGTAGGCTACTGGAACAAACCATTCATGGATGAGACAAGAGAACCTGGATATATATATATATAATGGCATTTAAAAGAATCAACTTTTGTGGATATTTTTCTGAAATTCAAAGTTTAAACAAAAAAAAGTTACAAAATCAAAACTGGAAAAAAAAAGGTGATTAAATGACTGGTGTGTAAAATCCCTTTCCTGCAAATTGTATTGAAGACCCATTTCATTCCTCTCATACAATAGCTCAACTTACATTGATATCAGTGGGAATTTAGCCAGCTTCCTTGGGGGCAGAAGTAGGACCACTATATATAAAGCACTTTGTGATTTTTTTTTGCTGGAAAAATATCTCATTGAATACAATAGTGCCTTAGTCCAAGAGTAGTCTTATTGGAGCCAATGGGATCACTAGTGAAGTACAGTGCTAGTGGAGTGCAATGGGTTCAGTGGTGGAGTATAGGGATGAGAATCTGCCCTTAAATATCTTTAAGAAATGACAAGAGTAATATGAAATTAAACCAGCTTTATTTTACAGGGGTTTAAGTGAACATATCCTTCCATTTCAATCCATCCTCAAATTTCCCTGTTAGTTTTGGTTTGAATGACACCCAAAACTCAAACTGAGTTTAATTTGCTTTGGGGCTGAAATGATGTGAAACCACAGAGGTTTTCTAATTCATGATTTCTATGCAGAAATCCAGCCCTGGCATTTTCATATATTTTGGGGGTGTACTTTGTGGCCTCCACCCTTCTCCATTAATAATTTTCCATGTAGTGTGGTACTTGTCTTCTGCAGGGGTAACAGAGACAGCTCTTCCTTAAATGCCAGAACATAAGACAATGAATTCCCCAGGGTGACAATATATTGCACCCATGCTGCTCAATCTCTAAAATGCACCTCTGCACCTTCTAATTTTAATCACCCCCACTGTTTGACCCCCTCATCAGTTTCAATGTCATCGTATGTGTTAGTTGATACTCTACCATTAGAATCAGCAGCAACATCTTTGTCAATCTCTGTGTAGCATATGACCCTTGCTTTTGTGATGACTTGGTTTCTGTTATGGATTTTAATTTCAAATTAATTTTTAATGACCCTATTAAAGGAGATGCTATAGAAATGCCTTTTTAGGAGTGGACAATGGGAAGAAAGTTATGTTGCTCTTGTGCCCTCCCTTCCTCACCCTCCCTTCCCACACACACATATGGAGTCTGACCACAGAACTTTGAAAATGATGGCCATGATTTTCAAAAGTGGTCAGTTCCTAGTAGTTTCCATTGAAGTCAAGTTCTTACCTAGATTGCATCATCATGATTCTCAGATACATTTTCTGGTTCCCCTTTAATTTTAGAATCCACTACACAACTGCCATGCATGAATTTGCCACAGTCCACTTCATACTGCTTATCATAGGGCTTGATCTTGCTCTTAGTGGAGTCAGTGGCAAACTCACATTAACTTCAGTTGGAATAGGATCAGTTTTCTAGCCCTTTGCTCATCTACCATTATTTTCTTCTCTCTTTAACCTCATAGCTTCACTGCTGCTGAAGCGAGACACTTCTCCTCTGCAGTTCTTGCTCTTTGAGGCATTCTTTCTTTAATGTCTCTGACTCACCAGCACTTCAGCTCTTTTCAAATCCCATTGGAAAACACCCAATTTCTTTTCTCTCTTGCGTCTTAATTTTTCTTCTCTCCATGCTACACTGTATTAAATTCTGTATTAGTTACATGTATAAGGCATTCTACGAGAAAGTTTACATGAAATGTTTCACAAAAAATAAAGACGAGTTGCATTGTATGACTAGGGCTGAAAGAAATCATCAGTGCCTAGTCTTACAAAACTAGGTGATTGGGAATGAAAATGGCAGATGAGATTCAGTGTTGAGAAATGCAAAGTAATGCACATTGGAAAACACAAGCGCAACTGTACATACACAATGATGGGGTGTAAAGTAGATGTTACCATTCAAAAAATAGATCTTGAAGTCATCATAGATAGTTCTCTGCAAACATCAGCTCAATATGCAGTAGCAGTCAAAAAAAACTAACAGAATGTTGAGAAACCTTGGGAAGGGGATAGATAATATCATATCATAATGCCTTTCTGTAAATCCATGGCATGCCCACACCTTGAATACTGTATGCCGTTCTGGTCATTCTATCTATCTATCTATCTATGTACATCTTCTGTATGAGGAAGGATTAAAAAGACTGGAATTCATTTTAGCAAAGAAACAAGATATGATAGAGGTCTATAAAATTATGAATGTTGTTGAGAAAGTAAATAAGGAGGTGTTATGTACCTATTCATATAGCACAAGAACATGGGGTCACCCAGTGAAATTAATAGTCAACATGTTTAAAAGAAACTTAAGGAAGTGCTTCTTCACATAACCCACAGTCAGCCTGTGGATTTTGTGAAGGACAAAAAGTATAACTGGGTTAAAAAAAGAATTAGGTAAGTTCACTGAGAATATGTCCATCAACAGCTATTAGCCAAGATGGTGAGAGACGCAACCCCATGCTCTGGGTGTCCATAAACCTCTGACTTCCAGAATCTGTGACTGGACAACAGGGCATGCATCACTGGATAAATTGCCCTATTTTGTTCATTCTCTCTGAAGCATCTGGCACTGGCTATCATCAGAAGACAGAACACTAGACTAGATGGACCATTGATCTGCGTCAGGATGGCCATTCTTAAGTAGACTTACTCATATATCAAACTTGACAAAAGATGGGGCACCTGAAGTCATTTTGAGCTAAATGGTGCCTGTTTGGTACAGCCCGTTAAAAGGTGTGATGTGGAGCAGCACCACTCTGGGGGAAAACTATTAGATATTTTGTCTCAGATTACATCCCAGACCTCTCTGATTGCACCATTGAGAGTAAATTTTGATATCCCTTTAACACTTACAGCATGTTCCCATCAATAGATGTAGCCAGCCAGCTACATTAGATGACAAGTTGTGGAACCACGGCTCTGTCTATTTTTTGCTCCTCTACACTCCAGTTCTACTGAGTTTCTCCCAGTGGTTAATGAGTGACGCCATCTCTCATTTATTCTTCTCCAAACACACTACTGCATTGCCATCTAGACCTTGAGTTCTAGAACATGAAGCACAAGGAATATATTTAAAGGACACTGTCAACAGGAAATCAAAACAATTTCAAAAATTAGTTAAATGTAATCTGGAGTGCTATAGTAAAAAGTAATGTCAAGTACTATATTTGCCTCAGAGTACACTTGCCAGTTTTAATGCTTTTACAGGAACATTTTCCTATTTTTAAAAAAGAGTTTTATTTCCACTGTTGCTGTGTGAAAAAGCCACATAAAACTATAGGGGAAAAATGCCTGTAGGGAAACAATGAAAATAAGCATATATGTAACAGAATTAACTATACTGAAAGTTCTCTGAAACACACAGAGCAAGCAAGATAAATAAATTAGAGGAAAATATTTTTTCTTTAATCCCTTTTAGTTCACTTGAAGGAATACTGGATGCTACCTATAATAATAGTAGTAAGTAAAGTACGGTCAGAAATGTCATTTTTAAATTAAAAGTGTTAAGCTTTATCAGGGTTTTCTTCTGTGTCTATTAACTGTAGTATCTAAAGATTTCCCATTTACATTAGGTCTGCTTGGTGAGGTTGCTAGTGGACTTCCTGGGACAGATCCTCAGGTGGTGCAAATCAGCATAGCACTACTGATTTCAAACAGCTATGTTCCTTTACAAAAAGTGAGGCTCTGTTTCAATACCTTCTGTGGTAGAGGAGAGTTGGCTTGGGATGAATGTGCATTGTTTTTGGTGGTGAGAGTTTGTTTTGCTAATTCCTTATTCTTCTACTTCTTTCCTCCTCCTCCTCCTATTAAAGCATTTGATTTGCTGCAGTATGTAACATGAAGACTTTATTTTTTATAACCACTTTTATCCTGAAGAGTCTGAAAACATGTTTTACAAAATATAAATGTAACTGTTCTGCCAGGTGGTGTCAGCAGCAACACAGGCTGGGTTCAATTTCTAGGGGTTCCTCTCAACATTACAAAACAGAACCAGCTTGAGCCCCCTCATAGAAATGTGGGAACACCAAACACCACCCCAGGCATATCTAAGAGTCAATACTTCCTCACTCGCAAACACTGTATCTGTGTAAAACAAAAGAAAACTTTCATTAAAAGGGGAAGGGAGCCCAGTATTAGTCTGGGAAAACATCGCAGCAATGGTTAAGAAGTACTCAAACTATAGTGGCTTGGGAAGTGTACTTTGCCTCAGTGAAAATCCGATGGATGAATATCCCTTTAATACACTACTCCTGTTTGCATGTACTGCTCTCCATTCACAGTTGGTTGTCTGACATCAGCGAACTCCAAGTGTTCAGTGAAGCATTCATATGTTTTCAGCTCCCACTCCTGCTGCCACATTTGCTGCTGGTTGCTGCTGTATCCACCATTGTTTGCCACTTACTGCTGCCTCTGCCTCTAGCTGTAATGTTGTGTTCTGAGATTGCACTATTTATCCCAGTTCTTAGTGATTTCAGCCTACAGCAATTTCCCTGGGTAGCGGGTAAGCTCACTTCTGCTCTAGCCACTGTGGTGTTTTTCATTGTATCACTGTCCCCATATCTGGTCTAAATTTCAGCACCCTACACATGCTTATGAGTAATTTCAGCTGTATTGTTCACTGAGCAGAAACAAAGACTTTAAAATAGTCCAAGAAACTCTGTTGTAAAACTGTGATGGGAAAGGACCAATTGGTATCTAAATGCTTTGAATACACTCACCACACCCTTTCTTGCTTTCACTTGTATCTGGCATCACTACCCCCCTGTTTAGCAAATGAGATTAAAATTAGGGTGATCCACCTCAATTAGGGCATATTAAGTACAGTTTTGCTACACATTACACACACAGTAAGGATAACATTATTTCATTACCCCTGCATTAAAGACTAAAGTTTATTTTAACACAAAACAGCCAAAAATGATCATATTGGCAAATGCAGATCAAATAAATGTAGGTTTGTGTATGCAAATACAGTCTTCTTCTGAGGTTTCTCCCCCATCTTCATCAACTGATGTCAGAGGAGAGCTCTGGCTTATATAACAAACAGGCTGAAATGCAGCCACTGTACATTTGTGATTAAAAATGGGAACTCTTCTACATTGCTACATGTGATTCCACATAATAATTTAGGCAATGAAGTAAAGAAGAATAGTGTAAGAAACTGGAACAGTAAGGAGAACTTGTGTAGGCAGAATGCAATTATCCTAATTAGAATTTGGCCAGGACACTTGCCATGGAATCTTAAAACTGTCATTAGTAGTTGGGTGTTTGGTTTTATGTTTCATCTGAAAGACATTATATTCAACCACAGATATGTTTTGGTGGGATACTGACTCATTACTAACTGAGAGGGAAAATGGCCACCTACTTGTTAGAGGGTTTATCCCTTCACCCTCCCATTCCCTGGTCCTTCTTGTGTGAACAGAGACCAGCAATGCCCGAAGTCTGAAGGCGCAAATAATTTGATGTTTATTGGGGTGAACTTCCAGCAAGCAATGATTCCAGTTTCCTTCCTCAGTGTCCCCCGTCCCAGATCTGATGCCACAGAGCCTTGCCTATGTCCCTGTTCCCATTCTCTGTTCCCATTCCTCTTTAGCAAAACATGATTCCAATTCCCCTGTCCCACTTCCTGATTGACTGCAGACTATATAATAAAACTTAAATTCTGCTTACCTATACCTTAACCAATCATTTTACTGAAATTTAACTAACCAATCATAACATATTGTAACACGGTTATTTAACCAATTATATTCCACCACCTTCATTGGTTTACACCCAACAAAATTAATTATACAGCAAACAGAAACAATCACAGAATGAGGCAGAGATTATACAGACAAACAATGGGTAAACTTTCATTTTTAAGAAAAGGAAGGATTAGGGATTAAGAGTTTCCACTGATAGATCTGTGAGCCCTGTAGCAGCTGATTTTGAATTCTTTTCAGTCTTGCACATGGATAAAAAAGCATCATGGTGAAGATCAGAGAATTTAAGACAGAAGTGATGCTGGAGAGAAACAGAAAACACTTTGAGGCGATAGCCAGAAAACAGTGCTAGATTCAAGTTAGATATATCACTGCTTCTAGACACACAGATAGAATCAGCTAGTTCTCTGCTCCAGCTTTGGCTAAAGAAGAGAATGTGCCCATTCCTCTTGGAAGATAATCCAGTCACTTAGATCCATGTATTTGTCACCTCCAGGTTCTATTTAGACTGCAAGGTCTCTGGAGCACGGACCATTTTTTATTAATTATGTGTGTATAATGCCTAACACAATGGTTATAATCTTTAGGTGCCACCAAGATCCAAACAATAATAACAGGGATAAAAGATTAGTGTAATTGGGGCTAATCTTGAAAGCCGCATAGAACTCCCAACTTGTACAACGTTCAGCAGTTTGCCTATTAAGCAAGAAAGATTATGCTCCATGCATCTGATGAAGTGGGTATTCACCCACGAAAGTTGTTAGTCTGTAAGGTGAAACAGGACTCTTTGTTACTTTTTACGCTCCGTTGGTTCTCTATTGATTTCCGCACCCACTTGAAGGTCCTAGTCCTAATGTTTATTACCTTGATTCAGCAAAACACTTAAACACATGTGTTACTCAGGGTTTTCAGAACCCACAGCAAGAGCAACTTAACTATTTCCCTGCAGGTGGTGTCAGCAATGAATCAACAGGAACACAGCATTTCCATCTGATAAGATTCATGCAAGTAAGTATGCTCTGCGTAAAACTGCAGTTTTATTAGACTTAAGCATACACAAACATAATAGCTTTAGAACATCCCAGATATTTACCTAAAAACTGGAACTGTGTTGAATAATTAACAGCAGGTTTGCAGTGGGCAATTGCTTACTGATCGGGGAGAAAAGGTGTCAGGAAAAAGTCTCTCAAGATGTCTTCAGAGGCCTGCTCCAAAGTTCACTTTATTAGCTAATCTTTTATAAGTAACTTCTACAAAACGTGTAGGTTATAATGATCCCTGCTGGATCATCACTTTTCTAACTGTCAATATTTTTTTAATATCAGAGGCGTTTAGATTCAAGGTTTTCCAGCTATCAAGGTTTTTAGTCTCAATTGTTTACTTGTCTGTCCCCTCCTCCCCTTCTGATAAGCAGAAATGCCAGCTAGATATGACCTTGCTTCTAAAAGCCTGACTCCAAATTAACCCTTAACTATGTAGTGTTCGATTTAATTAATTTGGGGTGGCTGAATGCACATAATATAGTTGCAATTGACTGGATCACATTCTGGGGCATACACACTCCTCAAATCCAGGGCAACGCATGTTTAAATACTTGTGTGATTTCCCGAATCAGAGCATAGCACTTTAGTGTGCTAGGTAAGGTTGTCTTAGAGATTGCTTTACTGCAATCCACTCAAACTGGGATACCATGTCTGACAGTGTCGAAGGTGAGGCTGCTGCATCCTCTACTGAGATCTCTTTGCCTCTTCATCTCCCAACAGTCTCACCCACATGTTCCAGTGGAGGCATTTACCAACAACAAAATACGAACAAGAAATAGCTAACAGAAAATATCAATTTATCCAAATTCTTCATCTCATACATTGGTCTCTGGCATATCACACAATACTTCATCAGTTGTATTTTGTTGCAAAATATAGCACAGCCTCAAAGGACACATCATAATTCCTTTGGCTCAGATTATTGAAAGTGTCAGTTTAAAAATCAAGATTTGCTTATCATTACCACACAGGTACTGCATTTGCTAGATTTTCTGAAAGTGGAAATCAATGATACTATTAGACACCAAAAGGTTATAACTTTTGGCAAATATTTGTTCTATATTAAAGAATTATGTTCCTGATCAAAAGCCCATTGAAGAAAATGGAAAAATCTCCACTGATTTCAATGAGCTTTAGTAGATGCCCCTATATCTGAGATAACAGTTGTTTTCCTTTTCTAATTAAAGTGGTCAGTCTTAACTGTCAATTGTATTTACTACACAATGACTGAGATATCACAGTTATTTCCTGTTCTATATATAAGAAGCAATTGTGATACATCTGTTATCATGGTGTAGTAAGTATTGGTAACAGCTGACTTTTTAGCAGTGACTGTTGTGTCATCATAGCTTGATCCTATATGCCAACTGTTCAATTTGAAAACTAAAAGACTAACTAAAAACTGAGGTAAGGTGAGGTTTAAAACAATCATCTATTAAAATTAAGAAAAGTATTTATAGTGGAAAAAAAAATTTGGATCCAATTTTTCACAGGAAGATACAGTACTAGCAGAATTATTGCATCTGTCAAATGTCTCACTGCTATTCTCAGGTAACTCATTTTAAGTATGGCAGAGCTTGAAATAGGCTGCACTTTGTTCAATTTCACTTGAGCCCGTTCTACCCCTATAAAATCAATACAAATCTTGGATATCAAAGAAGCATATTTCAATCCTGTTAAAAATAGAGGGACTGATCCTGCAAAGTGATCTATGTAGAACAGTTTGTAGGATCAGGGCCATACTAAATATAATACCACGATATATATCATATTTAATTTCTGTTAGCACGGGACAGAGTCTTTCCCCTATTTCTCTACAAATGAAAGAAAAAATGTTCATGAATCTTTTTTCCAAATGCTGATATCAGTGCTGTTCTTTGTGTCAGTGAAAATAATATTTACCATATAATGGTTTAAATTCAAATGATATGGAAAGCTTGAAGAGTTCCGATAATGAAAACACAGGTGTTTCACTCAGTAGTAGTATATGCCCAAACTACTTCAATAATTGTCCCTTTAACTGTAGCTAGTCAATACTTCAGAGGAGCATCTGAAAAATTTCCATCATACTTTCTAGACATGCATATGACAGCATTAGTAGATTGTGGGGTTTTTAGCACCTTTTTCAGAACATCATAAGTCTTTTCTCCTTAGGGACAGTCATGTACTGATGATTCAGTTTCTCTGTAGACTACATATAGAAAGACAGAGAAGGAAATTTTGGCAATGTCCATATCAGGAATATCAGTGGAAGACTTTTACATGTATGGTCTTTTTCAGATTATTTACAGATTATGGATTAACTGTCCAACTGCACAAACTGTCAATTTAAATGGGATTTTACCATTACTATGGTTGTAATATAGAATGCAGAGAAATGAGTAATTGTCTCGGTAAAATTCCTTCCTCAAGACTTATAAGACCACATCCTCTTCTTGTTTCAATCATCAGGGCTCCAGTGATTTTGATGGAGCCACGCCTACTTACACAATCTAAGCATCTGGCCCATACAATCAACTTGCAAAGTCAAATAAATAAAATCAAAAATGAAATATCCATCTACTGTAAGACAAACAAGCAGCAACAATCAACTACCTCAATGCAAAGCATCCCAAACTATCAAATTTCCCTGGTTTCAATCTCAAATCATAAATCCTTTTCTGGAATTCATAGGGGTGATGTTCTCTTGAGATTGACACACCTCTGTCATAAAAGTAACTTTTGGGAAGTTTCTGGAGAAATCAGTGAAAAGGTCCTCCTCCACAGTGGACTTTGTTCTGTGAAAGCTGGTGAGAACAGAGGACTGAACTCAGCAGAAGAGAGCACTGTCTGGTCCTATGCAGTTTAGTGGATGTAAAGAGAACATAACTGTGGTATGCAAATTCGCCTTGTTCTCATAAACACTAAGTATAGCATGATATTGCTTTTTTTTTGTTGTTTCAGTCTTTAATGCTATAGAAAGTGATATTTTTGTAAATAAAGATTCAGGCAGGCCTGGATTCCATTGTTCATGTTCTGTGCTGTGCTTACATTATTTTCCCAGTCTAACTTCAAAACCATTCCTTGTAAAAGCAGCCAGCGCTGATATTTCTGAACTGAACGTTCAGTAGATTTGGATTAGTATAGACTTGAAATGTAGTTTTTACACCAGGGATCAGCAACCTTTGGCACATGAATTGCCAGGATAAGCCCCCCTGCTGGGTCGGGCCGATTTGTTTACCTGCCATGTCCGCAGGTTCAGCCGATCACGGCTCTCACTGGCCACGGTTCGCCACTCCAGGCCAATGGGGGTGGCAGGAAGCAGTGGCCATCACATCCCTCGACCTGCATTGCTTTCTGCAGCCCCCACTGGCCTGAACCGGTGAGTGGGAGCTGCGATCAGCTGAACCTGTCGACGTAGCAAGTAAACAAACCGGTCCAGCCTGCCAGGGGCCTTACCCTGGCGAGCCGTGTGCCAAAGGTTGCCGATTCCTGCTTTTCTCAGTGTAACCCTGCTGTGTTTCTCCCAGAAGTCTACCATATTTAGGCCACTTGTTTCAATAGTTCAGTCTGGTCTGCTATTTTGTATGTGACAAAGATGGAGACCTATCGTTTCCCAGGAGAGTTATTTTAGGGTCCCATAAGAATAAGTAAAAGCAGACTTTCGGAAGGATGAGATGTTATATTCTATTACATATGTTATAATGTCGATCAGATAACCACAATGGTCCCTGCTATAGGTGAAATTCATGGCAGAAATTCCCTCAAAAGGCTGTTTTGCAGTGCTAGGAAAATCTTATGGTGAATTTCAGTCAAGTTTCAGGCTTGTAGCAAAACCTAACCTGAAACTGGGCGATTTTCATCTGTGTAAGTTACCTAGATGCAAGTTTCAATTCAAATATTTGTCCTAATTTTTAAAAGCATGCATTTTAAATAATGTCCTTGAAATATAGTTCATTAAATTGCATGGAAATCTCATAAATGTGCAGTGCACTTCTTTCAAAAGGTACCAGTATACAAATAGACCTTATGCGGAAATGCTTCCGTTACAAAATTTCCCATCATCAAAAGCAGAAGATAAACAATAATTCATTAAAGGATTAGAGTGAAAATGGCAATGGAACAAACAACTTGTTTTATGGGCCAAAATGGAGTCCTGAATACATCCAATGACTGAATTTGCCCCCCGCCCCCACACATTTGCAGTATGCTATCATATATTGTATACAATGTCTAGATATTGTCATGGCTTTTCTGCAATATGCATAAGAGTGAAGTTAGCATTATGATTCAAAATGTATCATTCAACATGTTGACAATTTTAACATATTCTAAGAAATGAGATAGACATTTTCAAAACTTCAGAGCAAAACCAATAACTCTCCCCAAGTTTCTCTATCAACTTGTTTGCAGGAATGATTAATGCTGGTTTTTCAGTCCTGTGTGGAAAGATTTGGAGGATAGAGAAAAATCTGAGCAGACTGATGTCATTTAGCTCATGGCTCTATGCTACAATGGAGAAATACTCAGCAGTACATTTCTGCATCAGAAAAGATTTCTTATAAATATTAGATCAAACCTGCCTTTTAAAATGCAGTATTTAAGTATTATCTTTATTTATAACTTTCCTATGTTTCAGAAATATTATATAAAAGACTCATCCTGGACTATGAAATATTTACATACACTTACACTACATATTAAGGATGTACTCAAGGTCTCTCTCTTTTCTTTTTTTGAGAGCAAAAGAGAGAGAGAGGACTAGTAAATATATGGAGACAAAGGGATTTCTTTACCTGACACTTGTTCACATTTCCTTATCCAAAAATGTCCTTTGTTACAGACTGGATTTAAATACTCTCTGAAAATAAACCTAGCTACCTTACATGGATAATAAAAAGCATATTTGAAGTCTAAAGAAAGTTTGCACTTTTATTGCAAGAATCACTTGTTAGTCTGAAGTTGCACTAAGCAGACACTGAAGTTGTACTGTCTGTTGAAGCTGGGTTTTCAGTTGCTTTGTATCTTCAGAGCAGCCCAAACCGATGAGACAACCAGAATGTACTGATACATCTGGCCCTTAATCGGCAATTGGCTTATTTAGTACATTGGGTTTGGAGTGGGAAGAATTTTTTATTTGTATACATTGTAAATTCACTTTTCACAGAACCTTGGAAAAGGTTCAGAAAAGGACAACAAAAATGATTAGGGTTATGGAATGGCTTCCGTATGAGGAGAGATTAATAAGACTGACTTTCCAGCTTGGAAAAGAGACGACTAAGGAAGGATATGATTGAGGTCTATAAAATCATGACTGGTGTGGAGAAAGTGAAAAAGGAAGTGTTATTTATTCCTTCTCATAACGCAAGAATGAGGGGCCATCAAATGAAATTAATAGGCAGCATGTTTAAAACAAACAAAAGGAAGTATTTTTTCACCCAATGCGGAGTCAACCTGTGGAATTTCTAGCCCGGGGAATGTTGTGAAGGCCAACCCTATAACAGAGTTCAAAAAAGAACTAGATAAATTCATGGAGGATAGGTTCATCAATTACTATTAGCCAGGATGGACAGGGATGGTGTCTCTAGCCCGTTTGCCGGAAGCTGGTAATGGGAGACAGGAGATGGATCACTCAGAGATTACCTGTTCTGTTCATTCCCTCTGGGGCACCTGGCATTGGCCACTGTCAGAAGACAGGATACTGGGCTAGATGGACCTGTGGTCTGACCCGGTATGGCCATTCTTATGTTCTTATATAGGAAACCATATTTATTTATTTCATATCCCATAAACACTTGGCACATTTAAATAATGAACCTCTCCCCCCCACATATATTATATATCACAGTGGCTGATTTCACAGAGAACATAAATGTGAGCCATTCAGCCAAAGTCCAAACTGAACTGAAACTATTTGACCTCAACTACCACTCTAAACCACTTCCCACCTAGTTTCTGAAAAAAAAAAGGAGACCATTGTTTACTCTTTTAAGTCTTCAGTCCTTGATAGACAAATGAACAATAAAGCTGGCAATTTTGTGCTTCTGAACAGTCCCTTGAAAGAGATTTTGGAAAGGTACGAACAGTCGTTTTCTATGTAGACCAAAAATAAAAAAAAAGTCTCTTTCTAGGATGAATTTATCAATAATTTAGCTGTTAGAGAATGTTACAAGAATTTTGAAAAATAGTATAATGAACTGCATTATGAAGAAGAGATTAGAATATAACCAAATTAACAGTTGTGTTTTAATTTATAAATTCTTTCCACAGTACATTTGCTTTTTAGCATATGTTCTTTAACAAAAAAGTTAAGTTGATCCAAGTCACTGGAACTTCTCTATAGACGGTAAATTCTTAAAATTAAGGCAAAATAATTAAATCATAATTCTTTAGCCACTTGTTTATTTATTCACATGAAGTAAGACTTGATATATATTGAAAATATCATGCTTGATGTACATGGGCAAAACCTGAAATGTCACCAAATATTTGGATTCTGTGCATTTGTCCTTGATACAAAATTACAAACACAGTCTTCTTCTCACTCATATGTAATGAGAAATATTTATATTGATTTTATATGTAAATTAGACAGAGAAGAAGAAGAAGAATGTACCTCGTCCTCTTTGCAAACTGCCCATGAATACCTGGATATAATGTATTAATTAGACAATATTTATATAGTACTTTGTGTAAATCGTTCTAAAATGCTAAGTATTATTATTACAAAGGCTTGTAACCTACAAACAAGGCTAGTGACTGTAAAACAGGGCAAGTTTTTCTTTAGAAGATAACTGAGCATACACATGAAAGAGTGAAAAATAAAATATCCAGACTGCAAAGGCCAACTCTAATCCAGACTTTTTCAAGCATGACTCAATTACTGACACATACTACAGTGATTCATGTTAAGACCGCTGCTGTATCTTTGTGTAAGCTATTAGGATAACAAAATTTAAAGTTTAAGTGTTCACAACTGCAAATAATTCAGAAATTTAAGATAAAAAAGAAGGCTAAATTGAATTCTAAAGCTGAGTTACATAAGAACATAAAAACATACGAACGGCAGTACTGGGTCAGACCAAAGGTCCATCTTGCCCAGTATCCTGTCTACCAATAGTGGCCAATGCCAGGTGCTCCAGAGGGAGTGAACCTAACAGGTAATGATCAAGTGATCTCTCTCCTGCCATCCATCTCCATTCTCTGACAAACAGAGTCTAGGGACACCATTCCTTACCCCATCCTGGCTAATAGCCATTAATGGATTTAACCTCCATGAATTTATCCAGTACTCTTTTAAATGCTGTTATAGTCCTAGCCTTCACAACCTCCCAGTAAGGATCACAAGTTGACGTGCGCTGTGTGAAGAAGAACCTCCTTTATTGTTTAAACTAACTGCCTATTAAATTTATTGGTGCCTGTTTGTATTTCTGGAGCAAGTAATTAACTTGCCTGTCTTCTGCACATTCATCGAGATTTTATATACCTCTATCATATCCCCCCTTAGTGTCTCTTTTCCAAGCTGAAAATTCCCAGCCTCTTTAAGTTCTCTTCATATGGGACCTGTTCCAAACCCCTAAGCATTTTAGTTGCCCTTCTCTGAACCTTTTCTAGTGTCAGTATATCTTTTTTGAGAAGAGGAGACCACATCTGTATGCAGTATTCAAGATGTGGATGTACCATTGATTTATATAAGGACAATAATATATTCTCCTTCTTATTCTCTTTCCCCTTTTTTATGATTCCTAACACCCTGTTTTCTTTTTTTGACCGACTCTGAACACTGCTTGGACATCTTCAGAGAACTATCCACGATGACTCCAAGATCTTTTTCCTGATTTGTTATAGCTAAAGTAGCCCACATCATATTGTATGTATAGTTGGGGTTATTTTTTCCAATGTGCATTACTTTACATTTATCCACATTAAATCTCATTTGCTGTTTTGTTACCCAATCACTTAGTTTTGTGAGATCTTATTGACGTTCTTCACAGTCTGCTTTGGTCTTAACTATCTTGAGCAGTTTACTGTCATCTGCAAACTTTGCTACCTCACTTTTTATTCCTTTCTCCAGATCATTTATGAATAAGATGAGTAGGATTAGTCCTAGGACTGACCCTTGGGGAACACCACTAGTTACCCCTTTCCATTCTGAGAATTTACCATTAATTCCTACCCTTTGTTCCCTGTCTTTTAACCAGTTCTCAATTCATGAAAGGACCTTTCCTCTTATCCCATGACAACTTAATTTACATAAGAGCCTTTAGTGAGGGACCTTGTCAAAGACTTTCTGGAAATCTAAGTACACTACGTCCACTAGATCTGCCTTGTTCACATGTTTGTTGACCTCTTCAAAGAACTCTAATAGATTAGTAAGACATGATTTCCCTTTACAGAAACCATGTTGACTTTTGCCCAACAATTTATGTTCTTCTCTGTAGGACAATTTTATTCTTTACTATTGTTTTGATTAATTTGCCTGGTACTAATGTTAGACTTCGTCTGTAGTTGCCAGGATCACCTCTAGAGCCTTTTTAAATATTGGCATTACATTAGCTAACTTCCAGTTGTTGGGTACAGACACCAATTTAAAGGGCAGGTTACAAACCCTCGTGAATATTTCCACAACTTCACATTTGAGTTCTTTCAGAACTCTTGGGTAAATGCCATCCGGTCCTGGTTACTTGTTAATATTAAGATTATCAATTACATCTATCCCTCTATTCCATTTTGTTTCTTACAGCTGTCCCCATACTCCATTTTGTTTCTATTCTCCTCCTGTTTCCGCCACTCCCTGGCTGTTAAGTTGTTTACCAGGGCCACTGCCCTTCTCAAAGGGAGGGGCCCTTAAGTTGTTTAACAAGAGCCATTGCCCTTCTCAAAGGGATGGCCACTTGTGCTGCATGCTAAGTGGACGACTGCCGTGTCAAGGTTAGCCCTATACACCATTGTTAACCTGTAGGTGTAGGTAGGCAATGTAGACCTGCAAGACTATTGTTAAATCGGCAGATACAGCCCATGCTGACACCTATTCCGGATCTGCCAGCTGAGCATGTCTCTTGCACCTCAGTTTTCTTGCTCCTCTCTCCCTGTATCAATGCCCCAATAAAAGTATGTGGAAACTGCTACTTTGCTCTATAAACCGACATTTTCTGACAGACCCAGAGAAGGTTTGCTTTGCCCCCTGGCTGATCACTAGGGTGGGCCCTTCTCACGACTCTTGTTTGATCATACTCCGTTTTAAACTCCCATGAACAACGAATTTGGGCCGGAATCCCACGTACTGAAAGCGAATCGGTCTCGTCCCCTGAGCTACTTCTGGTCCGTTCAAGTTTGCTGCTTTCCTGGCCGCTCTTGCGTAAGAGATAGGCCTGGCCGTGCTGGGCTGTGCCTTCGACTGTATCGGCTGCCAGCTGCAGTCCCCCACGTGCTAGTCACTATTAAAATCAGGTCTTAGTCTAGATAGTTGTAATGTCATTTTGATAGCTGGTGAAGTTAGATTTAGAGAATTGTTGTTTTGTGTCTGTACTTGTGTTTCCAAAAATGTTGCTTGGTTTGTACTGCTAATTTTGTATCTGTTCTGTATAATTCTGTTAAGTCGCTTCCCGCTGCCCCCACCCCATATGTTAGAACTTGCAGCTGTGCTCTCTGTGGTTCTCGATAAACATCCTCGCTCTCTAGCTATAACGGTGCGCTCTCTCCCCCATCCCAATCTCATCCCTACCCACTGAGCTTTATCTCATCTCTTTTAATCCCTCCCATCAATGTCACCTGCTCCTATACCGCGCCCAACCTCAATTGTATTAAAAGTCTGCATAAAACCATTGGTTATCACACGTCTTTACATCAAACAACTCAAGTTATTTTATACACTGCGACACGACAATAGAGTGTTGGATTACACATGAATTTCCAACACATACATATGCTTGCTGTACACATCTGCTTACATAGAGGAACTGTTAGTACTGTACCTGTATTCATGTTATAGTTACCACTGTATTGTTACTCAAACATGAAACTCTAACTACATAAACCCTCCTCAACTGCTACTACAAACCATAACCCTCACAATTGAATTTTCCCTGTTTTTTGCATTTTCTTAATAAAGTTTATTTTGCACCCCATCAGTGCAGTAGTTGTTCCCCCAAGATCCCCTACCTGCTGGCAAGGTCACCTCTAGTGACACTTCAATCTGTGATAGTTCCTCAGACCTGTCACCTACAAAAGCTGGCTCAGGTTTGGGAATTTTCTTAACATCTTCAGCTGTGAAGACTGACGCAAAGAATCCATTTAGTTTCTCCGCAATAGCTTTATTGTCTTTAAGTGCTCCTTTTGTATCTCGATCATCCAGGGGCCCCACTGGTTGTTTAGCAGGCTTCCTGCTTCTGATGTATTTAAAAAACATTTTGTTATTAACTTTTGAGTTTTTGGATAGCTGTTCTTCAAACTCCTCTTTGGCCTTTCTTATTACATTTTTACACTTAATTTGGCAGTGGTTATGGTCCTTTCTGTGGGCACATGAAATTATGGCAAAACACTGGACCTAATTTAAGATGTTGTTTCTAGGTTTTATCTCCAATGTATATATTAATATGCTGCGGAGTTGTTCTACAAGCTGAAGATGCACAAAAGATCATTACTTAGTTAATTTTTGTAAGGTTGATTAACATTTTCAGACTTGGGTACTTAAAGTTAGGTTCCTAAATCCATATTTGGTCTCCTAAATAATCTGATTTTCACAAGTGCTGAGCACTCACAAATCCCACTGAAGAGTAATGGGAAGTACGTTGTCATAACCTTTGAAAATCAAGCCAAAGTTTTTATTTAGGTGCCTAAATATAGATTTAGCAACTGAACTTTAGATATCAAAGTTTGAACACTCTGGCCAATATTATAATTTATATAGTGCAGGGACCATCAACCTTTGGCATGCAGCCCACCAGAGTACACACACTGGTGGGCTGGGCTGGTTTGTTTACCTGCCGCGTCCACAGGTTCGGCCAATCACAGGTCCCACTGGCTGCGGTTCACTGCTCTAGGCCAATGGGGGCTGCGGGAAGCAGCAACCAGCACATTGGCCTGGAGCGGCGAATCGCGGGCTGTGGGAGCTGCAATCGGCTGAACCTGCGGACGCCGCAGGCAAACAAAACAGGGGGCTTACCCTAGTGAGCTGCATGCCAAAGGTTGCCGATCCCTGATATAGTATTATTTATTACAGCTGTAAAAAGTGTATAGTAAGCACATATATATAGTAAGTTAGTTTGCTTGCATTAAGTCTGTAATAGATTCAAAAAAGGTTTCTCTGCTATGGATTTTCCCAGACAATTGTCTCCAGAAATTACACACATCACCCAAAGATGAAATCCCATGTGGAGTTGTGTTTTGCCCCTATTTCAACTCATCCTTCCTGATAATGGATAAGTTTCAAAAGCAAGAAACAGGAATTTGCTTGTGTTGAAGCACAGCCTAGATTGCATGCACCAGTCACAAGTACATGGACTGCTACTGCCCAGGGTGGTGTGTTTAATAATCCAAGGCATAATCCAGGGCAACCTCATGGACTAAGGGAGGCAAATGATCATAGGAAAGTGTCTACACACTAAAGTGAGCAGGCTGTGCTTGAATGGGGTGGTCAGCTAAGATGTGAGCAAACAGTCAGTGACGTTGTTTCTGAGGTTTTCTCCACAGCATTATAACACTTCAAAGGGTGCAAGGCTGTAAAAAAACAGGATGTTTTCTTCCATCTAACACAAGGGATAGCAGTAATACTGGTCCCGGAGGTGAGTGTAATCTAAACCAAACAGAGGTTGGGGAAATGGGTGGCAGAGGTGGTATCCTGCCTTCCAGCCTGGCAAAGGGTGGCAGTTGCAGAGGCTACAGCCAGGTGCAGGTAGCATGCTCAACCAGTAACTCAGTGAGTTCACCTAATGGGAACAGGAGTCAGTTGATTAGGGTATTAAATATTCTGGGCCCAGGAGTAGAAGGTCGAGAAGCCTGGGCAGACCCACCTAGGGGTGGCATCTTCAGTGGTGGGCACTGACGATATTACACAGCTGCTGCAAGCTAATTTGCAATTACCACAGAAGCTTCAGACAGCTAGATGTCAGGGTTCTGCACAGGGTAACAGGGTAGGTCCAGCATGGGCTCAAGTTTCAGCAGTAGGACAAGGAAGGGCACATGGCAACTCATCGGCCATCAGGACATGTAATCACAGGGGACAGTGTAGACACTCCTGGAGGGTCTATGGGGGAGCAGGGCTTTGCAGAATGGTTATGCTGGAGTAGCTTACATGATGGGAATTCACCTACTCAGTGCAACTAAATATACAATCCTCACAGGCAATTAGTGCATGTAATATCCATATGGCAGAGGAAGGTGTTCACAGACTGTACACATGGACAAGGCTAGCAAAACAGCGAACTGCCCAAGAGGCCAAGGGTGCCTAGACCATGAAAAAATGAGAAGGCTTCCCTCATCATCTAGGCTGGTGTTATGGTACAGGCCTACCCAGACAGCAGCCCTGTCTTTGTTAATTATATGAATATAATTAGGCGGGCATCCCAGTATCTTTGGGGATATGTCATAAGCAGTTTCCATTGAGGGGAGCAACACAAACTGGAATAAGGTGGCAACACACACTGTGGTTTAAGGGCATAACACTAAGAGTACCAGGGGTTAGTTCATACCACAACAAGCCCGAAAAGGGCCCTGGGCCTGTAATAATATTTGCTGGCCATTTAATAATGGTGGTGGTTTAAGACGCCTACTGCCGGCAATTTTATTTCAACAAGGCTATGCCCATGGGCTGTTCAGTAGCCTGAGCATCTTTTCAGAAATTTAGTACAATGTTGCACTTGGCATTTGTACAGTCAGTGGGACTAAACCAAATATCTCATTAATTGCACAATTTTTATTCGCAGGGCAAGCTGGGTCAAATTAGTGTTTTCACCTGTTGGACACATTTCAGGCCCTGGCTAAATTGTAGGGAATACCCCTAGTGAAGGACAAAACAAAAGGCCCTCCTTTCATGACACTAACTTACCTGGGCTTTGAGCCTAACTTTGCTTGCACGGTTGTTGCCCCGGGGCAGGCTTTTGGTGCTGGCAGGCAGCGGCACCGGCTAGCGTAGTCAGACCACACAATTACATACGAGTCACTACAAAGATGTACTAAGAGTTATGGGTGTGGATAAGCTTTCTATGTCAATTTAAGGGGGTACCATTGTGGAGGTACAAATGATTATTAATTGGGGGCTAATATACAGGTGTGCCATTGTTGCAACAACGTGACAGTGGTAGAGGTTATCAATCTCCAAACTTCCAGATCGCACAGGATTGGAAAGCTGGAAAGGGCATTTGTTCTCCAATGCTTAACCTTCAACATTTTTTTTTTCTTCCAAGCATGTGCCGGGCTTGGATAATGGTATAGCAGACACCTTGTCTTATTTCCAGTTTGCCTCAGGCTCTCTGGAACCCCGGAATGTGATGTGGTTGGCGAAATATAGATTTTTTGGCTCCAGCTTACAAGTTGTTTATTTTGTTTTCTTTTAAGAAGTCTTCTCAATTCCAGGATCCAGAGAATGGGGTCGTCTATGCAGTCCTCCGTTAAGGGTGGTTGCTTCACTATCAGGTCAATGAACAATGCAGCTGCTGGTGTCCCATGGAGATCACACACGGGACAATGGGTTCTTTCTCCCCAGTAGGGCTGCTAGCCAAGATACCATTTGCAGATGTCTGGGAACCCAGTGGGGTTTGGGAGGAGGCAGCCAAGCAAATGGCTGGCGCCTCCTTGTGGCAGATGTTCAGTGCAGGTACTCCATAGGGAGGGCAGCCAGTGACCAGATAAATGGCCTGGTAAAGGACTTAAAAAGAGGTACTGGATAAAGAAAAAGAACTGGGAGGGGGTTCGGGGACCCCCATGACTGGTGAGGCACGGAGCCAACACCCTCCCTCCCCCATTCTTATAGCCCTCCTTAGGCCTTTTGCGAGGCTGGTGGATGATAAGTTCCAAGCCATGGGTCGGCTGGGGGACCTGGATAGAAACAAAGGGGGGTTGTTGGAAGCCCAGAGAATTGATGTGAATAAGCATGGATTTGCCTGCACTGTACATTTTATCTGCCGCGTAGTCCCAGACATCTATATAATAAAGTAGTGGCCTGATTAAAACCCATAAGAAGTGTTCTATCCTTCTTGTGGTGTACCCAGACAATGTTTTTCCCACCAGTTATGCACTCTTCTTATAATAGCTCAATCTAGGTTATATTTCCTAAGCTTGTTTATGAAAAGTTCATATGAGACAATATCAAAAGCCTTACTGAAGTTAAGATATACCATATCCACAATTTTACCTATATCCAGAAGGCTTACTACCTTGTCAAAGAAAGCTATTTGGTTTGGTTTGACACAATTTGTTCTTGACAAATCCATGCTGACTGTTACTTCTCACCTTATTATCTTCTAGATGTTTGCCAATTGATTACTTATTTATTAGCTCCATTATCATTCTGGGTACTGAAATTAGCTGACTGTTCTGTAGTTCCCTGGGTTGTCCTTATTTATCTTTTTCAGCTGATATCTTTCCACCTCATCATAACTATGACTGTCCTGCTAACCTGCAGCCAGGGGCTGAGGTCTCTTTTGGATTTATCTACTCTTTCTCAGAACCTGAATTGCAGAAGCTGCAAGATTATCTACAAGAAGATCTGGAAAAGGCATTCATCCATCCATCCACTTTCCTAGCAAGGGCATCAATTTTCTTCATGGCTGAAAAGAACAGCACTTTGTGTTCTTGCATGGGCTATTGGTCTTTGAACAAGGTTACCATTTGGAGTAGATAACTCTTACCACTTATTAATAAACTCTTTGAGAGACTGCACTCTGCAAAAAATCTGTGCCAAACTGAACAATATAACCTGGGGCTTATAACCTGGGTAGTATCTGGGAAGTGGAAGACTGCCTTCTGTACCCACTACAAGCACGTGAATACTTACTTAGTAATGTTCTTTGGGTTGTACAATGCTACTGCAATGTTCCCATTTCTTATTAATGACACTTCCAGAGACTTTTTAGATCAGTTTTTCATTATCTACCTTGTTGATATTCTTGGTTATTTTTTTCAATAATCTAGTGCTTCATGACCTATTTGTAGTGGAAGTTTTGGAAAGGCTTAACCAGAATCATCTGGATATTAAACTGGCAAAATGCAAATTGGATTGTATTATGACTGAGTTCCTTAAGTAATTTGTATTGCCTGAAACACTACTGTGGATCCACGCAAGGTATGCACAATGTCTGAGTGTTCAGCTCCAAGAGATGTGTGGAGGCTATGATTGCTTGGTTTTGCCAACTTTTTCTGGTGTTTCATCAATAGGTTTTCTGCATCTTTACTCATTGTAACAGTGCAGCCAAGAATGTAATAAAGCTAGTTTTTTCGTAAGTATCTTAAAAACATATAGCAATAGCAATTTTAAGTTTTGTCTTAGCTACAAATAAAGTAAATTGTAAATTGTTAAGGTGTCTTAACATCTAAAAAGTTTGTATTTTTGTAATATTTAATCAAGTAAGAGAGAAAAATTCCAATTTTTACATAAAAAAATTAATAAACCTCTTTTCCTTTTTTCTGTATGCTTAAACTAAATAAAGTTTCTTTATAATTGTAATTGTATGAACCAATGTGCAATCCTAGGTGGAACTCGTTCATTAAAAAAAAAAGTTGCAATAATGAAGCCTACACATTCACCCTAATTATAAGCTCAACTATATAAAATACGTAAAGAGTTCATATGTCACAAAAACCTATAATAACAATTATTAATAAAAAGTGCAACTCCCCACATAAAACTAAATTAGTCCAAACAAAAAAGCCTACTAATGTAACTCAATACCTAAAGCAAAATCATGCTTAATTAATAATTTTTAAAAATCTACCACAATTAGTATATAAAAAGTCTAATTAATTAACAAAATAATAATAATAATAATAATAATAAAGATATTCTGCTCACCACTCCCTTTATAAGTCCTTTAAAAAGAAAAAAAAAAGCTACTAAAACAAGCTTTATCATCATGACACCTTCAGCATCTCCTGGGACCCCACATCTTCATCCTAATGCTAAACTATGTCCTGATTCGATTGGGCCAAAAAAGAAACACAGACGACATGGCCATCACCAGCTCAAGCTAAATGTCAAACACCATCTATTTATTTTTAAAATAGTCTTTAACAGCAACAAGAGTGCTAGCCCATCTCTACTAAGCTCTCTGTTACCCAAAAAGACAGTTTTTACCATCTTTAATACCATGTAAAAATTGTCAAACAAGCGAGTTTTCCTTCTAAAAATTATTCTCCAAAATATATAGAAAAGTCTATTTTAATACTTTACATTTCAAATGCCTTAAATGTTTTCCTCTTTCTTTATCTAGTAGTATAAAATAGTATTAAAAATATACTATATTTGTATCTAGTAAATAGTAGTATCTTAAATTTCTGTATACTAAACCCCAAACCAGGGGTCGGCAACCTCTGGCACGTGGCTCACCAGGATAAGCACCCTGGTAGGCCGGGCCAGTTTGTTTACCTGCCGCGTCAGTAGGTTCGGCAGACCGCGGCTCCCACTGGGCGTGGTTCGCCGTCCCAAGCCAAGGGGGGTGGTGGGAAGCTGCAGCCAGCACATCTCTCGCCCGCATCGCTTCCTGACTCCCCCATTGGCCTGGGACAGTGAACAGAAGCCAGTGGGAGCCGTGGTCCACTGAACCTGCCGACGTGGCAGGTAAACAAACTGGCCCGGCCCACCAGGGTGCTTACCCTGGCAAGCCACATGCCAGAGGTTGCCGACCCCTGCCATTAACCTTGTTTAACACTATTTAATATGAAACAGTAACCAAGTTTATATTAATGCCTCTAACCCATATATTCAATCTAAATTAATAATTTTTTTGGCATCCCAACATAAAGTTTAACTTGTAACAGCAAAACACCCTCTTCTCAACTGTTGTTGGGTAAGAAAGTTTGACCCCACAACTGTGTTATCTGTAGGGATCCTAAGAACATATAAAGGGTGAGAAACCACTATACTTTGGAAGCACAAAACCAAATTTAATATAAACTCTAGTGCAATGGTTATCAAAGTATGGGTTCGGACTCCAAAGGGAGTCATGACACCATTTTAATGGGGTCACCAGGGCTGGCATTAGACTTGCTGGGGCCTGGGGCCAAAGCCAAAGCCCGAGCCCTATTACTCGGGGCCAAATCGAAGCCTGAGCCCCACCACCTGGGGCCACAGCTGAAGCCTAAGCCCCACTGCCCTGGGCTGAGGGTTCCAGCCCTGGGCGGCAAGACTCATGTTACAGGCCCCCTGCCTGGGGCTGAAACCCTTGGACTTTATCTCCGCCCCTCGCCCAGGGAGGTGAGGCTCAGGCGAGCTCAGGCTTCAGTTCCCCCTCCTGGAGTCATGTAGTAATTTTTGTTATCAGAAGGCGGTTGCAGTGGAATGAAGTTTGAGAAACCCTGCTTTAGTGTAAATACCATCTCATCAAAATTTTGCATAACAATTGTACATTTTCTTGTTCAGGACAGGTCACCAGGCATTAAGACTTTGCAATAAAATTATAAACAGAGGGACTTATTAAGTATTCTTCTGCCTCACACTTCATTAGTGCCTTAAGAGTCTTGTTACCTTGAACTGCTCAATCAAATTATTTCCTTCTATCACCAGGTAGAGATGGAGTTCTGAAATTTTCTGGAATGAATCCCAAATTGAAAATGAGGTGCAGTGTAAGACATACTCTCTCTATTAAAGTCTTTGTGAGTCAGTTCTGGGACTGCACCACTTATGTGCACTGAGCCACACCAAACGACGTCCCTAACCAAGGAAGTAAGCTGGGGTCCAGAGTAAATGTTGCAATGGCTGACCTGCCAAGCCAAAACATCTGTCCGTGACTAACCAGCTACCTAACATCCTAACAACATCAACAAAAGCTTTATTTTCTCCACCTTTACTAGTCTATCTTTTCTCTCCCTTCTGCGTATGTCTGTTTTGTCTGAAGCAATAAAAGTAGCTATCATTATCCCTTGATAGTGCTCTTTTGGAAGGGGTCTGGTTTGTCTGGTCACCTAACAGTGTCTTTGACCAACTGAAGAAGATGTTCACCATTGCTCTCATCCTCATCCAACTAGATTCCACCAAACCCTTATAGAAGCCAATGAATCAAACTTCACCACAGATGCTGTATTATCTCATGAAATGGGACCCCATAACCAACTTTACCCATTTACCTTTTATTCATGAAAATTAACCCCGGTTGGAGAGAAACCATGACATATGGGACAAGGAGCTGCTAGTGATTAAAGCAGCTTTTGAAGAGTGGCAGTACCAAGATTATAAGGAAGACAAGAACTTTGAGTCTCCCAGCACAGGCAGAAACCTAAACCAGCACCAGATGCATTGGTCATTTTTCTCGATTCAACTTTGTTGTGATGTACCGCCCAAGTACAAGAAATGGAAAAACAGATGCAAGGATGAATATGTCATATTGTGCAGAGAACCATTTTGGATATCTTTTAAGCTGTCTAACATTATCAGTGGAACTGTGGATAGGAGCATAATATCCAGCACTCAGTCATTGCTGCCTCATGACCAATTCACTATTCAGATTTGCCAAACCATAGGCAGTACAGATGCCCAAACTGGCTTGTGTTTCTGACTATGGAATGGGATCTTCTACCATGGGGAATGAATTTATGTCCCAGATCTCCAGCCTACACTTGAAGTTCTGAAATTATGTCACAACTTGCTGCTTGATAGTCACTTTTGTCAAACTAGAACTGATGTGAGAGACCTACGGCCTACAGGCTGGGTCTGGCCTGTTACTTAATTTCATCCAGCCTGTGGTAAGTCTCGGTGCCACTGGCCAGAATCCTCGAGTCTCGCTGCCCCCCATGATGTTGGAACTATAAGCGCCAGCTTGCCCCACCATGGGCAGGAAACCCCCATCCCCCGCACACCTGTGTGTGGCTCGCAATTGATTTTTTTCTGTGAGTCAATGGCCAATGAGATAAAAAAGGTTCCCCCCTACATACTAGAACAAGATTAATTTCACATAACTTCTGATGGGTGGGTGCGCACTTGAAATCATGAAATACATTAATTTCCATTATTTGAGTTCCCAGACCAAGAAACTCCACTGGAAGTCACTCTTTCTCCTCCAGCTGTTTCTCTCCCCATCTCAGCCCTGGTCCACAATGTCCCTGGACTCTATTGTAGAATTACATTGTTCCTATGTAAAAACAGCAAAGGGTCCTGTGGCACCTTATAGACTAACAGATGCATCCGACGAAGTGGGTATTCACCCACGAGAGCGCATGCTCAAAACTTCTGTTAGTCTATAGGGTGCCACAGGACCCTTTGCTGCTTTTACAGATCCAGACTAACACGGCTGCCCCTCTGATAATTGCTCCCATGGTTGAACAGTGGTGTAGTCAGAGTTAACCTCTTAACTAAGAAAGCACATTTTGTCCTCCCCACAACCTACAAACAGCCTGTCCCTTTCTAGAGAACATCTTCTGGCTCCTTGGACTGCTGCTGGCATTATGTGGGATTGAGGCTACATTTTGTCTCCCGTTTCTGGCAGGAGATTTAAACTCCTGGGCATAGAACTCCTTTCCTCAGCACCACACCACCCACAGACTAATGGAGAGATAGAATGGAAAACCTGATTTTAGAGCAATATCTCCACTGCTTTGCAAATTATTACCAGGATAATTGGATCTCCCTGCTACTATATACTGAGTTTGCCTGCATCAATTTAATTCATGGTTCCCCTGACAAAGCCCTCTCTAAGCCAATTATGACTTTCATCCCTGTTTTCACTCATAATTCCACATACACTCTCCAGTCCCTGCTGTGACAGACTTTGTCACCAATCTGCAACACATACAACAAGAATTTATGAACATCTATAGATTGGGAAAGAAATCCACAAGCGTCATGCCAACTGAGGCTGCCAGGCCACACCTAACTTTAGTGTTGGAAACAAGGAGTGGTTATCGACCAGGAATCTCAAATACACCTGACCATAGGCTAAGTTGGATCACCCATATCTAGTCCCTAAATGATTCTTGAACAGATTAAGGTGACATTCATGATTTGATTACCAGATTCAATTAAGACCCATGCTATGTTCCAAATCTCCCTCTTAAACCTACCTAAAGAATTCATTTCTGAGTCAATCCAACCTGCAGCTACCTCCCATAACAGCCCAATGGGCAGGAAGAATACCTTGTCCAAGAGATTCATGACTCCAAAGAAGATCAGGGCAAGCTTTATTACTGGGTGGACTGGGAGGTCCTGATGACCAGTTGAGGAAACAGGCCAAAAACATTTATGCACCAAGGTTAATATGGGACTTTCATTGAGCCCATCTGGAGAATCCTGGGCTGAGGCCCCTAGAAGGCACTCCTGAAAGGGAAGGATGGGTACTGATAGGTACCCCTAAGGTGAGCCTCCAGATAGCCAGCTCACCTCTTAGGCCAATTAGTGTTCCTAGCTAGGCTGCAGCAGAATAAGCTGAATGGCTGACCCACCCAAGTTGCTGCAAGGAGACAACAGATTTGCATTTAAGCTCAACAGTGGCAGATAGCTGATGTTCAATGCTTACAGAGCTGTGACCTCTCCTGTACCTGCTTTGTCCTCAGCTGTACTCGCTCCTGCCTAGTTCCTGTCCAATCCAATTTGCTTCAGCTTTGCTCCCTTGTCCAGCTTCTAACTCCAGCTCTAACCTCTGACTTCTCTCCTGGCTCTTGATTCCAGTTCTGACCCTTGGCTCTGACTCCTAGTTCCTGTTGCTGGCTCTAAGACAGTTGGGCAGGTGAAATGAAGCTCAACTTTTGAAAAAAGTGGTTCAGATTTGGTTCAGATAGAGAGAAGGACAAGCGTTGATGTGTCTGATGCATGCATCTGATGAAGTGGGTATTTACCCATGAAAGCTTATGCTCCAATACGTCTGTTAGTTTATAAGATGCCACAGGACTCTTTGTCAATTTTTATAAAGTAAAGGGACTCATTCCCATTTTTGGGGGAGAAAGAGCTGAAGGAAGATGGCTTCAAATGGAGGTGGGAGAAAGAGAAGCCATTATTTAGAGGAAAAGCCAGGTGCAGGAGGGAAATCCTGGGCACACTCAAGGACTCTGACCAAATCCCACAGAATGTGCAAGAGTGAGGTAACTGAGGAGGGGAATGGTATATAGATGTGTGATGTTTCTTGGAAATACTTCACTATCACCTTCCCTTAGCTTGGCTTGCCTTAGCTGAGTTTGAGGAAGCCTTGTTTGTGCCTGTTGTGGGTCAGCTGCCCAACTCCATTGCTCATGGGCAACACAAGCATTACCCTCTAGGCCTCACAGGCCTACTGTTATATAGGTTAGTGATTGGCACAGCCCAACATTTGACTCCTCCAAGCATCTCCCTGGAGTGCCCAGCCTCTGGTTCATTGGTCACTTGCAGTACACTCAGATTTCCTACTTCCAAAGAAACAATAAACCTCACAGTTCCATGTCAGATTACAGCTTTGCTTCACACACAGCACTTAAATTTGTTTACAGGGAAATCAAGTATAAGTTTATTTAAGAAAACATAGTCAGCAAGTATGTACCTTACCTGTAAGCAAGTAGAACAAGGATCATCAACCTTTGGCATGCGGCTCGACAGGGTAAGCTCCCTAGAGGGCCGGGTTGGTTTGTTTACCTGCCACGTCCGCAGGTTCAGCCAATCATGGGCCCATCACTACTACTTGACTCTCTATGTTTTCTTAAATAAACTTAAATTTGTTTACAGGGAAATCAAGTAAAGGGCTGTGTGTGAAGCAAAGGTTGACGATCCCTGAAATAGAAGGACTGAAAACAAATGGTTACATATAAAACCTAGTCATAACATTCTAACTTAGACATTTTAGAAATCTAGACTTAATCAACAAGATACTTTCATGTCTTTTAGAGTATTTCTTACTCAGAATAATGTGTTATAGCCCGGTTGGCTGTGACCTTCCTTTCAGGAGATAAAAATGCTGTCAGTTTGCCTTTCTGATGAAAGATGCCTTGAGTTTTCTTGTCCCCAAAGATGTACCAGATCAATCCTTTGTCTTTACTCTCAAAGTACAGTCCCTACATGCCACCTTATGGTGAACTGTTATGCAGATATCAACTCAGAGGATCCCTCTAAAATCATCGTGAATCCCCTGTACCCTTTGCCAGTTGGCACCAAGGGTCTGGGTGACAAAAAGTTTTATTTTTTTACCTAATTAAAGTATAATTGTATTAGAAACCTTTGCATTTCATGTGTGCATTGCGGATTGTGTATCTTTCTAATTTAAACATCTTACAGAAATCTAAGGATATTGTATTAATACTATTACCTTCATCAATCACATTTGCAATATCAAAATATATCAAGTTAGTTTCACAGGCTTATTTTACACAAACTCATGTTGATTGGCATTAATTATACTATCGTCCTTTAACTGTTTATTAAGTCCTGTATCCGTCATTGCATTTTTTTGCCCACAATCAATGTCATACTGACAGGCCCATAATTACCAAGGGCAGGGGTCGGCAACCTCTGGCACGCGGCTCACCAGGGTAAGAACCCTGGTGGGCCGGGCCAGTTTGTTTATCTGTCACGTTGGCAGGTTCAGTGGACTGCGGTTCCCACTGGCTGCGGTTCACAGTCCCAGGCCAATGGCTGTGGTGGGAAGCACATCCCTCAGTCTACACTGCTTCCCGCAGCCCGCACTGGACTGGGACAGCGAACCACAGCCAGTGGGATCCATGATTGGCCAAATCTGCCAATGTGGCAGGTAAACAAACTGGCCCGGCCTGCCAGGGTTCTTACCCTGGTGAGCCGCATGCCAGAGGTTGCCAACCACTGACCTAGGACATCTCGTTTACTCTTTTTAAATATGGGCACAAATTAGCTTTCTTCCAGTTTTCTGAAACTTCCCCCATGTTCCAAGAGGTATTGAAAATCAATATTAACAGTCCAGTGAGCTCCATGGACAGCTCTTTTAAAACTCTTGAATACAAGTTATCTCAATGGATCTGCTGATTTTAAATGTCTGAATTTAGTAGATGTTGTTTAACATCCTCCTGAGTTACTGTTGGAATCACATTATTTTTTCACAAATACAGAACATAAATATTTATTGAACCCTTCTATACTCTCTTCATTTAATTGGCAACTCTACCATTTCCATCTAGCAATGGACCAAGATAATTTTTAAGTTTCATTCTGTACTTAGCATTTAAAAAAAGAATCCTCCTTATTGTCCTTAAGTCTGCTGATCATAGAGTTTGCCTAACGTCCATTTCCTTCCTTTATTGATTTTCTTCAATTTCTAGCTTCTAATTTGTATCATTTATATCAACTGTGCCTTTTGTTACATTTGCTATATTTTTTATTAAAAAAATGTATCTGCTTTCACTTCCCCTCTAAGCTAGGTTTTAACAGGTTTAGCCTTTTTTTTTTTTTTTTTTTTACCAGTGAGTGGATTTCTGGACCCATTAAAGTCATTGGAAGTTTTGCCACTATCTTCAGTGGAGCTAGGATTTCACTCCTTTTGCAATTTTATTCTTTTCTTTCTTTCCTTGTATTTGACCATTTTCTTACTGAAGTGATTTCTGGGTTTAGATTCCTATATTTTAGTGTTTTGTTTTTAATTTAGGAGTTATCTTTTGAGATTGAATTACTTCCCCTGGAAAGGATTCAGGACCTGATTCTGACCTCTGGTACTAGTGTAAATCATGATTAACTGCACTGTAATCCATAGAATTACACCAATGTAAAAATGGTATAAGTGGCAGGGAATTGGGTCTAGAGTCTTTCATTGAAGTGCTTGAGAAATCAATCCTTAGTCAATGGGCTATTGTTTTCTCATAGCTTATTCTCTATCACTTTAGACAAAGAAGAACAAAACAAAAATAGTTTGGTTTAAAATAAGTTTCTCTCTCTGATATTCAATTGTATTTCTCTAGGACAGTGTTTCCCAAACTTGGGACACCGCTTGTGCAGGGAAAGTCCCTGGTGGGCTGGGCCGGTTTCTTTATCTGTCGCGTCCGCATATTCGGCCAATTGCGGCTCCCACTGGCTGCGGTTCACCACTCTAGGCCAATGAGAGCTGATGGAAGTGGCAGCAAGTAAGTCCCTCAGCCCGCACTGCTTCCAGCAGCCCCCATTGGTCTGGAGCAGCGAACCACAACCAGTGGGAGCCGTGATTGGCCGGACCTGCAGATGTGGCAGGTAAACAAACCTGCCCAGCCCACCAGGGTCTTCCCCTGCACAAGTGGCATCCCAAATTTGGGAAACACTGCTCTAGGAGATTCTTTTTAACACATTAAAGTTGAGTTGCTTAAAAAGAAAGAGGGAGGAAGCCTTCTCTAATCTGAGATATCACTGGATAATCCATTTCAAGATTATTTACATCTACAGTTCTTGCATTTAAATATTTAAATAAAGTTATTTGGAATAGGCTAAGATACATGGACAATGTGGCTTGACATGAAGATTATTCAAAATCAGATGATGTGACAAGTCAGGTATGTTTTTTCTCTTATAAATGTATATAAATTTTAAGTGCATATCCTATTGAAATGATTGGATCTGACATAAGATCTTTCTTATTTCCATTACATTGATAGTAGGACTTCTGCATTTGTTAACATAAAGCTGCCATGATTATAGATCTGAGTTGATGTTCCCCCCTATACCCCCAAAATAGCCTTCAAAGTTATGTTCTACACCCGAGGAAAGATGTGTTGTTTTCGTTGTTGCAAAAAAAATTCACCTTCATCATCATGTACGATAGTATAGAATATATTTTGCCTCACAAACTTTAAAGACAGTTTTGCAAATTTGTGTTCAACTGTTTTTGTATAGGGCCTAATTACCACTTACTCCCGGCCTATGCATATAAGACAAAAATATAATTCCTTATTATCTGCAAACTCATGAACATTTTCAACTTAAAAATATAGTAAACTGTGTTAATTCATTATCCAAACCTGAAAGTGAGTTTTCTTTCTAGGAAAGTCATCCTTTCAGGAGATGGCTTTAATAGGACTACTTACCTATATGCTTAAAGTCAAGCATGTATAAGTACTTTTCTGAATTGAAGTTTTACTGAGATTCATCAGGAATAATGCCTGAATGTGGTCATTGGAATATAGTCTTTTGTTTGAAACATGGCTCAAACAATGTTGTCAGTTCTCTTTTTCTGATTAAAAAAAATAATCACAAGCTCTTTTGTGTCATTATCTAGTTTAAGCAGCAAAGAGTCCAATGCTCCAATACGTCTGTTAGTCTATGAGGTGCCACCTTTGTTGCTTTTACAGATCCAAACTAACATGGCTACCCCTCTGATATCTGGTTTAAAGGTATCATCTCTGCTATGGGGGAAAATATAACTTTCACATCCTCAACTGGTGTAAATTTACATCACCTGAGGATCTGGCCTTCAGTTTTTACAGCTGTTAAAGAATAAAATTGAAGTAAGTATGTGGTGAGTGGTATATCTGATTTAATCTCTGGCTCAACTGCCTATTTTTAGTAATGTTTGTGGTTATTTTTCCTGATGAATCAGTATTTTCTACTCAGATGCTGTTTTGACACTGAAGTTTCCAGAGGAAAATTAGCTTTTTTGGTTGACATTCAGCTGCAAAAGACAGTGTATTGCGGATTAATTTAATAGAAAAATCATGCAGCTTCCCTGAAATGCTGATGTGCACTGGAGTCACAAGTCAAATGGAAGAGTGGAGAGGAGAAAGAGGGAGAGTTGCTAGGATACTTCTAAATATTGGAGAAGCAACTTATGCAATCTGGACCATAATACCTGTAATAATATGACAGGAATTAACAGACTAAATGATTGAACATGGTCAACAAAATGGGTTTTAGTTAGGTAATAACAAAGCTGCCCCATTTTATATCATACTGGTTAATGACGAAACCCCTTTCTCAACTATTGTGTGGTATGGCTTTAACATTTAATTAAAAATACAAATGCACATTAAGCAAATTAACATTTCAAATTACTTTTTTAACGGGTGAGGGTGCAATTAGTCTCCAGAAACTCAATTCAGCAAAGCACTGAAAGCACACGCTTAACTCTAAGCACGCATAACTTGTCCCATTGAAGTTAACTGAGCTACTCATATACTTAAAGTTAGTTAGGCATGTCTGTAAGTACCTTCCACCAACTTGTTCTATATTCCACTTATCTGCCACTGCCACCCATGTCATCCTATTGGGTCTAGATAATGTTGTTGAATTATTATTGCCCTAGCAACTTAACTACAGTTTCTCACCTTCTCTCCCTACCTTTCCTTTCTTTATTCAGCTCAATATTAGTAGTATCATAATATACCCTCCTCAGCCCTAATCCTGGCCTAGTGCAGAGGGAAGAAGCTGGAGCAGAAGCCCTGCCCATGCTCACTTGGCAGTGATGGCTCCTGTACTGCAGGGCTGAATTTGGCTCCTCTCTGCAGTGCAACATGGCATATGGGGTCACAGTACCATTCTGTTATGGTGCATCATGACGGGGTGGGGGAAGGGGATGAGTAAATTTCAGTGTGTACTGTGGCACATGAGGTCACAAAGCCCAAAGACAGGAGCTGGACCCAACCCCCTGGTTCAAAAGCCACCATTGCTGGGTAAGTGAGGAGTTGGCTTTCTCCCCACCTCATTCTGCCTGGGGCCTCCCCTCTCCCACAGGCCAGGAATAGGAATGTGATGTCAGGATGGAGGGTGCAGCTGCACATGGTTGATTCCCCCTTGGCAGGGCAAGGAGGAAATGATAGCATCGGTGCAGGAGGAATGCAACCTGTGCATAGCGAGGGTACATCTGTCACTGTGTTCAGTTCAATGACTTTTCCTTTAAGCCTTGTCATAAACAGAGAACAATGCATGTACATTACGTAGCTTTTGTTTCCAGAACATATAAAGAGGTGACAGTCATGGGTTAAACTGCAAAGTTATGTGATAGGTGCATTTACAATGCAATTTTGACCACCTCATCTGCTCTTGGCCTACTAACTCATCTTCTCTGGGACCTATTCTAACATTCCAAACTTTTGAGCACCATCTGTTTTTAGAAAATCTATCTCCCAAAGGAAAAGTTTCCCTAAATATGGATTATTCCTCTACAGTAATAGCTGTCCAGTTTTCAGGATGGTGAAAATTGAATCCTGGATGAGGAACAACTTTCCTCAATTTAAAAAAGTCACAGATTTGAAATCTGATATTACATAATCTTGAATGGCTAAAGCCAGGAGATTTCTAGCAATGGAAAAAGAATCTCTTCCCAATGGGACACCTGACATTCTCGCTGAGCTTTAGACTTTCTCAAGTTATATCCACAATACTTATTGTCACAATATTTTATTTATTATTTATTTATAGGCACAATATTTTTGGTATAGAAAACTCTGTGTAGGTAATTTTTAGAGATTTTTATTGTTCTCACACTACTGTTCAATTCACGGCTGCCAAGGCATGTGAGTTTACAGACCGAGGGATCAAAATAGGCCTAACAAGATTTTTTTTTAAAGAACTTTCCAAAATATTACAACAAAACAGTTTGTCTGTAAAATACGTACAGAATGCATGAGAGAATGGCGTGGTAGCAAGACTTTATCAACATTTATTATGGTTGACTTGTTTTAGTCATGGTTTAGCAATTTATGAGTTATTCCCTAATTATAAATGCACTTTTCAGTGATAACAAATTCTACATAATACTTTGGGTTCACAGTTTGAAAATGCTCAATACTCCTTAAAGATAAAGCAATTATTAGTAGAGATATTAGAAAACAGAAAGACAAAAAGGATAAAGGATGACTGAAAAAAGAGGAAAATACACTATTAGTAATATACTTAATGACTTTGTAAACATATTGGTACTGTGACAAAGTTCCTCCTCTACCTTGGTGGGTCCTGCGCTTTTTGGCAGATTTGCTCACCTCAGTGATCTACCCCACAGTCTGGGTCAACTCCTCCTGTGTCTGATCAGGAGTTGGGAGGTTTGGGGGGAACCC